>NC_083339.1:40008548-40327669 GCF_019175385.1 Lycium barbarum | reverse complement strand
ACCTCCGTAGGTGTTGTAGGCCTTGGCCAAGTCTTCACAGCCTCAATCATTTGGGTATCTACCCGAACACCATCGGCTGAAATAACATGCCCCAAAAAGGTCACCGAATTCAACCAAAATTCACACTTAGAAACTTTGGCGAATAACTGTTACACCTTGGAAAACTCCCCGTTAACGTACAGTGAATAGGCTAGCAAAGAGCACGATGTATACGATGCTCCGATAAGTAAGAAATAGCATTTGATGACCCTAATCAAGATTCAAAGACATTTAACGAAAAGGAAGAAGGTTATCAATGAAGGCAAAGGATATGTTGTGCGTCGGGTAAGAATTATGAGCGACGAGCTAATGGGGGCATAATGATGTCTTGGAGAAGAGTGATAACGTCCCTTATATTGGTATTGAGGTGTTAAACAAGTGTCAAGAAGGTTCCATAAGGATTGGAGATCAAACGAGTCGACGGGAACGAAATCGGAACAGCTGGGCACTATACGGCCCAACATACGGACCGTATAAAATATACTGGCCGTATGTTAGGCCATATAATTAGCCAAGAGGAGCATCTTACTCTGGACCAACCATAAGGCCACACATACAGCCCGTATAAAATGTACGGACCGTATGTTGGTCCGTATATGTTGGTCGGGACAGGTTTCAACATTTAATATAAGGACCCTTCCCTCATTAATTCATTTGATTTCCACTCTCCTCTCTTCAAGAAACCTCTATGTTACACCTCAAAAAAATTCCCGTTAGCATACAGTGAATAGGATAACAAAAGACATAGCGTGTGCGATGTTTTGATGAGTAATGACATCCCTTAGATTGGTATCGAAGTGTTGAACATTGATAAGAAGGTTTCATAAGGATCGGAGAATTAACAAAGTGACAAAAATAAGATTCGGTTAACTGGTGGATTATACGGACCGTATAATGGTTTTACGGCCGTATAATGAACCGTAGAAGTGTCACAGAACGAAGTTGAGAAAAGGTGGGTTTTAAGGTAGATTATACGGACCGTACAAAATTATACGGCCCGTAAGAATCCAAGTGAAGAACTAAGATCAACTTCATCAATCCACCAAAACCAAGTGTAAGGAACACATCAAGGATCATTTAAGTCAAGAAATTCCATAAAAGGTGGAACTAGGGTTTTGTGCAAGTGAATCATTTCAACTCAAGACTTGTTCAACTATCATCCAAGGTAAGTTTCATGACTTTATCATGTTGTTTAAGTTATTAGAAGACTAAGAAGCTTGAATTGTAGAAAGACATGGGAAATGGGTCTTGAATGGGTGAATAGTGTCACCATTGAATGATAGTGGAATTGAATCATGAATGTTGATGTGTTGTCATTATGAATACGCTATAAATGATGTTTATATCATGAAACAAGTATTAAATGTGCGAAAACACAAAAATGAGTTATAAGGATAAATGTGGGGAAATTGGAAGGAATTGGTGGAATGTGATAAACGTATATAAATAATGGTTGTTGATTGTAATATTGTGAGCGTTGGGGAGTTGATATAGACTATGGGAAAGGCAGTATAAATAAAGGAAGTGCTGCCCAATTTTCTCTAGAAATAGTGGCGTATTCCCTTAAGTCGATTAGCTAACATTAATACGGATTCCTTCGTGAAGGTAGCGACGTGACGCTAAAGGGGAGCCAATGAACGATAGCTTAGCTAAGCGACAAAGGTATGTGAGGCTAGTCCTTTCCTTCTAATGGCATGAATTCCTTTCCTCTTCATGAGTTCCTGTATTCCAGAAAGCTAGAAGCCTATATCCATAAGTGCACATATAAGACAAAGAGATATGGTATGATGATGCCATGTCGATAATGATTTTATTTATTGCTCACACTCACCTTATGTAGTATTTCCTTCAAGGTGAGACAGAATGTTAATAATTGCTCCATAATGAAATCGGGGGATCACGACCTTACGTCACCCCGATAGAGTATAGTTGATCTTGAGTCTTATGCATGTATGATGACAAGTATATTTTGATAAGCATATTATTATAAGTATTTTATGACGAGCATGTCATAATTGTATCACACCGGGCCTAGTTGGCCGGGCAGTCACCGCCAAGGCGGGCAGCTATACGGATACACCATGACCCTTTTGGCATGGGCAGACACCACTAGTGGGCGGCATGATATGGTACCCCGGACGCGGGAGGCCTGGACGCGGGCTAATGTTATTGATTATCACACCATTCCGACATGGACGGGCAGCTTATATATTATGCATACATGACATGATAATGAGTATGAGTAAGACAGCATGCATTACTTCTCTTATGATTGTTATTCAGATCCAGATGCTTCATATTGTTGTTCCCATTATATTATTACTGTCTTTCTTCATTGTTTATGCCTCTCATACTCAATACAATATTCATACTGACGTCCGTTTTCTTTGGACGCTGTGTTCATGCCCACAGGTAGACAGGGAGGTGAGCTCGGTCCAGATCCTTAGTAGCTGTCAGCCGATTGAGAGCACTCCATTGTTCGGAGGTGCTTATGATTATTTCTTTTGATATGTATATGCATATTTTGGGCACAACGGAGTCTTATTCCGTCTATGTATGCATTATGTCAGTAGAGGCTCGTAGATACGCAGTGTGGGTTAGATGGTCTCACAAGATGTTATCATATGTATATATATTTTTGATGGCCGAGAGACAAATGTATATAAAGCATTTATGTTTCTATATAAAATATCTTTTCCTATAATTTCATGTACAAGTTGATAAAAAAGGCATTAAATGAGTAAGATGAGTAGTAGACCAAGCGGTGCTCGGTGGCTAGCTCTGGGTACCCTTCGCGGCCCCTAGCTGGGTCGTGACAGAAGTGGTATCAGAGCAGTTCGTCCTAGGAAGTGTCTACGAGCCGTGTCTAGTAGAGTCTTGTTTATGGTATGTTGCGCGCCACATCAATAAACAAGAGGCTACAGGGCATTTAGGAAAATGACCATCCTTCCTCTTAGGAAATCGTGCGGTAGAGCCATGTATAAGGTCTTATCCTTCCTAATAGTGTGTTCTGATTTCAGAAAGTGCCGCCGAAGGGAAAAGCTACAGCCGCCCAGAAGGGCAAAACTACGACGAAAAGGCAGGCAGAACGAGAGCTTCCGATGAATGTAGAGGAGGGCGAATCACAAAATGAGGATTCGCCCAATGTAGAAGAGCAAGGAGGAGCCTCAGTTCCAATTCCTCCCCAGTTACTTCGGGTCAACAAGTGACCGAAGTTATTCATCTATTGACGCAATTGGTTGCCGCCCAGGCACAGCGGCAAAGTGCGGGCCCGAGTGATCGTTCAGCCAGTACGAGAGCCCGTGATTTCCTGATTCTAAATCCTTCGGAATTTTTCGGGTCGAAGTCGGATGAGGACCCACAAGGCTTTATCGATGAGATGTTGAGGATGCTGAAACTTATGCATGCTACTGAGACCGAGTCGGTAGAGTTGGCTTCTTATAGACTCCGCGATGTGGCGGTATTGTTGTATAACAACTGAATAGCGTCGAGATCAGAAAGTGCACCTCCTCCTGTTTGGCAAGAGTTTGTTGATGCTTTCATTCGCCACTATTTACCGCCCAGGGTCCGCCGAGCTAGAGCGGACAGGTTTTTGAATCTGAAGCAGGGAAGCATGAGTGCTCGGGAGTATAGTATGCAGTTTAATTCTCTGGCCAGGTATGCCCCGACTATGGTGACCGACATGGGCGATCGTGTACACAGATTCGTGAGTGGTTTGGGGCCATATTTGTTTAGAGATTGTCTGACGGCCTCTTTGCAAGACGGGATGGATATTTCCCGAATACAGGCCCATGCTCAGAATCTTGAGGAACGACAACAGCTGCAGAGAAGTGATCGTGATAATGACAGAAGGCAAGGTAAGAGGGCCAGGTCTATGGGGGCGAGCAGTGAATATAGAGGGGGATCGAGACAGATGCATTCCAGGCACTCAGGTCAGTCAACGACTAGTGCGCCTCCCAGATTCTCAGATATGAGGATCGATCGTTCTTTTCAGACAGGACAGGGCCTGAGTTCGAGGGCCTCAGATTCTTAGTTTAGGGGAGATTCTAGTCAGAGAAGACCCTCGGTACCGCGGTGCAGTCAGTGCGGTAGACTGCATTCCGGACAATGCCGTCAGGGTTCGGATGCTTGCTATGCCTGCGGGCAGGTTGGTCATATGATGAGAGATTGCCCTTCAGCAAGAGGTAGAGTTGGGACTCAGCCTACGGGATCAGCAGCTGGGTCTTCTTCAGTACGTCCAATAGCACAGACTCCTCAGACTACAGCAGGTAGAGGCAGAGGCAGAGGGGGAGCATCCATTTCAGGTGTCGTTCAGCCCTGCGTATATGCCTTGGCTGGGCGACAGGATCTTGAGTCCTCCCCAGATGTTGTCACAGGTACATTGGCTATATTTTCCCGTGATGTATATGCCTTGATCGATCCGGGTTCTACTTTCTCGTATATTACTCCGTATGTTGCTGATTGTATTGGGGTGAGACCCGAGCCAATTAAACCTTTCGAGGTATTTACTCCAATTGGTGATCCCGTAATAGCAAGACAAGTATATAAGAATTGTGTAGTTATTATATGTGATCGTCAGACAAAAGCAGATTTGATTGAACTAGAAATGATTGATTTTGACGTAATTATGGGTATGAATTGGTTGGCCTCATGCTATGCTAATGTTGATTGCCGAACAAAAGTGGTTCGATTCCAATTTCCGGGAGAGCCCGTGCTGGAGTGGAAGAGTAATACAGCTTCTCCGAAAGGTAGGTTTATTTCCTACCTCAAGGCGAGGAAGATGATATCCAAAGGCTACATTTATCATTTAGTTCGAGTTCATGACACCGAGGCAAGGCCACCAGCTTTTCAATCAGTTCCGGTAGTGAATGATTCCCAGATGTGTTCCCAGACGAACTTCCAGGTCTTCCTCCAGAAAGAGAGATTGATTTTGCCATCGATGTATTGCCGGACACCAAGCCCATTTCTATTCCTCCTCATCGAATGGCTCCGGCAGAATTGAAAGAGCTAAAGGCACAGTTGAAAGACTTGCTCGAGAAGGGTTTCATTAGGCCCAGTTCGTCACCGTGGGGAGCGTCGGTCTTGTTCGTGAGGAAGAAAGACGGTTCCCTACGGATGTGTATTGACTATAGGCAGTTGAACAAAGTGACGGTGAAGAACAGATATCCTCTTCCAAGGATTGACGACTTATTCGATCAATTGCAAGGTGCTAAGTGGTTTTCCAAAATAGACCTAAGGTCGGGTTACCATCAAGTGAGAGTTAGAGAAGCGGATATTCCCAAGACTGCTTTCAGGACAAGATATGGACACTATGAATTTCGAGTAATGTCGTTTGGGTTGACTAACGCTCCGGCGGTGTTCATGAATCTAATGAATAATGTATTCAGGCCATTTTTGGATCTCTTCGTGATAGTATTTATCGATGATATTCTGGTGTATTCTCGCACAGAATCAGAACACACAGATCATCTAAGGATTGTTCTTTGCATTCTTAGGGCACGAGAATTATATGTGAAATTTTCAAAGTGCGAGTTTTGGCTAAACTCTGTAACATTTCTGGGCCATGTTATTTCAGATGATGGCATTCGAGTCGACACACAGAAAATGGAAGCGGTGAAGACTTGGCCAAGGCCTACAACACCCACGGAAGTTCATAGTTTTCTTGGACTGGTAGGCTACTATAGAAGATTTGTAAAGGGATTTTCATCTATTTCAGCTCCATTGACGAAACTAACTCAAAGGTCGGCTAAGTTCCAGTGGAGTGATGCTTGTGAGCATAGTTTCCAAGAGTTGAAAAACAGACTGACCTCAGCTCCAGTTTTAACACTTCCAGAAGGGTCAGATGGTTATGTGGTATATTGTGACGCTTCCGGTGTCGGATTAGGATGCGTATTGATGCATCATGGCAAGGTTATTGCATATGCTTCGAGACAATTGCGGAAACATAAAAAGAATTATCCAACTCATGATCTTAAATTGGCTGCGGTTATTCATGCCTTAAAAATGTGGAGACATTATTTGTATGGTGTGCACGTTGATATTTATACAGATCACAAAAGTCTTCAATACATTTTCAAGCAAAAGGAGTTGAACCTGCGGCAGAGACGGTGGTTCGAATTGTTAAAAGATTATGATGTGAATATTTTATACCACCCCGGAAAGGAAAATGTAGTAGCCGACGCGCTTAGCCGCCGATCAATGGGTAGCTTAAGTGAAGTTCCCCCGAAAAAGAAAGAGATGGCTCGTGATCTCCACCAACTAGCTAATCTTGGAGTACGTGTGATGGATTCGGGTAATGCAGGGATTAGCATTACTGATCCCACAGTTTCCTCTCTGAACGCAGAAGTGAAAGAACGACAATATGAAGACCCTCAACTGCGCCATTACAAAAACACATCTCATGAAAAAGAGAAGTCCTCATTTGAAGTTGCTTTGGATGGGGTTCTTAGGTACCGAAGCAGATTATGTGTGCCGAATGTGGCAGAATTGCGCCGTCGAATATTAGAGGAAGCCCATTATTCCTGGTATTCTATTAATTCAGGTGCAACCAAGATGTATCATGATCTCAAGCTAATATATTGGTGGGATGGCATGAAGCGAGACATAGCAGAATTTGTAGCACAGTGCCCGAATTGCCAACAAGTGAAGGCCGAGCATCAAAAGCCAGGAGGCTTGTTGCAAGCAATGGAAATTCCTACGTGGAAATGGGAAATAATTAACATGGATTTTATCGTGGGGTTACCCCGTTCACGAGGGAAGTATGATTCTATATGGGTGATCGTGGACAGACTAACGAAAGCCGCCCATTTCCTCCCAGTTAGGACCACATATTCAGTGGAAGATTATGCCAGGTTGTATTTAAAGGAAATTGTGCGACTTCATGGAATTCCTTTGGCCATTATTACAGACAGGGGAGCATAGTTTACAGCCACGTTTTGGAAGTCTTTTCAAGAAGGTCTAGGTACTCAGGTCAAGGTCAGCACGGCGTTTCATCCACAGATCGATGGACAGGCCGAGCGTAATATACAGACCCTGGAAGATATGCTACGAGCATGTGTGCTGGATTTTGGTGGTAGTTGGGATGAGCATTTGCCCCTTATTGAATTTGTGTATAATAATAGCTATAATTCCAGCATTCAAATGGCTCCATACGAGGCTTTATATGCAAGGAAGTGTAGATCTCTAATTGGATGGTTTGAAACAGGAGAAGCATAATTTATAGGCCCCCAACTGATTCAACAAGCGGTGGAAAAGGTTAAGGTGATCCGAGATCGATTGCTAACAGCCCAAAGCTGCCAAAAGTCTTATGCAGACAATCGCCGACGAGACCTGGAGTTTCAAGTGGGCGATTGGGTGTTTCTAAAAGTATCACCGATGAAAGGGGTGATGAGATTTGGCAAGAAAGGGAAGCTAAGCCCTAGATACATCGGACCTTATGAAATCGTTAGTAAGGCGGGTCAGGTAGCCTATGAATTGAATTTGCCTTCGGAGCTTGAATCAGTCCATCCAGTATTCCATGTTTCGAGGATCCGCAAGTGTATCGGAGATCCCACAAAGATTGTCCCGATGGAGGATGTGCAAGTGACAGAGAAGCTAACATACGAAGAAGTGTCTATTGCTATTTTAGATAGACAAGTGCGAAGGCTTCGGAATAAAGAGGTACCATCAGTCAAAGTCCTATGGCGGAACAACAATTGGGAAGAAATGACTTAACAAGCGGAAGAGAAATGAGATCCAAGTACCCCCATTTGTTTCAACCCCCAGAAGAAATTCAAGATGAAACGTCGACGATATAAGGTATGTATGCTTTATTTTTATGCTTTTGGTCGTGTGTGGCCATAGATGTGTTGATATTGTGATGTAGCCCTGTGAGGCGATGATATTATGGGTTGTTGTGACAGGTTAGTAGTGCCAGATTACAGGGGAAACTCTGGCAAAAATTTTGTAGGATCCCGTGTGTTTAACATTCGAGGACGAATGTTCCAAAAGGGGGGAAGAATGTTACACCTCGGAATTTTTCCCATTAGCGTACAGTGAATAGGCTGACAAAGGACATAGCGTGTGCGATGTTTTGATGAGTAATGACGTCCCTTAGATGGTATCGAAGTGTTGAACAATTGTTAAGAAGGTTCCATAAGGATCGGATAATTAACGAAGTGACAAAAATAAGATTCAGTTAACTGGTGGATTATACGGTCGATTATACGGACCGTATAATGGTTTTACGGCCGTATAATGAACCGTAGAAGTGTCACAGAACGAAGTTAAGAAAAGGTGGGTTTTACGGTAGATTATACGAACCGTATAAAATTATACGGCCCCTAAAATGAACCGTCAAGTTGACACAGAAAAGGGAAGTCACTGGAGCAGTTTTACGGTCGATTATACGGACCGTAAAAATTTATACGGTCCGTATAATGGACCGTATAATGATGTCGGGACAGATTTCAACTTTTAAATAAGGACCCAAGCTCATTTTAATTTATTTCACTCTCTCTCTCCACGATCCAACATCTCTCTAGAACCTTCCCAACTCTTCCAATACAAGAATCCAAGTGAAGAATTAAGATCAACTTCATCAATCCACCAAAACCAAGTGTAAGGAACACATCAAGGATCATTTAAGTCAAGAAATTCCATAAAAGGTGGAACTAGGGTTTTGTGCAAGTGAAGAATTTCAACTCAAGACTTGTTCAACTATCATCCAAGGTAAGTTTCATGACTTTATCATGTTGTTTAAGTTATTAGAAGACTATGAAGCTTGAATTGTAGAAAGACATGGGCAATGGGTCTTGAATGGGTGAATAGTGTCACCATTGAATGATAGTGGAATTGAATCATGAATGTTGATGTGTTGTCATTATGAATACGTTATAAATGATGTTTATATCATGAAACAAGTATTAAATGTGCGAAAACACAAAAATGAGTTATAAGGATAAATGTGGGGAAATTGGAAGGAATTGGTGGAATGTGATAAACGTATATAAATGATGGTTGTTGATTGTAATATTGTGAACGTTGGGGAGTTGATATAGACTATGGGAAAGGCAGTATAAATAAAGGAAGTGCTGCCCAATTTTCTCTAGAAATAGTGACGTATTCCCTTAAGTCGATTAGCTAACGTTAATACGGATTCCTTCGTGAAGGTAGCGACGTGACGCTAAAGGGGAGCCAGTGAACGATAGCTTAGCTAAACGACAAAGGTATGTGAGGCTAGTCCTTTCCTTCTAATGGCATGAATCCCATAGCATGAATTCCTTTCCTCTTCATCAGTTCCTGTATTCCGGAAAGCTAAAAGCCTATATCCATAAGTGCCCACATAAGATAAAGAGATATGGTATGATGATTCCATGTCGATAATGATGTTATTTATTTCTCACACTCACCTTATGTAGTATTTCCTTCAAGTTGAGACAGAATGTTAATAATTGCTCCATAATGAAATCGGGGGATCACGACCTTACATCACCCCGATAGAGTATAGTTGATCTTGAGTCTTATGCATGTATGATGAAAAGTATATTTTGATAAGCATATTATTATAAGTATTTTATGATGAGCATGTCATGATTGCATCACACCGGGCCTAGTTGATCGGGCAGTCACCGCCAAGGCGGGCAGCTATACGGATACACCATGACCCTTTTGGCATGGGCAGACACCACTAGTGGGCCACATGAGATGGTACCCCGGACGCGGGAGGCCTGGACGCGGGCTAATGTTATTGATTATCACACCGTTCCGACATGGACGGGCAGCTTATATATTATGCATACATGACATGATAATGAGTATGAGTAAGACAGCATGCATTACTTCTCTTATGATTGTTATTCAGATCCAGATGCTTAATATTGTTGTTCCCATTATATTATTACTGTCTTTCATCATTGTTTATGCCTCTCATACTCAATACAATATTCGTACTGACATCCGTTTTCTTTGGACGCTGTGTTCATGCCCACAGGTAGACAGGGAGGTGAGCTCGGTCTAGATCCTTAGTAGCTGTCAGCCGATTGAGAGCACTCCATTGTTCGGAGGTGCTTATGATTATTTCTTTTGATATGTATATGCATATTTTGGGCACGACGGAGTCTTGTTCCGTCTATGTATACAGTATGTCAGTAGAGGCTCGTAGATACGCAGTGTGGGTTAGATGGTCTCACAAGATGTTATCATATGTATATATATTTTTTATGGCCGAGAGGCAAATGTATATAAAGCATTTATGTTTCTATATAAAATATGTTTTCCTATAATTTCATGTACAAGTTGATAAAAAGGGCATTAAATGAGTAAGATGAGTAGTAGACCAAGCGGTGCTCGGTGGCTAGCTCCGGGTACCCGTCGCAGCCCCTAGCTGGGTCGTGACACTCTATAACACTCTCTAATATTCATCCACAAGGAATCAAAGGAAATACATGATCCACTACATCAAAACCATGAAAACAAGTGTATGAAACCTAGCAAAAGTTCATTTACACCAAGAAAACTCTAGGGAAGTGAGTTAGGGTTTTGGTGCAAGAGGAGAAGTTCCACTCAAGGGTTGTTCATCCATCATCTAAGGTAGGTTTTATGACCATACCATGTTGTTTAAGGTATTTGAAGGCTAAGACACTTAAATTGTAGAAAGACATAGAAAATGGGTCATAAATGAGTGAATAGTGTCATTGTTGAGTAGTAGTTGGGGTGAATTATGAATATTGGCATGTTGTGATGGTAAATACGTTACGAATGACATTTAGAACATAGAATAAGTATTAGATATGAGAAAACGCGATGGTGAGCTATAACCATAATCGTGGAGAAATTGAAGGAAAATGGTGAATTGTGGGAAATGTAAATGAATGATGATTGTTGTTTGCGATATTGTGAATATTGTTATGAACGTTTGGGAGTTGATATAGAATATGGGAAAAGTTGTATAAACAAAGGAAATGCTGCCCAATTTTCTTTAGCTTTAGTAAGCACGTTTAAGTGATCGATTAGCTAATGTTCATGCGACTTCTCTAGAAGGTAGAAATGTGGGCATCGAAGGAGAACAAGCAAGCAATAGAATAGTTAAACGGAAAAGGTATGTGAGGCCAGTCCTTTCTTTCTAATGGAATGAATCCTATAGCATGACTCTTCCTTCCTCTTCATGAATTCCCTACATGCCGAAAGACTAAAAGTCTATGTACATGAATAGCTATATAAGATGAGCGATATGTTACGAACCCAAGAATGATGATGATGAGCTTGAGTCTAAAGATTCTAGATGTTCATGATATGATGTCCCTATAACGCTAATGATGTCAGTTATTGTATACACTCACCTTATCTACTATTTCCTTCAAGGTGAGGCAGAACGCTTATAAGTGTTCCATAATGGCATCGGAGGTTCACGACCTTTTGTCACCCCGATAGAGAATACTTGTATTAAGTTTCCAGTCATGCATTATGGTAATAGTATGATGAGAATATGGTAAGTCTATGATATGTACATGATGCTATCACACCGCGCCCACATGGCCGGGCAGACACCGCTAAGGCGGGCAGCGTATACACCATGTCCAGATGACATGGGCAGACACCACTAGTGGGCGGCATGAGATAATACCCCGGACGCGGGAGGCCTGGACGCAGGCTAATAATTATCACACCGATCCGATATGGACGGGCAGCTTATACATTTATGCATATATGATATGATGATGATTATGAGTAAGCCAGCATGCATCCTTTCTTTTATATTTGACAGTCAGATACAGATGTTCCTTATTGATGCTCCCTTTATTTCATTGACGTATTATTATTGTTTATGCCTCTCATACTCAGTACAATTTTCGTACTGACGTCCATTTTCTTTGGACGTTGTGTTCATGCCCACAGGTAGATAAAGAGGTGAACTTGATCCGGACTCGTAGTAGCTGTCAGCTGACTTGAGAGCACTCCATTGTTCCAGAGGTGCTACTTAGTTCATTCTTTTGGGTATATTCATGTCTATGTATTTTGGGCACGACGGGGTCTTGTCCCGTCCCTATGTCTAGTACTCTAGTAGAGGCTCGTAGATACGCAGTGTGGGTTATATGATCTCACGAGGTTGCTATTATATATATATTATTTTGATGGGCGAAAGGTCTATATATATAAAAGCATTTATGTTTTCAAATGAAAGATGATTTTCTTATAACTTGAGTATGAATTTGATAGAAGAACGTTTAATGAGCATGATAAGTAGTAGAACGCGTGGTGCTCGGTGGTTAGCCCCTGGTACCCGTCGCGGCCCCTAGTTGGGTCGTGACAATAACTCTCGAGTCTAGAGAACCTTAAGGACGGTACGCAGATAATCTGCATGTTCTACTTCAGATCGAGAATATACCAGGATATCATCAATGACCACGATCACAAATAAATTACGAAAGGCCTGAACACATTGTTCATCAAATCCATAAATACTGTCGGCGCATTTGTTAGCCCAAATGACATCACCCGGAACTCAAAATGTCCATATCTTGTCCTAAAAGCCGACTTAGGAATATCCTTCTCTCTAACTCTCACCTGATGATACCCGGATCTTAAATCTATTTTCAAAAACCATTTGGCACCCTGCAATTGATCAAATAAGTTGTCAATCCTTGGAAGCGGATATTTATTCTTGATCATCACCTTATTTAGTTGCCGATAGTCAATGCACATTCGCAAGGAG
The DNA here is from genome assembly GCF_019175385.1 of Lycium barbarum. Classification (NCBI taxonomy): domain Eukaryota; kingdom Viridiplantae; phylum Streptophyta; class Magnoliopsida; order Solanales; family Solanaceae; genus Lycium; species Lycium barbarum. The sequence goes on along the minus strand of NC_083339.1, from coordinate 40,314,939 downwards.
CCATCTTTCTTCCTCACAAACAACACGAGTGCTCCCCACGGAGAAGAACTAGGCCTAATAAAGCCTTGTCAAGCAAGTCCTTCAATTGCTCCTTCAACTCTTTTAACTCCGCGGGAGCCATTCTATAAGGAGGAATAGATATGGGTTTTGTATTTGGTAGCACATCAATAGCAAAGTCAATCTCCTACTTTAGGGGAAGGCTTAGAAGTTCATCCGGGAATACATCCAGAAACTCATTCACCACGGGGATAGACTGAAGAGTTGGCGTTTCGGCTTCTACATCTCGAACCCGAACTAGATGGTAAATACACCCTTTAGCAATAATTTTTCTTGCCTTGATATAGGAAATAAACCTACCTCTCGGGGACGCTGTATTTCCCTTTCATTCCAAAACTAGTTCTCTCGGAAACCAGAAGCGAACCATTTTCATTCTACAATCAACATTAACGTAGCAAGAAGCCAACCAATCTATGCCCATGATAACATCAAAGTCCGCCATTTTTAACTCATGTAAGTCAACCATAGTACGATGGTCACAAATCATAACTACACAATTTCTATATACTCGACCAGCTATTACCGGTTCACCAATGGGTGTCGATACCTTGAAAGATTTGATTGACTCCAGTTTGACCCCAAATCAACCCGCAATATATGGAGTAACATATGACAGTGTGGAGCCCAGATCTATAAATGCATATACATCATGAGAAAGTACCGACAATATACATGTGACGACATCAGGGGAAGACTCAAGATCCTGCCGTCCAGCCAAAACATAAATACGATGCTGAGGACCACTAGAACTGGGAGCTCTCCCTTTACCTCTACCATAGCCGACTGGTTCCTGTGAACCTTTCCCTATAGGGCGTATAGATGATGAAGACCCGACTGCCGATCCTGAAGGCTGGACCCTACCCCTACCATCAATCGAGGGGCAATCACGTATGATATAGCCTGGCCGACCGCATGTATAGCAAACCTCTGAACCTAGTCGACACTGGCCCCAATGTAACTTTCCGCACTAGGAACATCGTGGCACGAGTGGCCTTGCCTGACCCGAATCGCCTCTAAATGAGAACCTGAAGCCTTAAAACTCTGACTCGGCCCGGAGTGAGCAGATCTATCAAATCTCTGGCCTGTAAACCGTGGAGGCGCACTAGTCATAGAATGGCCTAAATTCCTAGAAAACTGTTGTCTTTGCCTCCTCTGAATTCGTTAATCGGACCCAAAGATCTATCTCTATTGCTATACCCTCTGTCATGCTCACGCTCACTCTTTTGTTGTTGTTGGCTTTCCTCTAAATTTTGGGTGTGGGCTTGAATGCGTGAAATATCCATGTTGTCCTGAAGGGACGCAGTCAAGCATTTATCCATCAAATGTAGCCCCAAGCCACTCACAAATCGGTGCACTCGATCACCCATATCTGCTACTATGGCCGGAGCATACCCAGCCAAAGAATTGAAGCAGAGACTATACTCTAAAGCACTCATGCTTCCTTGCCTAAGATTTAAGAACTTTCGGCCCTAGCCCGCCGAACTTCTGGAGGCACGTAATGTCGGAGGAAGGCATCCACAAATTCCTGCCATACCGGGGGAGGTGCATTAACTCCCCTTGAAGCCATACAAACCGTATACCAATGAACCGCGACATCCCGCAATCTATAGGATGCTAGCTCCACTGATTCAATGTCTGAAGCATGCATTAACCGAAGTGTCCTTAACATCCAATCAATAAAGCTCTAAGGATCCTTATCCGGCTTTGACCCAAAAAATTTCGGTGGGATTAAGAAAATAAAATCATGGGCTCTTGCACTAACAGCCCTATCACCTTGACCTGTACCTTGCCGTTGGGTCTGAGCGGCAACTAACTGAGTTAGTAAATGAATAGCCTCTTTCACATCTTGGCCCGAAGCATCTGGTGGAGGAGCTAGGGCTGAGGCTCCCTCATGCTCCTTAGAAATAGGAAATAAGTGAGAGGATTGAGATTGAGCCACATTCTCGGACTCAACCTCTTGTACAACTATTGGCGGTACTCTTTCGGCCCGCTTTGCTGCCATTGTCTTACCCTTTTGGGCTGCCGTAGCTTTCCTCTTTACAGGCATTTCTGAAATACATAATACACGGTTAAAAAAAGAGAAATTCTTATATCATGGCTCTATCGAACGATCAAAGAAAAAAGAAGGTCATTTATTCCAAAATAAATGTCGGCAACCTCCTGTTTATAAGTGTGGCGCGCAACATACCCATAAATAAGACCCTACTGGAAACGGCTCGTAGACACACCCTAGGACAGAACCGCTCTGAAATCACTTTTGTCACGACCGAACCGGAGGGCCATGACGGGCACCCGGTGCTAGCCCACCCGGGCACCTCTTATCGTACTTTCCTATTCAAATCTAGGTGAGCCACATGGCTTACGCATAATTTCTATACATCAATAGTACTAATCTCATTGGGCAATAACACATTTTTATCATCATCAATAACAATGCCCATATCCATAAACACAAGCCAATGAGGCTAACAAAATGATATACAAAATAAGAGACGATAAGGCTACAAGACATCTAACCATACACAACTGTCTACGAGCCTCTAAGAGAGTATGTAATATCATATAGACGGGACAGGACCCCGCCATGCCCATATGTACACAAAAGAATAATACCAGCAGTTGTGGCTCCGGATGAAATGGAGATCCTCTATACAGTCCCTGAACGAGAAATCTAAGGATCAAGCCTGTCTCCCTGTCCACTTGCGGGCATGACACAGCGTCCACAAACAAAAGGGCGTCAGTACGAATAATGTACTGAGTATGTAAAGCATAATCAATAACATAATGAAAGCATAAGGAATAACATAAGATGGAAGAGCTATGAAATGAAAGAGCTAGGTATACCTCTAGCTTCGTTCGTCATATTTACTTACCCTCTTTCTAATGTGAAACTTCCATTCATACATTTATACATTTAGAAGTATCATACCCGACCATAGAGGTTCGGTGTCTTATATACCCGACCATGATAAGGTTTGGTGTTATACATACCTGGCCCTACCAAGGCTCAGTGTTATCCGTACCCAACTGCAGTGGTGTGCGTGCGATAGGTATCGTACCCGACCATGGAAGCTCAGTGTTACGTAATAGCCATACATACTTATACACGTATACATAATAGTCCATAAGTATCATCAAAAACATCATCACCATCATTTTCGTTACATCTTTCCTTAGAGGATCAACTCTCATATAAAGGAGGCAATAGCATCATGAAAATATCGAGAATTATGTGCTTTAGTAATTCTAGGGATAAAGTCATTTGGAAAACATTTTGGAACCCATGAGAAGGTATATAGCAAAGGAATCATGCCTTAATGAAAGAAGGTTTAGCTTTACATACCTCATCGTCTTCTTAACTACTTAACGTTCCCCGTCGAAGCTTGGAGAATCTACATTTAGAAGGCTTCATGCCATGGTTAAGCCTTAATGATACTCTTAAATTCAACTAGATTCGTGATCTAACGAAAATTGGGCATCATTTCCCCTATTTAATCAACTTCCACCATACTACAAAACAACTCCCAAACAACCACAATAACATCCACAATATCATAATCAAGTAATCACATTTCATTAAGTCTTCAAAATTCATTCTCATGTTCAACTTATACTAAAAACTCCACACCCATACTTAGCACATTTTCATACAATGCTTCCTCATCACTATTATTACCATCCATAACAATATTATACCCATATCACACTAAGAATCATGACTCAAGTTAGCTTACTACTCAAAAACATCATAAAAGCTACATTTAGACCTCGTTTTCTACTTTCTTCTTCTACCCAAGTTGTTCAACAACCAAGCATTCATGATAACATGAAATAAGAATGAAAACTAACCTTTTATCTCATAAGAATGAGCTTTGGAGCAGCTATCAACTTATATGAAAACCCTAGCTTCAATACCCAAGAATTTCTTGTAGTCTACTAACCCTAGCAAGACTTCTAACACATGGGTATCTTGATTCTTGCCTCTTGATATTTGTTTTCTCTTGATTTAGAGTGGGATATGCTTGGAGAAGGGTTTGGAGCTCTCAAGACTTGAGGAAATGTGGAAAAATGAAATAAAAGTACAAGGGTCTTCTATTTATACAAAAAGAAATAAAGCTGCCCGATGGACTTATACGGACCACTTATACGGTCCATATAAAACCACCAAGAAAATGTCCCTCTCTGTAAGGGTCATGTTATACGGACCCCCCTTATATGGACCGTATAAAGTTATACGGATCGTATAAGTGGTCGTATAACTCACAGTTATCCGAAACTTTCTCTCGTTGATTCGTTTGACTTCCAATCCTTGTGGAACCTTCTTGGCACTTATGTGAAACTTCATTAACCAGACAATAGGACCTATAGCAGCCCCTCCAGATATTTCTAAATAAACATTAGCTCAATTATAGCGAAAAACGTTCCGAACAAGACTTACATTTCAGTTCCTTCTACAAACTAAACTTCACTTATTCGTATGACTTCAAAATCGTATAGTATGCACCTTAAGCTATCTAATGCTTTCCTTAATCTCGTATAGATTTCATGTTCATCTTAAGCTCACGTTAGCCTACTCACAAGGTAACAAATCCGAAATTTCCGAGATGTAACAGGTAGTTTTGCTTCTGCGTCCCGAACTCGGACTATATGATAAATACAACCTTTGGCAATCATCTTCCTTGCCTTGAGATAGGAAATAAACCTACCTCTCGGTAATGTTGTATTACCCTTCCACTCTAGAAATGGCTCTCCGAAAATTGAAATCGAACCATCTTCGTTCTACAGTCAACATTAACATAACAAGAAGCCAACTAATCCATACCCATAATGACATCGAAGTCTACCATATCTAACTCAATCAAATCTGCTACAGTGTGAATACCATAAACCATAACTGCACAATCTCTATATACCCGTCTAGCAATCACTGGATCACCAACCGGTGTAGACACCTCAAAAGGTTTAATTGACTCGGGTTTCACCCCAAACTGACCAGCAATAAAAGGAGTAACATACAACAACGTAGAACCTGGATCTATCAATGCATGTACATCATAGGAAGATACTGATAGTAGACCTGTAATAATATAAGGTGAAGACTCGAGATCCTGGTCTTTCAAGATTCAATCTTTCCCCTTCCGGTCCCAGGGCAAAATCATCACGAAAAATGAACGAGTTCGAAAAAACAGCAGGCGATCAGCCAGTGCGTAAATGCGATTCTGAGGACCGCTCGAGCTAGACGCTCCCCCTCTACCTCTACCTTAGCCTGCTAATGCCCGAGGGCCTTGTCCTGGAGGGTGTACTGATGACGACGAACTAGTTGTTGATCCAGTGGGCTGAACTATACCTCTACCACCTCTCGATGAACACTCACGCATAATATGGCCTGGCTGACCACAAGCATAAGAAACATCTAAACCCAAGCGGCACTATCCAACATGTAACTTACCACACTGAGTACATCGTGGTAAAGGTGCCCTCATCTGACCTGTCTCATCTCTATACCGAGAACCTGAGGCTCTGGAACCCTGACCTGGACCTGAATAAGTAGATCGATCAAATCTCTGACCTGCGAACTGCGGAGGCACACTAGTCGCCGAATGGACTGAATGCCTTAGGTACTGCTGCCTCTGACCACCTCTAAACTTACTGGCAGAACCTGAAGATCTAGCTCTCTTTCTCTGACCCCTATCATGCTCATGCTCAGCCCTCTGCTGCTGCTTACGCTCCTCAAAGTTCTGAGCGGGCGCCTGGATGCGAGAAATATCCATGCCTGTCTGAAGTGAGGTTATTGTGCAGTCATCAATCAAGTGCGGTCCCAAACCGGTCACGAACTGGTGAACCCGATCCTCCATCTCAGCTACACCAGCTGGAGCATATCTAGCCAATGAATTAAAACAAAGATTGTACTCCCGAACACTCATGCTCCCCTATCTAAGGTTCAGGAACTTATCAGCTCGGGCCCGTCCAATATCTAGCGGCAGATAATGGCGGATAAAGGCCTCTGTAAACTTTCGCCATACCGCTGGAGGACCATTCTCCCCTCTAGATAGCTCCCAAGTCTCATACCAGTGAACAGCAACATCCCATAGTCTATAGAAAGCCAACTCCACTGACTCAGTTTCGCTAACGTGCATCATCCACAGGGTCCTTTGCATCCTATCAATAAAATCCTGCGGGTCCTTATTCTGATCAAATCTGAAGAACTCTGGAGGGTCCAAATTAAGGAAATCCCTGACCCTCGCATTGATAGCCCTATTAGCAACATCAACATCTGTGCCTTGGTGTCGGGCCTGAGCGGCCCCTAACCTAGTCAACAACTAAATAGCATCCCGCATCTCCTGTCCATGTGCATCAGGTGGAGGAATTGGGGGTGCTGGAGCTAGAGCTGAAGCTGGAGCTCCTCTATGCTCCTCTGGAACGAGCGGAGTATGAGAAGTCCGAGATGGAATCTCATTCTGGGACTCGCCCTTCTCGACATCTACAGGTGGTACCCGACCAGTTCTCCTACCTGCCACTGACTTGCCCTTCTGGGCCGCTAAAGCTTTCCTCGTCACAAGCATTACTGAAATCACAACACATGGTCTGCAAAAGGAAATTCTCATAATATGGCTCTATCGCACAATCTAGGATAAGAAGGAAAGTCAACCATCCTAAATGTCCTGCAGCCTCCTGTTTATAAGTGTGGTGCACTATACACCCATAAACAATACTCTACTAGATACGACTCGTACACAGTCCTAGGACGAACTGCTCTGATACCATTTTTTTCACGATCCAACCGGAGGGCCATGACGGGCACCCGGATCTGATGTACCGAGCACCACAGGACATACATACATTACATAGTCATACCTGAGTGTGGGCAATGAGGGCCGTCACAAGACAACCTGCTAACTAATAGATATCATAAGCTGAGAAGGACACAAGCCCAAAAGATATATATATATATATATACATATGTAAACGTGCTGAACTAAAATGTACAAGCCAACAAGGTTATCAAAAATAATGATACAACAAGATATAGACCGAGAAGGCCATAGAACATCTAACTGTGCATATCTGTCTACGAGCCTTTACCAGAATACAAGACAAAATAAGGACGGGACAGGACCCCGTCATACCCAAATATACATAAAAGTATCATACCAAGCTAGACTGTAACTCTGAAACAAGTGGAGTGCTCTAGTACAAGCACTGAGCAGGCAGCCTAAGGGTGTGAATTGTCTCTCTGTCTACCTGCGGGCATAAACTCAGTGTCCACAAACAAAAGGACGTCAGTACGAATAATGTACCGAGTATGTAAGGCATGAAGAACAACATAATAAATACATGAAGGTAATATGAGATAAAAGAGAAACAACCTGTACATCTGAAGGCGGATGACATGCATGCTTTCCTTTTAAAAAAAACACTTACATACATATATATAAGCCACACTATCGGGTTGTATCATCATTATTAAGCCACTCTTGGGGCCATCATCATCATACAGTACTCAACTGCAGTGGTTTGCACAATAGGTGTTGTACTCGGCCGACTATAGCGTGGCGCGGTGTCATAATATATATATATATATATATATATATATATATATATATATATATATATATATATATATATATATATATATATATATATATATATATATACATGAGAGCACAAAGAAGTGTTACGATTCTATCGGAGTGATGTAAGGTCGTTATACCTCTGATTTCCACTTATGGAACTAACATCATCAACGTAACTTACTTTGAAAGATCAATAATCATAAGACAAGATCAATAACCATTAGACATGATCAATAACATCATAAGAATATCAAGAACATAAGCTCGTAATATTTCTAAGAGTGGAGTCATTATGGTTATCATTCGTATATATTCGTATCAATATGATCATGCCAAAAGAAAGAAAGGGACAGACTTAACATACCTTGTTGTCTACTTAACCACTAAACTTCTATCTTCCCGAGCTTGCAAAGCTACATTCAAGATGATTCACACTAAGGTTAAGTCGTTGAAACACTTATAAGGTCAAATTCAACTAATAGGTGAGCTAACGAAAATTGGATAGCATTTCCCCTATAATACCTACTTCCACCCAACTCCAAAACAACTCGAAAACATCAATAACAACATCAAAAATACCATAGCCAAGAGATTACATTCAAACTAGACTCAAATCAGTCCAAAACGTCCTTTCAAAATTAGTCCATAACCAATACTTCAACACAACATCTTAAGACCTTTCCGCCATGACTCTTTTCACTTTTAAGACTTGCTAAACCCTCAAATAAACTCAACATAAGAGATAAAATTAAGAACTTACCTTATAACTTGAAGAACTTCAGCCCACACGACTTACTTGAAGACTTAGTCACCACAACTTCAACTAGAAGCAATAACAAACACCTTCGATGAGCTAGTTGAGGTTTTAAAGCTTGATCTTCTCTTGAAATGGTTTAGGATGATTATGGATGATTGAGAGAGCTTAAAGGGTCAATAGGGTTATGTTTTTATGAAACAAATGAGCCCCAAGTCGTGGGAATTAATTTATAACCAAAGGACAAATGTCCACCGCCTCATTTTCAAGGTTCACTTTCACGCCCGTGAAATTTTTCACGGACCGCGAAAGGTGCCGTGAAAAACTTCCAGTAAGCCACCAAGCTGCTACCCATTCCACTGTGGCCAACCAACATTTTCACAGTCCGTGTAATTATTCATGGTCCGTGGAAATGGTCATGGAAGGGTCTTATTCCAATTATTCGACGAAACGTATCTTTCTGATTCATTTGGCGTCTAACCTTCGTACTCTTTTACAAACATGTCTAAGAACTTATATAACTCCGAGATGCACCCATAGGCCTCATACACAACTTCCCAGATGATTCCCAATACAAGCCAACAAATGACTTAAGACGAAACTTTAATGTACGCGAAGGACGAGATGTAACAGAAATCCATTGATACACTATCTAGGTACAAATGAAGACAAGAATAAATAAAAGATAGAGGGAGAAAGGTAGTGTGGTTCAGGAGAATAATTCACCACGATCTCCTGAATTTATAGTCTTAAACTCAAACGGCTCCATGAGTCCTACTCATACTTGGAACTTAATCTGCACCACAAAAAGTACATCAAGTGTATAAGTACAGTCAATAGTACTCCATAGGTATCATAGGCCGACAACGAAGGAAAATGCGCATATAAGATATAAAAACCGAACACATAAGTACAAATTAACTAATACAGGTATGTCGCCAACATTCAATAATAGCGAATCGTGTTTCAAGTAACAACCGCAAGTAAGCATCATTTACAAGTAGAGTAGTATAAGAATGAATGAATGCAATGCACTGACCAATATCTATCCTGGTACACACATGTTATAGTCCATGCCATATAGTCATGACCTATGGGGGACTCGCGAGGTCCATATACCTGTCACTATATATACCGCCCGGGATCATTTTCCTTCGGACTGTGACCACTCACTGTACCTTCTGACTTTACTATTGAACTATGAGAACCCTACTATACCTATCAACTTTACCGCCGGACTGTGAGAACATACCACATCTATTGCAGGCGTGCAACCCGGAGCAACCATAATATCACCTGTTGCAACCGTGAAACCAGGCCAACTATATGTAAGTGTATGATATGACACATAAGAAAATAATCATTTCAAATTTGGACTTAATAGAAAACAAGTTCATAAACATGTTATCACAAGTGTATAAGATCCTTTTTTCCCGGATCGTGAGAATATTACTCTTACCTTTATCCTGGCCTTTTAGACCATCTCGTATCTCATTTTCACCACTTATTCATCAAGTACATAAGTATGAAATGAGTGCAACATGTGTAATATCTTATGCCAACAGTATTATGAAATTAAAGAATGGATATGCAGCACCACGCAAATGCATGCGTCAAGTCATATATCTAGAATAATTCTTTTTTCATAGTTTATACGAGATATGGCGCGATGAGGTAAAGTAAATCAGTCATAGCAAGTACAAGTCGAATATGGCTATCATAGCCCACATAAACAATAACCATACCAACCTAAGTGGATTTATCACCACAACCAATGCCCGAAGGCTCACATGTTTTCCCTGTCACAATACACTTCTCTTATTCTAACTACCCAACAATATACACCGGTACCCACCCAAAAGTGCTCATCATAGTCTCTAAGGTGGGACCCCCTATCACATGCAATCCCTTCAGTATTTATAAACTATATATGTCTTTGAATCGAAGTTTAGAGAGTAAACTGTAACCTACCTCAAAGCCGAAAAGGAGCCACGACACCTCAAGTTGAAGCCTCTCCATTCCGATGTGTTTTCGAGCGATCAAAGTCTATCAAATAAAGAATTTACATTAAAATATGAATCCATAGATACCCATAGTGTTATATTATAGTGTCGGACCCAAAAAGTCACCCAAAAAGGCAATTCTGAGCCCCAAAGTTCAAAACTGTAATTTCGTTCTAAAATCGAGTCCCATATTTAATTTTGTTGTGAAATCGAGTCCCATATAGTCAAAATAATAGTCTATGAGTTTAAACGAGTCCAGTGATACCCATATTGCTATACCTTGATTGGAACCCAAAAGGTAACCTCGAGCCCCCAAGGACACAATTGGAATTTTATTTCAAAATTGGTTTACCCATAGCTTAATTAGTCTAAATCCAGGAAACCCATTCAGAAAGCCATCATCTTGATGATTTACCAGTTTTCGACTTTTGGGTTCAAAACCCAAATTTTCCCCAACCAAACACGAATAAAAATAATAACCAACGATAATAATCATGGGAAAACATCAAAATAAAGGTTAGATACTTACCCCCTCATTGAGACGAGAACAATGCCGCAAAAATCACCTCAAACGAAACGACGAGGACAACTTCGGAAAAACTGTGAGTTACACGACCACATTATACGGCCCGTGGAATTTTATACGGACCGTATAATGGTCCGTATAACCCAACAACAACAATGTTTTCCATGGTCGTGAACCACGGAAACTTATACGGACCGTATAATGTTATACGGACCGTATAAGTGGTCCATATAAGTCCCGACGGACTGATTAAGTTGCAACTATAAATACATGTTCCCACTTTATTTCCTCATTCTTTTCCACTTCTCCACTTCTCTCCAAGCTTCTAGAATATTCCATACACATCTTCAACATAAAAAACCAAGGGAAACCAAAGATCAAACACCAATATTCAAGGGAAGTCAAGTATATGGAAGCTTGCTAGGGTTATGGAAGTTAGAAATCCCTTGGAAGCTAAAGCTTTGGTTTTCTTCAAGTGAAGCATTGTCAACCAAAACCCGTTCCTACGCATTCAAAGGTGAGTTTCATGATTATTCCATGTTGTTTAAGGTATTAAAAAGTTGAAACACTTGGATTATAGAAGAAGATGGAAAATGGATTACAAAAGATGAGATTAGTGGCAATTGTGAATAGTAGATTAATATGAATCATGAATATTGATATGTTGTGATTGTAATTACGTTATGAACGATGTTAAAAGCATGAGAGAAACATTAGATGAGAATGAATGTAACGTTGTAGTATGATTATAATTATGGATGACCTTGAGAGGAAATTGTGGGGATTGTATAATGATGAATTTGACTAAAGTCATTGATAATGATATTATGAATGTTAATTATTGACGTTTGGGAGTTAATATAGGATATGGAGAAAGTAGTAGAAACAAAGGAGATGCTACTCAATTTTCTCTAGCTTTAGTTCAAACACGTTTATGTTACTGATTATCTAAAATGAGTATGAACTCTCTTGAAGGCAAAAACGTGAACATTGGAGAGGAACGTTCAAGCGATAGAGTAGCTAAACGAAAAGGTATGTAAGGCTAATCCTTTCCTTCTAAGGCATGAATCTTCCTAATTTTCCATGATTTTCCTATATGATGGAAACTATGCGCCCACGAATATACAAAGCTACATACACACATGATTAAGAAAAGAAATACGATACGAGCATGATAATGATGATGATGAATATAAGTATGAAGCATCCTAGAGTAATGTAAGATGTCCATGAAGCTAATGATCCTAAGTATTGTTTTATTGATGATTTTCCTTGTGTACACTCACCTTAAAATGCTAGTTCCTCCAAGGTGAGACATGACGATTATGACTACTCCATAACGTAGTCGGGGTTCACGACCTTATGTCACCTCGACATAGCCATAGTTGCCTTCAAATTATAATGTATGTTTTGATGATAAATGTATAATGATGCTAAGTCATGATATGTCTATGAGATGTGTAAAAATGTTAAGTTTATGATCGATTATATGACGATACGATTCCACCGTGCCTAGTTGGCCGGGCATGTCACCGCGAAGGCGGGCTGCATACGATTCCACCGTGCCTAGTTGGCTGGGCATGTCACCGCGAAGGCGGGCTGCATACGATTCCACCGTGCCTAAATGGCCGGGCATGTCACCGCTAAGGCGGGCTGCTATATTTACACCGAGCCTAGAGGGCCGAGCATGATCACCACTAGTGGGCCGCTTATGATGGCTACCCGGACGCAAGTTAGCGATGATGACTTATACGACACGATGATGTATGCGCTATGATGATACATGTACTGTGATTATATATAGGATGTATGTATGAAACTTATCCACCCTTAAAAGTTACGCAGGTTGTATCTCCACCTTATGACTTATGATTTCTCTATCATGTACTTTTCATTCCTGCCTTACATACTCAGTACAATATTCATACTGACGTCCGTTTTCTTGGACGTTGTGTTCATGCCCACAGGTAGACATGGAGGTGATCCAGACTCATAGAAGTTATCAGTAGATTTACAGGAGCACTTCATTACTTCGGAGGTGCTATTTGGTCTATTCTTTTGTGTATATATGTATATATGTATTTTGGGCACGACGGGGTCTTGTCCCATCCATATGATTAGTACTCTAGTAGAGGCTCGTAGATACGTAGGTGTGGGTTATATGGTCTCACGATGCTGCCATTGTAGATGTATATATATATATATATATATATATATATATATATATATATATTATCATTTTGATAGCCGAAAGGCTTATGTATATAAAAGTATTTATGTTCTCAAATAAAAAAATGATTTTTCTTATGATTTGAGTATGATGAGTAATAGAATGAGTGGTGCTCGGTGGTTAGCCCCGTGTACCCGTCACGGCCCCTAGCCGGGTCGTGACAATATTAATGTATTTAACCATTGTAATAAATTGATAAAAACTATCAATATTTATTAAAGAAATGAGGATAATTGTATACTATAATTTATTTAAATTTACAAAATGTGAAAAAATAATATATTATGTTACTAATGATTAAGAAACCTGAAAAAGTTAATTACCAATGCGGGCCAAAATTGAGTGTCAACGCAAAGGTTGAAGATGATACAGGAAAAACTAAAACTTTGTATGGAGATGGTTGGTTTATAAACAATATCACATCAAAAATTTCACTTTCTAATCGCTGCATATATAAGCAGGACTATCAAGTGGCATACGCAATATATGGAGATTAACGGAAATTTTATTTTCGCTAAAAGCCCTCTCAGGAGCCTGTCGACACACAGGTTTGATTTTTTTATCAAATGTTAATGTATTAATTAAATCTAAACTAAAATTAATACTAATTGTTTATATGTTATTTCAGGTTCATCCTTCTGCGCCTGTGGACCCGTCTCCTGATGCTGATGAGATTCCGACCGTACATAGTGTTGATAAACCCCAGAAGAAGCATATTATACTTAAGGGCGCAAGGAAGGGAAGGAAGGATGATCATGACATAGAGCATGCTATTAGTAAGAGGAAGAAGAGGGGTGGAGATGATGGTGAGGGTGGTGGGGATCGCCTAGGCATAGGGTTACTCTAAAGGCTCCCACATATGGGACCTAATGTTACTCTAAAGGCTCCCACATGTGGGATCCATTAGAGATTGTGTATATGTAAATAAATTGTATATTTTATGTTAATATTATATTTTTTTGGTATTATTTTCGTAATGATAATTAGTTATCTTAGTCTTTATTATTGTTATTTAATAACTCGTGCGTCGTCCTAAATTAATTAAGAAAAAAACCTCGACATATTCGAAATAAAGTAATGCCTTGACTAAATAATAAAACACTTAAATGAAAACCTTATAAAACAAAACACTTAAACCTAACGATAACAAGTTTCCAAACAAAACTTACTTCGGGGCACTTTACAACCCCTAAAATGACGATCCAAACATTTAGGTATACTTGATATATTGAGCCTAAGTTATTGTTCGCAGAAAAAGATATCAGGTTCTATATAAAATATTAATATTCCGGAGTTTTGAGACATGACTAATCTTTGGTCAAAGTATGAAAAACAAGTGAATTTCAAAACTTTGAAATTATACAAAGTGTGGAGAAAATAAAATTAAGCCATATTGCGCACAAAATTAATGCGCAATAGGACTTAACTGTAGCCGTCACAGTTAATTGTTATTGCGCACTAATTTTGTGCGCAAAAAGCACTTTTACAACTTTTTTTTTTTTTTGTGTGTGTGTGGATTATTTTGGATCAAAATTCCACTTTTGAGGTCATTTAAGTTGTGTACTCGATTTAACATACCATGCATAGAATAACCTTTCTCAAATAATTTCTTTTAGGTTCTTGTCCAAATACAAATAAACGTTCTTTGCGGTGGTAATTTATTGTTCTTTTCTTTAATCTAAGATTCTAGTTGACAAACCCCTAAAAGGCTAAAATATTTATCTTCATTGCAAATTCGTTTAGCACAGTTTAACTTAAAAGTTCAGGTTTTTTGATACTCATATGTAAATTTACTATCAAGGGATCTGGTAAGACGAAATCCCTCCATCATTAATTAGAGGTCTCGCGTTCGAACGCTGGAATGAAATACATCCTAGTAGAGAGTGGTTCCTCCTTAAGATGAGCTTTATATATATGGCGCAAATCTTAATTAATTGAACCTGCGGGTTCAGAACTAGATAATTAAACAAAAAAACTTATATGTAAATTGTACAAAAAGCTCTAAAGAATAAAATTGTAAACCAATATAATCATAATTTTTATTAAAATTCTTTGGGTTAATACAAAATTTTATATTGTTGGAATTAGAGAAAATGTGCCTAATTTTAGTCAAATCATTAACACTTAAAAGCAGAGTTAAATTTAACTGAAGAACAACAACCACCTAATAATAATATTGAAACTTAAAACTATAACATTAAGGGCTTGTTTGGAAAGCCACCTGGTAATTACAACGACCTGTTATTTGTCATAACGTAATTACAGTGTAATTACAAGCGAGCTGTTTGGTTGCATTTAAATTAATATTTAAAAAATATTTGCTGTTATAAATGATATTAACTTAGTTATTTAGTAACACATTTTTTCTTGAAAATATATTAATTAATAATCATATATTTGTAGCTAATATTGTAAAAAGTAATTGATATATATTTTTCAAATTAATAATATTTAATTTTAATTAATTATAAAACTTAAAAGAAGACTTTTTTTGTGAGAACATCATGGATTGGATGTTTGACAAAAAAATAATATTTATAAATATAATGCCATAACATTATTCAAATGTTTGACACAAAAATCCATCAAATATAAGTGAAAAATAAACAACATGCAATGTAAAAGCAAATAACTTAAAATTGAAAATATAACCTAAATCCAAAATCCAAAAGAAAAAGGTTTAACATGATACTCTTATGTCAAATTCAAAAATTACATAAGTAAGTTTCAAAGTAACTTAAGTAAATAATTCAAAAGAAAGGGAAAATATAAGTCTATAACCTCATTCACAACGAAATTCTACTTTAATAACGTCACTCGTTAACGTCAAGTTTGTTAATGACTCATTCTTTCCAATATTAAGAGGTGTAGTTACAAAAATTAGAATAATAACACGGTTATGCTAAGTGAATAAAATAAAATAAAAAACAAAAAAAAAACACACGGGCAATTACATGAAACCACAAGAAGTAAAGATTGGGGAATGAGAAGAAAGGAAATGAAAAATAAATAATATAAAAAGAAAATACATTTTAAAAAATAAAAACAATTTAAAAGAAAAAAGAAAAATAATTTTAAAGTAAAAATAAAAAAGAAGTCAAAATAATAGAAATAATAAATGAATTAAAAATCAAAATAAATTAAAATAATAGAAATAAAAAATAAATTAAAAAAGAAAAGAAATTAAAATAAAATAAACAAAAAAGAAACAAACTAAAAAGTAACCCTGTAATTATACTCAATTCTCAACCCCTCCCCCCCCCCCCCCCCCCCCCCCCCCTCGAGAATTGGAGAGTGTAATTACACCCTTTCAATTACACTCAATTCCCACCTAACTGTGTAATTACTTGATCAAACAAACAGGCTAAACTGTGTAATTACACTCAATTCCAATTACTAGGTGGCTTTCCAAATAGGTAGTGTTTGAACTATGACATCTTAACTAGTGGACCTTGGTGTCAAAGTGATAGAATTGCACATTACTAATATGAATAATGGTGGGATATTTTGGGTCCTTCACTTTTAATCAGAGGTTTCGGGTTTGAGTTTTGAAAATGATTTTTTGGGGAAAATTTACAGCCCATGACTACCTCTAAGACTTATTTATTAGTAATAGCTACTTTTTTTAAAATTATTTTTGGTAGCTTAATTATTTATCAAATTACCATCTATAACTTATTTTTGTAACTGCAGTGTATTTTCCTAAAAATAAGGTACCTCTCTCCCACTTACACACAATCTCTATTTTTTTCCAAATATTTTTCTCTCACATCTTCAATTCACAACCGTATTTTACTCCTATTATTCTTCACCATAATTAGCACGATTTCTTCTTCTTCCTTATCAGTTGCCCAATCTCTACATGTAACTAATTTTTGTTATGTTATTTGTTGTATTTCTCTTCAATTGTTCATAAATTTCATCGTCTTTACCTTCACTTTTCATTCAATATTTTTCTTTTTATATTTTCAACCATTATTAGAGTATCTTCAACAAGCTCTAACTCTCCATTTTAATAGCGGATATTGATACTCCAAGCAAAAATACACCAGTGGCAACAAGAAAAGTAGTGGAGGATCTCCAGCCAATGGCCGAAGCTCAGATACCAATTCGTTTGCTAAATCTCCATGGATAGGCCGAAATAAGAGGAAAATCCTTCTTATGTTTGCTAATCATGTGGCGTTGTTTATCTTATGAGTGATGAAGAATAGTATTGATTATAGCAATATGATATTGTAGCATCATCTAGGAGCAAGAGAATAGGTTGTTATAGAAACACCATTGATAAGAGTTGTAGAGCTTCATGCCCACCAAGTGTTTGATAAAATGTTTCAGTATATTTCAGTGTATTCCTGTGTATTTCTGCGTATCAACAAACAGTATATCTAATTTTCAGTATATTTCAGTGTATTTAAATGTATTTATCTTTTTTTTTTTGTGTAGAGCCTATTTTTACTCCACTTTGTTTTCACGATTTTTGTATTTCAATGTATTTCTGCATTTTGTATTTCTAATTTATGAAATAGTTTCTTATATATTTCATTGTATATACGCATACTGCAACTTTATATTTCTTAAACAATCAACCATATTTCATTGTATTCCAGCGTATATTTTTTGATATTTGGAGTTTTCAGATCTTTAGTAGTTTTTTAATTCAAAAAGTTTTGATTGTAATAAAAGTTGAGAGAGATTCGTGAGCTGTTATGGAATGCGTGAAATATGATTGAGTTAATTTAACTTACCATTTAAAAAGAAAAAGACTAATCTGTTAAAAAAATATAGCCTATTTTCACTCAACCTGATTTTGTATTTCCGTGTATTTCATTGTATTTTAAAAAATCTGTTCCATAAATAGCTCCTAATTTCACTGGAGCATGTTTACTGTTTACTGTATTTCTCTATATTTCAAAAAAACAGAAATACACGCGTTTTTAAAGAAAAGTAGCTACGCTTGGTAGTTTTGCATTTTATAATTATATCTAGTTAGAAGCCAATAAAAGGTAGCTATTTATGTAAGTTTCACTTTTTTTTGTTCTTGGGAGTGCTACCCAAAAATGGAGCGTGCAACGAGTGAATTCAAATTTAGTCAGACCCAATGCGAATACCACACATCGAGTGGGAAAAAAAATTATTCCTTCTGTCCCAATTTATGTTATACACTTTCTTTTTAGTCTGTACAAAAAAGAATGAAATATTTCTATATTTAGAAATAATTTAACTTAAAACTTCTCTTTTTACCCGTAATGAAATGATTTACAGTCGCCACACAAATAAATATGACTTGTCTTAGACTACAAGTTTAAAAAGTTTTCTATTCTATTTTAAACTCCACGCCTAAAATTATATCACATAAATTGAGACGGAGAGAGTAGAATTTCACATTAGAAAAGCCAATTAATTAGTCAAAGATGTATACGGTAAAAAACCGGATACGGGTAAATCCGGGGCAACTATGGATCGGAGAGGAAAAAGGGGCGAGAGTTCGTACGAGGACATCACCTTCCCGGATAAGCACTTTGATCGCTGCCGAGTGGAAGCGCCATCTGACCCGGTCTCTAAGCCACCGAGGGTTCGGGATCTCTCCCCGGTGTCTCATCACCGTTAGTCCGGTGTCCGTGAGTCCGTTGGTCCGATGCGACCGTTGCTAGGACGCGTCAATGGTGTCACATCATGGTCAGCTGCCAACTGTGCGTGTGTCAGACGGCGCCGTCAGTCAAATCTCACCAAACCCGTGCAGGGGCTGTCCCCTTTTATTACTATTTTATTAAACCCACATTGGAGGAGGCCCATGGGCTCATTAGTATAAATAGAGTGTCCCCTCCTCCCTTAAGGGGGTTGATTCTTCTTTTACTTTCAAGAGCATTTGTAACACAATATATATATATATATATATATATATATATATATATATATATATATATATCCGGTTCTTGTTGAACCTCTTCAATCAACTCGTCATATGTGTAAGCAGCCGGTATTTATGCTCCTTGTTTGTGTATTAAAAAGAGTTATTATCCACTCTTTGTAATCCATATTTAGGCCCAAGCACATATCCTATATCCACATACAAATTCAATTGGTTACCAAATCGGGGGTAAACAGTTTGGCGCCCACCGTGGGGCTAGGATAATAGTGGTCTTTGGCCTTAACTTCCACCGCATTCATCGAAACCAAAAACTCCCTCTCTGTCTCTGTGAAAACGGTCCAAATGGCTGATGTCGAGCAATCCGGTCATGTCAATAATGCCGAGATAGTGGCGGAAAACGAAGGGAGCGGACTGCGGGCATTGCCGAACCCCGTTGATTCAAGGGAAGGACTTAACCGGCAAAACACCGTAGATCAAGAGAATGCCGTTACGCCGGCAACCGATCCTCTAAACACTCACCATTCCGTTACGTTATCCCGGGATAGGGTCCGGAGAGAGCCAGACGCGCCAAACGATGGCGTTAGCTTGCGTTTGATCTTTGAAATGCTGCAGGAACAAAAGGCGGCAATCGCCGAGCAAGGGCTAGCGATTGCTCAACTGCAGAGCAGAAAGGGTGAAGTAGGGCCGGTAAAGTCAAAAGGTGCGGTTGAAACCGGAAGAAACGGAGAACAAATGATCGAGAGCGACGGCTCCGGAGCCGGCTCCTCAACTGAGGTCCTAAAAATGCTCGAGACCTTGGCAAAACGGGTGGATTCGACCGAGAAGAGGGTCGAGACGTACAATTCTCGCGTGGACCAGATACCGGGGGCTCCACCTCTACTGAAAGGGCCGAATTCGAAGAGGTACATCCAAAGGCCTTTCCCGCCAAGTGCGGCCCCGAAACTGATCCCGAAGAGGTTCAAAATGGCCGACATACAGAAGTATGATGGCACCACAGACCCACACGAGCATGTGACCTCATATACTTGTGCCATAAAAGGCAATGATATGGAAGAAGATGAGATCGAGTCGGTGTTGTTAAAGAAATTTGGGGAAACCCTGTCGAAGGGGGCATTGACGTGGTATGACCATCTACCCGAACATTCGATCACTTCTTTTGAAATGCTCGCTGATGCGTTCGTAAAGGCACATGCCGGTGCGATAAAGGTGCAAGCCCGTAAGGCTGATATCTTCCGGATAACCCAAAGGGACGATGAGCTGCTACGGGAATTCGTCACCCGGTTCCAGAGGGAACGGATGGAGCTCCCTCCGGTGCCAGAAGAATGGGCCGCACAGGCCTTCACAAAAGGACTCAACATGCTAAGTTCGGTGGCCTCGGCCAAACTGAAAGAGAATTTGTTAGAATACGAGGCCGTAACTTGGGCCGACGTCCACAACAGGTATGAGTCAAAGATCCGGGTGGAGGATGATCAATTCGAGCTCCACCCGGTAAGGACCAAAGTAAATAGAGGTTTCGAGGCACCGAGGAAGGGATATGAAGGCAAGTCCGAATCATTGAAAGAGAGGTTTCGGCCATATCCCTATACGGAGAAGCAAAATTTCAGGTCAGAAAAGGCAATAGAGAGTCCGAGCCATTTCTCGGGACGGGGCAACAAGCGGGTTGAACGCCCGTCTAACAGTCGGGGACTCTCGTTCAGGAGCGACACCGGAAGTTCCGCCAGCAATAAAGTTTCTCCAAAAATTTCGGAGTACAACTTCAACGTTAGTACTTCGGGACTTGTCTCGGCTATTGGACGTATACCCGATGTAAGGTGGCCTAAACCATTGAGGACGGACCCGGGTCAGCGAGATCCAAGTGTAGTGTGCGAATATCACGGGACCCGCGGTCATCGAACTGAAGATTGCCGCCAATTGAGAGAGGAGGTAGCCCGGCTATTGAAAAATGGTCACCTCCGAGATCTGCTGAGCGAGCGGGCCAAAAATCACTATAAGGAAAGAGAATCTTATCAAATGCCCGAGCCTGTTGAACCCCAACATACGATCAACATGATAGTGGGGGGCACTGATGCCCCTCGAGGGCCGGTAATGAAACGGACAAAGATTTCTATTGTCCGTGAAAAGCGCACTCGAGATCATTCGACCGAGGGATCTATCTTCTTTAATGATGAAGACGCAGAGGGCATCATCCAACCCCACAATGATGCGTTGGTAATTTCTATACTGGTCTTTAAAACTAAGGTCAAATGCGTTTTGGTTGACCCGGGTAGCTCAGCCAACATCATCCGATGGAGGGTGGTTGAACAGATGGGACTGCTCGGTCAGATCGTACCAGTGGCCCGGGTATTAAGTGGGTTCAATATGGCAAGCGAAACCACAAAGGGGGAAATCTCACTGCCTGTAAATGTGGGTGGCACCATTCAGCAAACGGTGTTCTACGTGATCGAGGGGGACATGAAATATAATGCACTATTGGGCACACCTTGGATACATAACATGAGGGCAGTACCTTCAACACTACACCAGCTGTTAAAGTTCCCCACGCCGGAGGGAGTGAAAACCATCCGAGGCGAGCAGCCCGCTGCAAGGGAAATGTTCACAGTAGAGGAAGTGGCACACCGGCCCAAGGGGCCGGAAGAGAAATGTGCAATAGGAGGAGAAGTTCCCAAATAGCAATCAAAGTGCGCCGGGTTTAATCCGGTGCATGAAGAGGAAGATTACGAGGTACCCAGATCGTTCGTCATGCCGAATGACTCGGATGCAACCCAGTCGACAGTGGAGGAGCTGGAGCAGGTCATCCTGTTCGAATATCTCCCGGAAAGAAAGGTATACCTGGGCACGGGGCTCACCCCGGAGCTCAGGCGTCAATTAATTGAATTCCTCCGTGCTAATGCCGATTGCTTTGCATGGTCGCATATAGATATGACAGGTATATCACCAGACATAGCAACTCACAAGCTCAGCCTGGACGGGAGGTTTGCTCCGGTAAAGCAGAAAAGAAGACCTATGGCGGAGGCTAAACACGGATTCGTGAAGGACGAGGTAACAAAACTTTTGAAAATAGGCTCCATACGAGAAGTGAAATACCCGGAGTGGCTGGCTAACGTTGTGGTAGTACCCAAAAAAGGTAACAAATTTCGAATGTGTGTTGATTTCAAAGATTTAAACAAAGCATGTCCGAAGGACTCGTTTCCGTTGCCCCACATCGATAGAATGATCGATGCAACGGCCGGGCACGAGATGTTGAGTTTTCTCGACGCTTACTCCGGGTATAACCAGATCCGGATGTACCCGGAGGACCAAGAGAAAACATCCTTCATCACCCGGTACGGGACCTACTGTTATAATGTCATGCCTTTTGGATTAAAAAATGCCGGCGCAACTTACCAACGCCTAGTTAATGGAATGTTCGAAGACCAAATAGAGAAAACAATGGAAGTTTACGTTGACGATATGGTTGTTAAGTCCCTGGAAACAGAGGACCATTTAAAGCATTTGCAGGAAACCTTCGATGTGCTTCGCAAATACAACATGAAGCTCAACCCGGAGAAGTGTGCCTTCGGTGTAAGATCTGGCAGATTCCTGGGTTTCATGGTGTCAAACCGAGGGATCGAAATCAACCCGGACAAGATCAAAGCCATCGAAGATATCGAGGTGGTGAACAACATAAAGGGGGTTCAGAGACTCACCGGGAGAATTGCAGCGCTAAGTCGCTTCATATCGAGATCCTCGGACAGGAGTCACCGGTTCTTCTCCTTGCTCCGGAAGAAGAACGATTTTGTCTGGACACCCGAGTGCCAAGAAGCTCTACAGGATTTGAAGAAATACTTGTCTAGCCCCCCTCTACTGCACACGCCGAAGGCGGGTGAGACACTATTTATATATCTAGCTGTCTCCAAAGTGGCGGTAAGCGGCGTTTTGGTCCGAGAAGAATCAGGTACGCAATTCCCTATCTATTATGTGAGTAGAACATTGGGGGACGCGGAGACCCGTTACCCCCATTTGGAGAAGCTGTCATTAGCACTGGTGAGCGCCTCCCGAAAGCTTAAACCTTATTTTCAAAGCCATCCCGTATGTGTAGTAACTACTTATCCTTTGAAAAACATCATGCATAAACCGGAGTTGTCGGGTAGGCTAACGAAGTGGGCTGTAGAGGTTAGCGGTTACGACCTCGAATACAGACCCCGAACGGCCATCAAATCCCAAATCTTGGCCGATTTCGTAGCAGACTTCGCCCCGGCCATGGTCCCCGAGGTCGAAAAAGAATTCCTACTAACCTCAGGAAGGGCCACGGGCATTTGGTCTCTGCATACGGACGGGGCCTCGAACCTTAGAGGTTCCGGGCTTGGTATTGTCCTTAGGGCCCCGGCCGGTGATGTCATCCGACAGTCCATCAAAACTGCCAAATTGACTAACAATGAAGCCGAGTATGAGGCTATGATTGCAGGTTTGGAATTGGCCCGGAGCATGGGGGCAGAAACTATCGAGGCAAAGTGCGACTCGCTTCTGGTCGCAAACCCGGTGAATGGCACATTTGAAGTCAAGGACGAACGGATGCAGAGGTACCTCGAGAAAACCCAAGTGGTGCTTCACCGATTTAAAAAATGGACCATGCAGCATATACCAAGAGAACAGAACTGCGAGGCCGATGCATTAGCAAATTTGGGATCTGCGGTCGAAGGGGCCGAAATCAACCCCGGGTCAACGGTGCTACTATCAAACACGGCCATAGAAAGCGGACACGCCGAGATATATTCAACAGGTTTGACTTGGGATTGGCGCAACAAATACATTGATTACTTACGTGATGACAAGCTCCCAAGCGACCCAAAGGAGTCACGTTCGTTACGAACAAAGGCAGCCCGTTTTTGCTTAGTGGACGGCCAATTATACCGACGCTCTTTCCACGGACCTTTGGCTAAATGTTTGGGCCTTGGGGAAACGGAGTATGTGATGAGAGAAGTACATGAAGGAACCTGTGGCAATCACTCCGGTGCGGAAGCTCTGGTCCGAAAGCTTATCAGAGCCGGATATTACTGGAATCGGATGGATGAAGACACGAGAAATTTTGTCCGAAAGTGTGACGGGTGTCAGAGGCATGCCCCGATGGTTCACCGGCCCGGGGAGTTGTTGCATTCGGTGGTCTCACCATGGCCGTTCATGAAGTGGGGGATGGACATCGTGGGCCCGTTACCCCGGGCACCAGGTAAGGCACGCTTTATCTTATTTATGACTGACTATTTTTCTAAGTGGGTCGAAGCACAGGCCTTTGAAAAAATCAGAGAAAAGGAGGTTATCGACTTCATTTGGGATCACATCGTCTGTCGTTTTGGCATTCCGGCCGAAATAACTTGTGATAACGGTCCTCAGTTCGTGGGTAGCAAGGTCAACAGCTTTCTTGAAGGGTTGAAGATCAAGAAGATTGTGTCGACCCCATATCACCCATGTGCAAACGGACAAGCGGAATCCACAAACAAAACAATAATTCAAAACCTAAGGAAAAGGCTAGAAGCATCAAAGCACCATTGGAGAGAAGTATTACCCGAGGTGCTGTGGGCGTACCGAACCACGACCAAGTCTAGCACGGGCGAGACCCCTTTCTCATTGGTGTACGGGGCCGAAGCCCTTATCCCCGTCGAGGTTGGCGAACCGACTCTCCGGTTCAGGTACACAACCGAGGAATTAAATGGGGAGGCCATGGCCGTAAGACTCGACCTCGCCGATGAGATGCGTGAAAGAACATTGGTCCGAATTGCGGCCCAAAAGCAGAGAACAGAAAGATACTACAATCAGAGAGCCAACTTTCGGCATTTTCGAGTTGGGGACTTGGTACTACGAAAAGTTACTTTGCATACAAAGAACCCAAACGAGGGAAAGCTAGGACCGAACTGGGAAGGACCGTACAAGGTGACCGGTGTAACGGGCAAAGGATCATACCAGCTGGAGTCCATGGATGGGCAATGCCTGCGCAACAACTGGAACATAGCCCACCTAAAAAGATACTACTGCTAAGGTATGATCCCCTCATATATACCTTTTGATAACCATGCTGCCTTTTTTACAGGAAATCGAGGGCGGCACAAAAATAGAATTTAGGACTGAAAGCACGTGTTGCACTCTTTTCCTTAGTGCGGTTTTGTCCCAAAATGGGTTTTCCGACGAGGTTTTTAACGAGGCAACAAGTACAACGTGCTACGCGACGAAGATAAAGGGCCAGAACTCGGGTATCCGAGGTTACATCTTCCGAGTGGGGGCTTAGTAACACTCACCCGACCTCGAAGCTCGGACAAGTGTTAAGGGGGCACAGTACCCACATCGGAGCATGAAACGATAAAGAGAAATAAAGAAAGAAGCTCATCATTTGCCACGGCAAAAACAGAGGCCGGTCACTGGCCACCTCCTTCGATGTAAGGACCAAACGATCATAATGAATCGTGTCCCATCCAACATTTGCCACAGCAAAAACAAAGGCCGGGCACCGGCCACCTCCTCCGATGTAAGGACCAAACGATCATAATGAATCGTGTCCCATTTAGTGTTTGCTACGGCAAAGATACAAGAAATGAAAATTCTCATATGTACAAACACTTGCAATACAGAAACCATTACAATGACTGTATTTTCGGCATTGCTCAATTAATACGCCCTGTACCGGACACTATGGCCGATATTAGACAAGGCCAATGAGGTCATCGCAAACCGGCCATGAAAAACGCCGGTCCTAGAGAAGCCCCTATCATGGGCACAGAAAGGTCCGAAGCCCACAAAACATTTGGTAAGTCCCACGGGCAGAATTAATCAATGACTACGGATAATCTCTTCCGAAAAACGGACCAATAATTCAAGGTAAAATAAAAACAAGCACTCAAACGAAGACACAAGAGGAGTGCAACTTTCATGTACGCAAATGATACTTTTATAAAGAGTACATTTACATCAAAAGAGTACGTTTACATAAAAAAATCCTATGCTACTCGGCATGGCTAGAGGCAGAATGATCGGACTCGGTTCGTTCGGAATCATCCGAGTCGAACCCGAGGGCATGGTTTGCCTCCTCCTCCATCTCTTTGGCCTGGTTTATCAGGGCCGAAAGATCAGAGAATCTGCGATCGGCTTCTTCGAGGGTGAGTCGCCGAGACTTCCACTTCTCATACTCGGCGACAATGGCAGTATGGGCCTCGGCAGTTTCCACGCCTTTCCAGGCTTCTTCCAAATCGGCCTCAACTTTAGCCAACTTAGTCTCCAGCTTGGACCGACCCGCCACTGCAATAGTCCTCATATGGACAGCAGCTTCTAGCTCGGCCTTAAGAACATCGTTGGCACTCACCGCCTCCTCCAGCTCGGCTTTTAAGCCCTCACTTATCCGAGACCGCTCCTCGGCTTTCTCTTCGAAAACTTTCATGCGTTCTTTATATAGAGCGGTATCAGATTCCAGTAGCCGGTTCCTCCCGGCTAAGCTCGCTGCATTGGCTTTCACCAAATCAAGTTCCCCCCGGAGTTAGGACACGGTGGTCTCCAGCTCATCCAGTCTCGACGAAAATTGAGCTTTGTCTCGGCTAAGACAAATCTTCTCAGCCTCGAGGCTTCGGTTATAATTAGTCATGGCGGCCAACTCATTTTTCAAACGACGATTTTCTTCCTTGGCCGCATCAAGCTCGGGACGAAGATTGGCAAGAACGGCGGCCCGACCCAACTCTTCATCCATCTCTCGGAGGAGATGCTTGTATTTCTCCGTTTCTCGGCCTTGGGCATCTAGCTGGCCTCGAAGATCATCCATCTCGTGTTGGGCACGAATGAAGGCTTCGTTTGCCAGTACTACACTCTGCAAAGAAAGCAAACATAAAGAATCAAACGAAATGAGCATAAGGTCTATTGATATACAAAGATGGCCGAGAGCCTTACCCGGTTGCCCGCGTGCATGCCTTCGTTCATAAGGCACTGCCAGGTGACCCCGGTCATTTTACGCTTGTCCGAGTCGGAGACGAGAGGACGCAAATAACTGGCTACTCCTACCGGACGTGATAGAAAGCCACAATCCTCGGGGACGGTGATTACGGCCGATCTGGTCCTTCTTGGTTCTACGCTCGGGGCTGGGAAGATAGTCACCAGGTTGTCTCTAGAGCCAGATTCTGACTGTCGGTGGGCCGACCTCGTGACCCGAGGAATTGGAAGATGGCCAAAACCCGCAGCTTCACCGGTAGCAGGAGGAGTAGTTGAAAACATATCTTCAAAGTCTTCAACCCTCGGGGCGGGGGTAGACGAGCTTGGCATGGACTCGATGTTCCGGGCAAGGACCGGGGGGGTTCCGGAGTAGAAACAGGTTCGTGGCCGGGCGATGGGCGAGCCTGAATGGGGGCTTCGGTCTCCGAAACTAGAATGGTCCTTTTATCGGTTGCAGTGACAGCCGTTTCCCCGGCTCCTTTACTCCTCTGCAGGGGAGTATCTTCCTAGGAAGTTTCACCTAAAATATCGACAAAGTCAACCGACCGAAGAGGAGCCGGGGAAAGGATTTCTTCCACACCTGAAGGAAGAACGGGAATCAAGATACCTTCGTTGATAGAAGGCAAGGGCGGTTCGGAGGCAGTATCCTCGGGTGTTGGGGCTGTTGACGGAGTCGGGTCGACCCTCCGCACTATGATGTCGGGCTCTGTTTCCTCTCTCTAGGGCCGGGCAACGCTTCTTGCCTTCTTTCGTTTAGACGGCTGCCTCTTTTCTGAGGGCCGTTTTCTTTTGGTGGCTTCAGCAAGAACACGGGAGGAACCCGCCGTATCGAACGCGAACGCCGGTGCAGGGGAAGCGGCCCCCGACTCCGATCTAGATGCCACCGAGCCCTTCGGCAAACCTGAACGATAAAATACGTTGGCAGGTTAAGAAAACTGACGACCTCGAATGGCTAAAGATGCAGCAAGATCGAAGGAAAGTCGAAAGTTACCATGATTTTGAGCGATCCATCGATCGCGTGACAAGTGGGCCCAAGTCCGGTCTTCATAGGGAAGCTGGTTGAGGAGCGTCGTGACCCACTCACTCAGATCTCGGATAACCGGGGGAACAAACCCATTTGCTACAAAAATAAGGAAAGGGCGGTGAGAAAATAATACCATAAGCGACTGAACAGGTAAGGGCGATGGCTCAAAGGTTCGAACTTACGTTTGTCGTTCCACTTCTCCGGAAAGGGTAGATGGGCGGCCGGGATTATGTCCTCGGTTTTTACCCGAACGTAGCGTTCTAACCACCCCCTGTCCCGATCTTCGTCCATCTTCGAGAAGAGCGGGTTCCGGCTGCGCTTGGTTAGTTTTATGACACCGCCCCGGAATATTCTTGGGGAGTACAGGCGTATTAGGTGGCCCAGTGAGAATTCTTTCTCAGCTCTGTTGGCTAGCAACCGGAGGCAAGCAACGACCCTCCAAACAATCGGGCCGATTTGAGCCAAAGTCACGCCATAGGTCCGGCACATATCCAGTATGACCGGATCAACCGGGGGATCGAGCTTAAGGGTAAAGGGATAAGTGTATACGTACAAGAACCCTTCCCGGTGATCGGTAACGGATTCGTCTGGCCCGGGTGCAAAAACCCCTACCGGGCGTGTGTCCCACCCACAGTCTGCCCGGACTGTGTTGAGTTTATCCTCGGTTATGGAGGAAGGATATCGCCTCACGTCATATCCCCGGTCTGAGACGGCAGAGGGCTTTTCCGCCTCCAGGTCTTTATTGAAGTTAAATTTGGCCGGTATAACATCCGAGGCCGTAGTTTCGGGGTTACTCTTTTGTTTAGTCGGGGACACAGCCTCGGCCCTCGGGGATGAAACTGAAGGAACTTCGGTAGAAGTGGTTTCAGACATGTTGAAGGAATGGAAGGAAAAGGATTTTGGGAAACAACGCAAAGGAAACGAAGGAAATAACGATTTGAAGAAGCAAAGAGCAGTTGACAAGAATGATGACAAAATTAATCCCCCCTTTCTTTTTCGTATAAACAAGAGAAGATTTGGCAACAAATTTGTAATAGAAAGGACGGATCTGGAACACAGAGGGAAGAGGAAAAGAGAGGACAGATCGAAAAAAGTGAAAAAATAAGGGAATTAGGGGCTTTATATAGGCATAAGGAAGGGAACGGTTATCGAGGATCGCCACGTGTCAAGTCATTAATGTGAAGCGACGCGAAACGACGTGCAAGAGGCGGTTGACAGGAACGGACCATCCGGAATAAGACACGTGGCCGGCAAAGGGGAAGACATGACGCACCCATTCCCGCCAAAATAAGGAGATAAGGATAGGTCGTCCGGACGGTCGGATGTATGATTCATTCACTTCCCGTCACTCCGATGGATCGTTGGTCCGGGAAGCGTGGGGGCTATCTGTATACGGTAAAAAATCGAATACGGGTAAATCCGGGGCAACTATGGATCGGAGAGGAAAAAGGGGCGAGAGTTCGTACGAGGACATCACCTTCCCGGATAAGCACTTTGATCGCTGCCGAGTGGAAGCGCCATCTGACCCGGTCTCTAAGCCACCGAGGGTTCGGGATCTCTCCCCGGTGTCTCATCACCATTGATCCGGTGTCCGTGAGTCCGTTGGTCCGATGCGACCGTTGCTAGGACGCGTCAGTGGTGTCACATCATGGTCAGCTGCCAACTGTGCGTGTGTCAGACGGCGCCGTCAGTCAAATCTCACCAAACCCGTGCAGGGGCTGTCCCCTTTTATTACTATTTTATTAAACCCACATTGGAGGAGGCCTATGGGCTCATTAGTATAAATAGAGTGCCCCCTCCTCCCTTAAGGGGGTTGATTCTTCTTTTACTTTCAAGAGCATTTGTAACACAATATATATATATATATATATATATATATATATATATATATATATCCGGTTCTTGTTGAACCTCTTCAATCAACTCGTCATATGTGTAAGCAGCCGATATTTATGCTCCTTGTTTGTGTATTAAAAAGCGTTCTTATCCACTCTTTGTAATCCATATTTAGGCCCAAGCACATATCATATATCCACATACAAATTCAATTGGTTACCGAATCGGGGGTAAACAAAAGAGAAAGAAAGGTCTCTTGGCTGCATTCGATAGCTTTGACCAAAAAAAAAAAAAAAAAAAAAAAGATAGCTTTGACCAAAGCATCCTTATCTCACACACAATGTCCAAAATCCTCTAATAATATTATTCCAAAGAGTCCTCAGTGCTCTCCACCTGTCTAATACCCATTTGGTTACACTTTAAACGTGCTTTCTTTTTAATATTCAAGTTATCCCCCTACTTTTCTTTCTCTCTTTCACTTTATACCCCCACACTCTCAAGAATCATCACCGGAAAAATAGACATCTTCAAGAAACACCATTTTGATTGTAGATAAGAAGAGTTTATAGTACATAACAAAGTTAACCCAAATACCCCCCCCCCCCCCCCCAAAAAAAAAAAAAAAAAAGAAAGAAAGAAGAGTAAAGTTCGAAGCTTTATAAGGGTCTTCTTGAAAGTTGCTTGTTAGTTCCTCATCTATATATGCATGAAATGAAATAGTTTATATACTATATATTTAGCTGCAACTATAAGTTTGTCTTTGTAGCTATCTTGTTGCTTCCTTTGAACCTTCTTGCTTTTTTTTTTTTTTTTGGGGGGGGGGGGGGGGGTTTAAAAGATCAAGTCTTTTATTCTTTTTCAAGAAAAGGGGTTGTTTTTAAGTAATTCTTGGAATTTTAGATCGGTTAGAGTTGTTTTTCTTTTGTGGGGTTTGAAGTTTTCAATCAAAGTGAATTCTTGGACTTGGAAGTTAGCAGTTTATGTTTCTGAAAATTGTTTATGAGGGTTCAAGTTTTTTGCTAGCATAAAATATCCATAGTATTGACTTTCAGTGTTGAGGAAAGAATGGTTGTTTGCAAGTAATATTTGTGTTATTTTTTGAGGATGAGGCATTTAGGGATAATCTGATTTTCGAGTTTTGCAACGATGAGTTGCAGTGAGAAGAGTAGAGAAAGAGAAGAGGAAGTGAATTCTGTTGGCAGTGTAGAGAGATATGTTGAAGGTGTTTCGCGTAATGGATCAATAGTAGTACCCTCAACACAATTATCTATTGATGAGCGAGTGATGGTGGATCCAAAACAACTCTTTATTGGAACGAAAATTGGCGAGGGAGCTCATGGAAAGGTTTATGAAGGAAGGTATATAACGCCGTTCTTGAAATGTTACTCGTATTTGTTTTAGGCTAATGATTTGATTTGATCATCACTGTTGTTCTGCCATATTTCATTTCCTACTTGAAAATTGTGATGATTTTAGTCTATAGTTAGCTTTAGGTGATTCGTGAGTGTGACACTGTTCCATTGGTTTACTAGTTAGATGCATACTATATAATTCAGAAAATGTAGCATGAGAGTTTGATTGCCATTTGGAAACGGCTTAAAATTGGAAATTGATATATTTATTGATTCTTATGTAGTAACGGGGAGTAATTGTTTTCTTCTGGTGATGTTTCTAATTTGGCTATTCTCTGTTGTCATGGGAAACTGTCAAACGTGTCAAGTTCTGTCATTTAGACAACATGAAGATAAAAAAATGTTTTTTTGTTATTTGGATTATCTGCACCCTGGTTTTATTGTACATTTTTCATCTATCAGAAACTGCTTCGTGTCTCTCCAGGTATGGTGATCAAATTGTTGCGATAAAAGTTCTAAATGGTGGTAAGACCTCAGAAGAAAGAGCTTCACTTGAGGACCGTTTTGTTCGGGAAGTTGTTATGATGTCAAGAGTAAAGCATGAGAATCTTGTAAAAGTAAGTATCATTTTTCTGTTTCTTCCAAGTTGCTTAGACTACAGAATAATATTCCCATTATCTTTTCAAAGTGCTGTTGTTAACTTCCTTTGAGCAGCTGTTTTTTGTTAAGTTTAGCAAGCAGTATGGTGTGAGCTAGTAAATATTCTTATATATGGTTATTTTAGGTTCTGGAGTTAGCTCATGTTTCTTTTCCAATTATGTAACTAAAGTTAGTCTTTTCATTTTCTGCATTCTTGTCTGCAGTTTATTGGAGCTTGCAAGGATCCTTTGATGGTTATAGTGTCAGAGCTGCTGCCTGGAATGTCCCTTCGGAAGTACTTTGTCAGCATTCGGCCGGAAGTTCTTGAACTTAATGTGGCCTTAAATTATGCGCTTGACATTGCTCGGGCCATGGAATGTTTACATGCCAATGGCATTATACATCGAGATCTAAAACCTGGTACCACTTGGCTAGCTGAGCTGTACAAGAATTTTATTTTGTTGTTATTCTTTGAAATGTTAAACAGGCCAAATATTATGGTTTTAGACTATATTCTTTTATCCATCAATATTTTACTGCTGGAAGAGTTCTTTTTCTGGGTTATCTTATCATTTTATGTTGGCTCTTCTATGGTCAGTAATCTTAGTACCATTGAAGGAAGAAGTTATTAGTGCAGACATTGTGGTATATTTTTCTGGCTCCACCATTCACTTCATTGCTTGCTCTCTCAATCTCCTTTTCCTTTTATAAAAAGAACTCAATGTATAGGTAAGCCAACAGAGGATAGCTTAGATCATTCTTAGTTGATAATTTTCCCTTGATGTATGGCCGTATGGGTCAGTTTATGCTGCTAACT
This sequence comes from Lycium barbarum, assembly GCF_019175385.1. Classification (NCBI taxonomy): domain Eukaryota; kingdom Viridiplantae; phylum Streptophyta; class Magnoliopsida; order Solanales; family Solanaceae; genus Lycium; species Lycium barbarum. The sequence goes on along the minus strand of NC_083339.1, from coordinate 40,282,320 downwards.
TGGAGTTTATTCTTAAGTTGGCATCACTCTTTTTTTACCTTCCCTATTTCATTTGTTAGTGTGCTTTTTTTTTTAATCTTCTCCTGTCTAAGAAAGAGCACATGTGAAATGTCATTCATGCAGACAATTTGTTGCTCACGGCCAATCAGAAGTCTGTGAAGCTTGCAGATTTTGGGCTAGCAAGGGAAGAGACCCTCACTGAGATGATGACAGCAGAAACTGGGACGTACCGGTGGATGGCACCTGAGGTTTGTATCTATTTAACCACATGTTAACCAACCCCATAATTGCACGAGTGAACCTTGTAGTTTTCTCCACTAGACATGTATATCAGCACCACTTTGAAAGTTGCTGCTTGTTATTATTTCATATCAATATATCAATATCTTTTTGTATGGAAGATTAAATTATTGGTAATATAAACTTACATGGTTGAATAAAATGGTTAGGGACAGTAACTATGATTCCACTAATGGAACTTGAGCAGACTACACTTTGTATTTTCTCGTCTGATAGATTAGTAAAGGCTGGTAATCAAGATTAAGAATAGGATTATGTACCTACCGCATATGACTATTTGCCCAAGTATTGACCCATCAGAATTATTTGCAAGATTGAGGTGAAAAGTGACACAGAGTAAATAGGTGATGATTTGAAAACCAAACTTCCATCCTATTTACCCGTTTACCCACCTCTAGAAATTGTAATACGCAAAAGGAGTTTCCTTAACTTATAGTAAAAAGGAAACCTATGCCCCTAGGGATCTTATTGTTGTTAGAGCAGTCTGCGATCCAAAATCTGCTACATACAAAGGCATGCTATTTAAATGGAGGGTGGGGGCTGTCCATTATCCACCGAGTTAACTGTGTGTCACTGTCCCTCAGGAATTTCTCGGTTAACCAAAGAAAGCATAAAAAGAAAATCTTCATATGTAATTTTTAATTTCTCTTCTGTTCTTTTGAATCACAATATTAAGATCTTGATCTGAAGTTTTATAACTTACAAAGGGATAAATGGAGCGTGTACTTTGGCCTGATGATATTCTTATCCAATTTATTATCTTAATGCTGTTGTATATTGTTCCACGATGTGGGATTTCACTGGGTTGTTGTTGTTGTTGTTGTTGTTGTTGTTGTTGTATATTGTTGTCATCATTTTCCAATCGCCTTTATAAACTACTATCCTTCTTGGTTAATTTGGTAATTTGGCGCCCTCAAAAGTGTATTTATTTTGTGATACTCCTATTGTAACTCCCCAATGAACTTTTAGGAGTCTACTATATATTTTATGATATGATGGTGTGCACTAATGCTTTGATCAAGTTCAAATCTTTTGTCCTTTCTCTCTTTGTACTTATTCTTTCAATTATGTTCTTACTTGGGTCAGTTTCAATACGTTTCTATGTTTTATCCTGATTTTAAGGTTACCCAATTATCTAAATTAAATTTTTTGTTTTTTGCAGTTGTACAGTACTGTTACATTGCGTCAGGGGGAGAAGAAGCATTATAATAACAAGGTTGATGTTTATAGTTTTGGCATTGTCTTGTGGGAATTACTGACAAACCGCATGCCATTTGAGGGAATGTCGAATTTGCAAGCTGCTTATGCTGCTGCTTTTAAGGTACAAAGGGTTTTTCTGTCTTCATCCAGCTTTTCCGTACAATATTTATTGCAGTAGAATGAAGTATGCTCTTTGTTATTTTTTATTATGACTGTATAAGAGCCAGCCCTTTGGATTAACTTCATTAAAATACCCAACCCTCGAGCTTGGCTTGCCCGAGGATTTGAAATCTTGATCTATGACTCACTTTTAGCTTGTGAAAGAACAATATAGATAATGCTGATTATCAGATCTCCACATCCAGATTAAACTTATGTGGTCGACAATGGCTGCTAATAAAGTGTGTTAAAGATGGTCTAAGAAGAACTTCTCTTTTCTTAAAGGTAATGATCAATCTCATTAATGGGTGCCAAGGGGGTATCACATCCAGTTAAAATAAGGATACTCAAGAAACGTACTGAAACACGATAGAATGATTATATCCTCCCAAAAACAGTCATCTTTCCAACCTTAGCTTGTCCACAAAGTTTAACTGATCTCTAGAAGAAAGGTGGTTATCCTTGCATCAAGGGTAAATATTGAGTTATCAAATACCCCCGGGGCTTGGGTTCAGCGATAAAGATGTGTACGCCATGAGTACTAATCCTGGCTGGTGAGCCCAGTTTGGTACTTAAGTATCTTTTCATTGGTACTTTCTGTCGAAGCATTCTTCTCTTCCTCTCCTACCATTATTCTAATTTAAACATTTTGAAATTGAGTTTCAACTTTTTGTATTTCTGTCGGAGTGACAACCCTTCCAGCTAACTGAGAAGTCCTTTGCAATGGGCGAAATCACCCAGGCAATGCCACAAAAAGAGAGCAACAATGGCCCAATTGCATTTATTATGAAGGGAAATGCGATTGACTGTTCCCCTAGCTGGTTTTTGAACAATTCATCCAAAGATAATGCAGTGTTCCCTTGTTGGTATATGTAATAAAAATACCTCACTTTCTCTCTAGAAGAAAATGAATAATTCAATGTAAAGTTGCTGTCGTTGAATCCTTTGGTGTTCTTCAACCAAACATATACTGGTTGACTTCTGGCTAATTATGTGAACCAAATAACTAGGCTTGCTTATGTCAAGAAGCTTATGTTGTGCCTTGAAATCGGAGTCCATCACTGAGGCTGTGACGAGAGTCTTCACTGGTTCTGATGATCTCAGCTGTCCGTTTGCCATGAGTATTTTTATCTGAGTGAAGATTGATATGCTCAATTAGAGATAAATGGAAGATGTAGAGATCCTCTAGTTCTAGAGAACCTTTAGTCTGTTGTAAAAGACTAATTTTCTTATAATTGGAAGCGTTATGGTAACAGAGGATTCATCTTTTCAATAACTGAAAAATTCCGAGGACCAATAGTACACAGTTCGAAACTCCGTGGATAATAGGTCATCCGCTCTACCGTTTTCAACTTAAATACTGGGTTTTTATCTGCGGCAGAATTCGAACTTGTGACGTATGCCTAACGTTCACACGACAGGCTGCGCTCCTACCACTAGACCAAAGGCTGGGGGACGGTTTAAGAGGATTCATATAGCTCATTTCAACAAATTTAGTATTGAGAAATAGTTAATTGATGGTTGATTTGTTAGACTTTTAGTGGGGCTAAGAGATGAAACAATAGGGTGGTGGTGAGAATGATTTGATTAGTCAAGTCTTTTATAAAATTGAGTTTGGAGAAAGAAAGAAAGAGTTTGATCCTATGAAAGGTGATTGCTTTGTGATCACTTGGATGAGCAAGAGACAAGATATGAGAGGATCTGAAAATACGTGTCGTAGGTATCATTGTTCTGCAGCACTTGTGTATATAAAAAAGTCAAGGTTACAAATCACATCACATGAAATAGAGATTGACAGTACCTAAATTAGTAGAAGTTGAATAGGCACTCAAGCTGAACAGGGTAGGTTTCAGGCAATCAAGCTGAACAGAGTAGGTTTCAAGGTTTTGATCCTGACAAGCTTACATATAAGTGAGCCACACTCAACTTTTTCACAACTTGACCTTGTTCTCTTACAGCAATATCCTATAAGAGTTCTCAAGTAGTAGGTGGTGTAATGAATGGTGGCATGACAAGTAGCATTTCTGTATGCTAATATCAAAGAACATTTTACCGCCTCAAACTAAAGAGTAATTGTTGAAGTGTGTGACCCATCTCATTTGAAGGCTTAAACTGTTGGGAAGAACACACTTTTTATTACTTATTACATTTTGTCTCAACACGCCTCTTCACGTGTAAGCCTAATTTTTTCAGTTAGCCAAACACGTGGAATATTTTTCTTCATTGCTGGTGGCGGTGAGATTTGAACCCAGAACTTCTTGCCTGCTCTGATATTATGTCTAAATGCATGACCATCTCATCTAAAAGCTTAAGTAGTTAGAGAGAGCACAATTTTGATTACTTAAGTATATTATGTCTCTAACATAAATAAAGATATACTTAATGGCATTGAGACATAAAAATGTTGCATTGCTAGTTCCTCTTTGCCAACTACTCATAAGTAGATTCAATCTTTTTGCTACTCTCGTTTGATCAGAGTACTCAAAAGCGAAAAATGCAAAAAAGTGTTAGTCTGTTGCAGCTTTAAGCGCAAAACACGAGTAAAGCGTGGACTTAAGCGAAGAAAAGCACCAACGGAAGGAAAAATAAAAAGTAGAAAGATATTGCAAAAAAATGTAACTTTAATCACAAATAATAATTATTTGGGATAATAAAATGAAGAACTATAATTAAGATATATGTGTGTGTGTGTGTGTGACTTTTAAAATTTTGATTTTGGTGAAAAGATGTAGCTTTAGACTTTTGGATTTTTACTAGCTAATTTTCTTGTATTAAATTTCTAATTTCTTATTCTTGAATCACTTTTTTTTTTTGAAAAAAGGCTTAAGTCATTTGTGGCCACCTAAACTTGTTCACAGATTCCGCTTAGACACTTCAACCCAGACTTTTACCTAATTGAACACCTCTACCGCTCCAGATTTGAACCATTTAGACACTTTTTTGATAATCAACAAAAAATATAAAGTGTTTATGATACACTCGCGGTGACGTGGCATAGTGACTAATGAAAAGATGAAACGTGTCATTTGGGTCCAGAATAATAATAAAAATGAATTATGGGGAGAAAGAAAAGAAGAACTATTGTTCAGCCAAAAAAAAAAAAACGAATTTCATTTTACCCCACCTTCCCCCTTTCCTTTGCTTTTCCCTGAACTCTCTCGCCGGCCGGCCGCCGGCGTTGTCCCCTTAAAATGCCGCCTTCTTTCTCTTTTTCTTGTTCCTATATTAGATTTGCTTCTTTCTTTTTCTTTTCTATAAGTGTATTGTTTGAAATTTTTAATTATGGATCTTCTTTTCAATAAATAACCCACCACCAATCACTCATGGTTCTTCCCCTCTGCCACTGCTGACCCTCCAAACCCCTCCATTTTCCGTCTTTTTTTATTTTATTTTTAAATCTGATTATTTTTTGGTCAAAGTTTATTTTTTTTGTAGCAGAGAGGGAGGGAGATTAGAAAAAAAAATCGTGGCAGTTTCCATTTTATCCGGGGAACAAGGTAACATTGGTGGCAATTGTCGAATTCAAAGAAAAAGGAGGAGGACATGGTGGTGATGGTGATTTTCAGATCTTAAAAAAGATGAAAAGATGGTTATTACAGTGGCGGTGGCATTAATGACAATGGCGGCAGCGGCGACAGGTCGGTGGTGTATGGTGGAGAATAATTTATGAAGAAGATGAGATTTTTTTAGAAAAATCAGCTAAATTTAGACCTTTCACGCGTCTATGGTAAGTGTATTACTCACATTTTGCCATGTCACCAAGAAGTGTCTAAATGGTTTAAATCCGGAGTGGTTTAGGTGTTCAATAGGTACAAGACTGAGTTGAGGTGTCTAAGCGGAATCTGTGGACAAGTTTAAGTGGCTGCAGATGACTTAAGCCAAAAAAAAAAAAAAAAAATTGGGGGCAGGGGAAACGGGGGAGGGGATTACAAGGTGTGGAATCGAACTCTCACCAACAGGGTGAAAGTCCAGGTAGCCAACCAACTAACCAACTAACTGAGCTACTAAGATTCCTCTTAGTCATAATCACTAAAAGTTCAGTCATGACGGTTTTTTTTTGGAAACTGGTAATGTTCAGCCATGACGTTTTCTTAACAACACATGTATCACTTTGTCAAGTATATCCATTGTCTAGTGTTGTGCTCTTAAAGACAGTCTATTAGGGAAGATACACTCGCCTTAGGACCTGGACGTGTAAATTGAAGCACCGACTAAGTGAGGCAAAGCGCACCAGCTTGGCTTCACCAAGATTCAGGGTTTAAACGCTCTTTAAGCGAGTCTTTTAACTGCAATGATCCCGAGAAACTTCTCCTACTTTTCTTTTGGAGTTGCATCAAATATTGTCCACTTTCCTTGTTAAAATCACAAAAAATCGTAGGGGGCTCGTTTATTCTCATAAACAGTACCCTTTACCATATTTTTCATATATTATTCAAGACGTCTTTCCAACACTTCTCTTGATAATCATACCAAGTAAAAGTAGACAAGCAAATTTGGATGGAGAACTGAATGCATCAGGAATGAGCTCAATTGCCCAAAAATCCCTGGTTATGCATGTAGCAAATTTTAATTTAAATTCTATCACATGGTCTGCGTAATTGTTTATTTTCATTTGTATGATGACCAAGATCATGACTGCTTCAGGGGATTCTTTCTATTGATTATAATTAGGTTTCGTAAATCGTAACTCTTGTTGCAAAAGTCATTGTCAACATTCCTTGGCATCCATGCAGTACATTTAGGTGTATGTGAGGGTAATTGAAGTAAAATTGTGCTCTTAGATGGGATGTGGTAATCCCCTTTCTTTTTTATAGTGATGGTGCAGTTTTAACATTGGACTGAAGAGTGTAAGCTAAGCTATTGTTTGTCTTTTGACTTTTTCCATGAGATTGATCTTCATACTGATCATTTACTGTAGTTCTTCTGAGTTCTCCAATTAACACATGGTGTTCTTGTTGCTTTATGTATTAAATTTGTTTATGACCTGGAAATGCAGCAAGAGAGACCTAGTATTCCAGAAGATATTTCTCCAGACTTGGCATTTATCTTACAATCATGTTGGGTGGAAGACCCTAACATGCGACCGAGCTTCAGCCAGATAATTCGGATGCTCACTGCATATCTCTTCACACTTCCACCGCCCTCACGGTGTGTACCAGTAACAGAATCTGTGGAGCAGATTGTTTCCAGCAATGGTACTATTGTTGAGTTTTCTGCACGAGCAAAGGGAAAATTTGCTTTCCTTCGCCAACTTTTTGCTGCAAAGAAGGTTAAGAACTCACAGTAAGCTGGCAAATTTCTGACACTCGCTGGTAGGACATCTTTCCAATCAGAGGGATGAGAAGTGTTGAACAGAAACAATGTTAGTCGACTAACCAATAAACAAAACAAAGGAAGAAAAACAATAGTTAATGTCATTGTAAAGGAAGTTTGTTACCTGTACTCTCTTGTTCATATCCAATCCTCTCATTTTTATGGGAACCTCTGTAGTTTAGGCCGTATAGTAACACTTTTCTTTTGCATTTATCACTTGGTATCAGGATGGTGATGGCTGCTTCCTGACAGATGTTTCTAACAATATATGTTGCCCTTTAGAATGCTATTCATCTTAAGCTAATTTTATAAATATATGTTACACTCCTATTATGGTAGGATTATCTTATTCTTCAATTTTATTACTATTGTTGTATCTTTTGCTTTGGTCATCTTTATTATTTTGATGTGAGTACTTTTCTTCTTCAATATTTGTGTTGTAGTTTTTTTTTTAACTCTTGCATTTTTTTTTTGGTTCAAACCTATTTATGAAAACTTTTTTTCTTGAGCTGAGGGTATATCGGAAGCAACTTTTTTACCCCACAAATTGTTCCAACCTATTTTTTTTTTTTTTTGAAAAGGTAACACTTGTATATTTATTCAAAAATCAGACCTGCCACAAACAGTTACAGGTCTCATAGTTACAAAGGAGTATAGAAGATCTTCAATCCTATAACAAAAACTTATATAGAACCTAAGACATCCATAAATGATTCTAGATCTTCCATATACTTCTATTTACACCAAAAGTAGAATAAAGCAAGACAATTCATTTTCATCTTCGGTAAAGAATTACACTTATTTTCAAAACATCTAAGGTTTCTTTCACTCCACACAGACTACCAGATGCAAACTGGTATAATTCTCCATCTCTCTTTGTGGCCAGAAAGGTTGGCATAACTATTCCACATCTCCAGGACTTGAACAAATTTCTCAGGCATTATCCATGTTAACCCTTTCAAATTGATGAATAAACTCCATATCTGAAACGTAGTCTTGTAGTGAATAAAGAGGTGACTAACAATCTCTGCTTCTTCACCACAAAAGAAACACCTTGGACTAAAACTAAAACCCCTTTTCATGAGATTTTCCTGACTTAGTACTGCCTGCTTAGCTAGCAGCCAGACAAAACAAGAAACTTTGTAAGGGATCTTAACTTTCCATATCAATTTCCATGGCCAGTGGTCAATCTGGTTTCTGTAAATGTTAAAAGTCTTGTATGCCTCCTTGACAGAAAACTTGCCTAGTTTGTGATTCCCTCCGAGAACCTCAATCAAGGAGGACAAATTAGTTACCTTATTTACTGGATATACGAAGCTTTTATTCCAGTTAATGTGTAAACCTGATAGTGCTTTAAAAAGGATAAACATCACCCTAAGAATCTTTAGTTGCTCCGTGTCAGCATCACAAAAGATCAGAGTATCATCAGCATATTGGAGATGAGTAATCTCCATATCTTCCCCCACTCTGTTAGAAACTTTGAAACCCTTAATCCATAAATTTTCTTGAGCAGTTCTTAGCATATCATTGAGGCCTTCCATAGCAATGATAAATAGGAAAGAAGATAGAGGGTCACCCTGTCTTAAGCCTCTCTGAGAGGGGAAGAAACCTGTTGGAGATCCATTAATGAGGATAGGAAACTTCACTGAACTAATGCAAAATTTTATGCACTTGATCCATCTAGAGGCAAAGCCCCTCTTAGCCAGAGTTTTTAGAATAAAATTCCAGTTGAGATGATCATAGGCTTTATGTATATCTAGTTTGCATAAAATACATGGCTCATTGCTTCTCAGTCTTGAGTCCACACACTCATTTGCCATAAGAATAGCATCCATTATCTGTCTTCCTTTGATGAAGGCTAGTTGATGATTATCTACCAATTTATGCATTACCTTCTTAAGTCTTTCAGTCAATAATTTGGAAATGATTTTGTAGATGCTGCCTATCAGGCTGATAGGTCTGAAATCTGTCAGCTCCTTGGCTCCCATCTTTGCTGGAATCAAAGCCACATAAGTGGCACTAAACTTTTCTTAAAGAAGCATCTATCATGGAAGTTTTTGACTGCAGCAATCACCTCCTCACCTACCACTTCCCAGCAATGAACAAAAAAATCCATTGTATACCTATCAGGTCCAGAAGCTTTGTCTCCAGCACATAGTTTGACATAGTTCAAGATTTCTTGGTTTTCAAATTCCTTTTGCAACATATGGTTCTCTTCTTCTGTAATTCTGAGGCCATCTCTAATACCACAAGTTGGTCTCCATGATTCAGTTTCAGAATATAGTTTCTGGTAGAATTCAACAATTTCCTTCTTAATTCCTTCAGGATTCTTGATAGTCTGTCCATCAACATTCAGTTCATCAATGTTGTTGAATCTTCTGTGTGAATTAGCAGTTTTATGAAAGAACTTAGTGTTCTTTGCCCCCTCCTTCAACCACAAAGCCCTTGATCTTTGTCTCCATGCCACCTCCTCCTTCTTAGCAATTTCCTCAAATTCAACAAGTAAAGCAGTTTTTGAATAGATTTCCTCTTCATTCAGGGCCCTATGTTCATGAATTGCTTCTTGTTTTGCAAGCTGGTTAAGGATGGATTGTTTCTGCAAAGCAAGATTACCTTGAGTAGTTTTGTTCCACTCTTTCAGTTTGTCTTTGAGTGCTCTCATCTTGAAGGCTAAAGTGAAAGCTGGCCTCCCTTCGCATACAAAAGAGCTCCACTATTCTTTGATTCTCTCCACAAAACCTTATGTGAGTAGCCACCAATTTTCAAATTTAAAGTAGGATTTCACAAGTTCCCAATTTCCACTTTGGAGCGTAATAGGTGTGTGATCAGCTATAACTCTACTAAGGACTGATTGTTTGATGTTCCTAAACCCCTTATCCCATTCATCAGAAAAAAGAAATCTGTCTAATCTGGCTGCTATATTCATAACCATCTCCCTTTTTCCAGGTAAAATGGCACCTTATTAAGTAAGGGGCTAGCAACCCCATGTCTTCAATGAAATCAGAAAACTCAGTCATTGCTCTGGTGATTCTGATACAATTCATCTTCTCTGAGGAGAATCTAACAGTATAAAAATCCCCACAAACCACCCAAGACCCAGTGAATAAACCTCTGGTAGATCTAACTTCCGACCATACTTCTTCTCTTTTCCTTTTATCATTAGGAGCATAGATACCAGTTAGATACCAAATAAGTTTTTGGTTCTTACCAGTAAATTTGCAAGTTAGAGAATAAGCCCCCACACTACTGATATCACCTAACTAGACTCTCCCATCCCATAACATGAGAATTTCACCCTTGGTACCACTAGCTTCCAGTTGACAAAATTTAGCCCATTTGTTTTCCTTTATATCATCTTCAATCTTAGTCTCTTGAAAGCAATAAATATCAGCCTTCCAACTGAGAATTTGGTTTTTTATTAGGTTTCTCTTCCTAGCTTTTTTAAGCCCCCTTACATTCCAAGAAACAATGTTGACTGTTATTGATCACTAGGATAGTTGTATCCCCCTCTGATCCTTGTACCATTACTTCTGAAATTGCTCCCTATATCCAAACTTTTTAATTCTTTGAATCCTTTAATAGTTGGAGTTGCTATCAGCTTTGTTTCTGTTTTTTCAACAAAATTCTGCGTCATGCTATCAATTTTCATAAATAGCATCAAAGCTTCCTTCTTGCACCCCGATATGTGCACCTTAAATTCCTCGCTGAATTTGATGATACTTTGTTGAATCCAGATTGGGATGGTAGAGTCCAACTCTTTTCCTTCCTCAGGACTCTGCTGGTCTAAAGGGACAACATCTTCAATAGTGATCAGAGATGAAGATTCCCCATCACTTCTCAGTAAATTGTTCTTATGCATGTGAGCCTTCTCCAATGGAGAAGGAACTATTGAACGATCTGCAGCCCTTTCTGTTTCTTCTTGTCCATCTTGTGTTTCCCGTTCCGCTTCTTCTTGCATAATCTCTTGGTATTGATCCATCACTTTTTCTCCTACATCATTCCTTCTTGGCGTGATAGATACCATTATATCCAATTCTGGAGAATTTTTGCTTAATGGTAAAGAAGAAGAAGAAGAAGGAAGAGTATTTTCCTTTTGCTTGATGATCGCTCCTTCCCAAGTCGTAAATCTCTCTAGAAATCTAGAAGCAATTTCTTTCAAATTAACGAGATATTTGTCAGGATCGGCTACTAGGAAGGTTCCTGTGGGATTAAATAATTCTGAAGGGGTTGCACGTGACCCCTCACGTGGACCACTTAAGTTTGGGTCACTTTCTTTCTCTTGTTGGGCCAAACAATTAGATCGATTTAGGCCCAAAATTACATCCTTCGCCAATCCACCAAGGTCCACTCCCTTATCTTTATTTGAATTAACCCCTAGCCCACGTGCCCTAGCTGGACCACGTGCAAAGTCAGCGAGGTCTGACTTTCTTTGAAAAGCTGCTCCCATACCTTTTCCTAGTGACTTCGATAACTGCTGAATGAAAACTTCTCCTCTTCTTATCCGACGGTAAATTTCGCCGGAGACTCTACCCAAACTTAAAGAGTAAAGACACATCTGCCTTGCTCAGAGTCACTTCTTTAGGGATCTCGCTACCATCACCCCTGACTCTGATTCTAGCCGATTTGAGATAATTCCGAAGTTGGGTCTCTTCCTCTGTCTCCACCCAGCCTTCACAATAGTCCCCAATAACTTTAAATACTTTAGATGACTAGAGATGGAGGGGCACAACCACAACTCTAATCCATACAGAGTTTGGTAAATTTTCTTGATTGATGACCCCCGACAGAGGGGACCACCATTGGAAACTGATGTGGGATCTTTTCCTGTACCACTCTCCTTTCAGTACTTGCTCAGCAACATCTTTGGAGGCAAACTCAAAGAGAAATCGATCTTCACCCATCTCATAAATGTTAAGTCCATGAACCTGCTTCCATGAAGAGATAGTCCATCTTCGAAGGTCCGATAATGTTGGGACTTCTGACGATGAGAAATGACCAACTAAACATCTATCAAGAGTACCATTCTGGTGGTGTTCAAATTCCTCCTTTATTTGTATAATTTCTCCCCTCTTTAATGCCGAACCACCAACCACTTTTTTGTTCGACCATTTAAAGTTTCTAAATGCGTCTGTGTATTGAAATTCCTTGTCCACCAACCTAGGCTCCCCCACATTAAATTTCTCGACAAAGCTATTGATGTATCTACCAATCTTGTCAGCCAGATATGTCCAACCGGCATTAAAAGATACTTTAGGGATGATTAGTACAGCTCTCCTCCTTCCACATAGACTAACAATGCTAATATGCCTGCCAAACCATTAAAATTCCTATAACGGAATGTCTCTGAGAAGCTGTCTCTTCTCTTCCATCTTCTCACCACGTTACCTCGCGTTTTTGACGCCTCTCTTAGGTTCTGTACTATCCATTCCATTGTCTTCTTATAAAAGGAAACTCTTCTGATGAAATTCTTACCTCTCTCAGTCCAGTCAAACCAAGGTTCATCATTGTTCATCGATCTTGTGATATCGTATGACTTAAATCCTATCGCAAAATAAATGCTATTGTCCATAACTAAAGGATAAAGGAGAAGCAAGGAAAGAGAAGGGATTATTCCGGTGATCAGAAGGATCACCGGAGGTAGGTAGAGAAAGAAGGAAGGAAAGAGATGGGATTATTCCGGTGATCAGAAGGATCACCGGAGGTAGGACCTTAATCACAAAGTAACTTTAGTGCATTACCTCGGGATAAGTACCAGGGAGGGTTTCTGTTTCAGAAAATACCTTTTTTCTTGAGCTGAGGGTCTATCGGAAACAACCTTTTTACCCCACAAAGGTAATGGTAAGGTTTGCGTACACTCCACCCTTCCAGACCTACACTCTACCCTTCCAGACCTCACTCGTGGAACCACACTGGGTATGTTGTTGTTGTTGTATATGTCATGCTTCTATTTATGTATTAGGATGCCGTTTGAATGAATGTTTTTGTGTTGTTTTCATACTGTACAATTCTTTTCTTTGTGGGATCTTTTTCCACAAGCCACCAGAAGCAAAATCCGGTATTTGTTCTAGAGACTGTATAATTGTTCCAGAGTGACTAGAAAGCGACTTTAGTGTGGTATAATTAGAACATATTTTTTCTGCATCTCCCAGCCATCCTATTTTGCAACAGTTATGTATGATTTTAGTATCTCAAAAATGTGCAGGTATGGACGGTGTATTACTGCTCACACTTCTTAACTTAAACAAGTGTGAAAATATTTGTTCTGCAAGACTTATCCATTTCATAGCTACCATATCTTATTTGCTTAAATGTGTAATATTGAGTGCAGTTTCCACATGCTAAATTCTAATCATTTTGTTGGCGACTTTTTATCAGTGTTTAGTTGAGGTTTTGAGTTCTTTTAATTTATAGGAATATCAAGAAAATGCATCATATCAATTTCAATTAAATAATGCATGTGGTTTATACATTTAAGTAGGAAGCAAATAACATAAACGGTGTAACTATATAATTTTATTATTAGTAGTTAATAGGTGTTTTATTCTTTTTTCCTCCTCTTTTACTGACTCCATTGTTTCTCTTTATAACGTGTTTATGCGATTGAGAATGAACGTAAAAGTAGTATATGATATATTCTATGAATACTGAAAAAATTGAAAACGAGTACAAATAATTACATAGCTGACTTTAATTAATTTGTAATTGAGTCATGATAGTTGATTGATAAGTTGCTTGGTAATGTTTTTTCATGATGTATGAGAGAGTTTAAAATGTGAGGGTGCATGATAAACCCCTCTTAACTGATTTAAGCTGCTTATTCAATTATATCTGATAGTCTAGTGGGAGCAAAGGTCCAAGGATCAACTCTCAGTAATCCCTCCGTTCACTTTTACTTGTCACGTTTCACTTCTTGAAAGTCAAATTACATGAATTTTGACGAACATTTTAAGATGTATTTTTTCATCATATGAATACAAGAAGAGTTGCAACTTATAGTATTTTTCGTATAGTTTTCGAACATCTAAGTTTTAATTTTAAAACATCCAATTTAACTTCGAATAAGTTAAATTGACTTTCGAAAAACGAAAAGTGATAACTAAAAGTGAGTGAATGAAGTAAATGTTATACAAAGTCCAATAACTCCATCTCTATTTATTACTTTTGACAATGTTTAGTCAACTCTACCAAGTGTTCCACAAAAAAAAATTAAAAAAATAAAATAAATACAAACATCCATTTTTAAGTTGGAAATCTGCGGATCAACTCCTAGTAAATGTTATACAAAATCCTATAACTCTATCTCCAACTTATTACTTTTGTCATTGTTTGGTCAACTCTAATAAGTGTTCCACAAAATAAAATTAAATACAAATATCCATTTTTAAAAATTGGAAATCTGAGGATCAACTCTTTAGTAATGTTATACAAATCCTATAACTTTATCTCAAACTTATTACTTTACATTGTTTGGTCAACTCTAATAAGTGTTCCATAAATTAATTAACTACAAATAACCATTTTTAAAAATTGGAAATATGAGGATCAACTCTGACGTCATTTATCTTATTATATGTTGCTATTAATGCCTATTATTATTATTATTATTATTATTATTATTATTATTATTATTATTATTATTATTATTATTATTGTCTTGGCACCTTTTCTTAAGCCGGGGGTCTATCGGAAACAGCCTTCCTACCTCCCAAGTAGGGGAAGGTTTGGGTACACTCTATCCTCTCCAAACCCCACCATGTGAGAATACACTGGGTATGTTGTTGTTGAGGATCAACTCTGAGTAAATGTTATACAAAATCCTATAACTTCATCTCCAACTTATTACTTTTGACATTGTTTGGTCAACTCTAATAAGTGTTTCATAAAACAAAATTAAATACAAATATCCACTTTTTATAACGGGAAATCTGAGTTGGTTCATTTTTGGTCAACTTTAACAAAGTACTTTACTACTTTTGAAACAAATCAGATTCCTGTATTTATTAATTCAAACCGGAAAATTTGAACAACCAATACTTTTTCCCTTTTCGGTAGTAGAGAATTTTAGAGGTTTAATTATGATGAGTTTAAGTTTATACACTAATATTGTAATAAATATTGACACAATCATATTATTTATAAGGTAATTATACGTAAGCTTTTACTATAATAAATAATAACTGATAATCTAATAAAAATTATAATTTACCTCCTATAATAACTTACACTATATTGGTGGTGTACATTTATTTACATTATTAGTGTATATAGATTAAATCCAATTACAAAAATGAGCTAGTTCCAAATAGCCCGGATAAGAAATCTAAAACAGAAATTGATAGAATTATGTAAAATCTGAAATCCTATTTACTCTCCAGATAGGATAGTTATGAATTACTCCATTATTGTTAAATTTGTTTTATGCTGACGGTCAATTGATTGCAATTTCCTTCTTTATCTAAGTTTGAATTTTGAAAAAGACAAAAGTGAAAAAATTGAATTTGGGATAAAAAGATAATTAAAGATGGGTAAAGGGGTGGACATGGTACGGTATGTTATGGTATTGGAAACGTCGGTAAGGTAATTTCGATTTTCGCTTTTCAAAAATATGATATCATTATCATACTAAATTAATTTGATATGGTTTGGTATCTTTAAGTACAATTTCGTTATTATATGGTACAGTAAATCGATATCCATAGTTTGTTCAACTTCGACTTACATATACTCATATAATAGAGAATTATGATTTTGGTTGTTCAAGAAACGTCTCAATTATATCGTACTAACACCTTAGATATGTAAGAATATTCAAAAGAAAGTATGTACAAGTAATCCCCTTCGTAAATCAATTACACAAAAAGAACATTTCAATTAACACAGATTAGTCAAAGTTCCAACATCTAAACAATTAGTTTTGTACTAATATTAGTTTATTTATTTGTTAGTATTATAATACCAACATATATGAATTTTATATGTAACTATATACTTCGGTAGGATATTATTTTTGTAAATACCAAATAACTTACCAACTACTAAATTAGCTAAAATGCATATCGAATATCATAATATTAAAATTATGATATAAAAGAATTCGATATCGGTATCTACCTTAGTATGCCCGCCCCTTAGGTAAATCTCATTGCTTTTGCTGATTTCCTCAAATATTATCATGACACACCATGTGAACATCATAAGTGAAAGTCTACTCACGTGTACTCCCTTTAAAGATTTCTTAGTCGTACGATCATATCAACATTTAAACGAGAAATTAATCAACGGATCAGATGTAAAGTAAACGTACAACCCAGGTAAACCAAATGGAGCATTTCCCTAAGAACAAAACACCTCTCCCTCCTGCCGATCTCTCCGCTACAAAATAAGTGTTAAATTAGTAAAAAATAATTATCCCAAAATAAGTAATATTTTAGAAATTTATGATAAAAGTCGGCAAGTGTTTTCAACTATAATGTCCTTAACATTAAAAAAATAATCCACTTTAATATTGCTCAATTCTAAAAAATATCTAATAAATAAGGATAGTTTAGTAAAATTCACATTGAATTTGTTGATTTCTTAATAGACGTGATTTTTGCTAAATTGACACTTATTTTGGGACCGAGAAAATAGTTGTCGAGTTTTCTTTTTGTACAACCCTTAAGAAATTATAATTAAAAAGTATCTTTTACTAATTTGCGCTTATCTCTCTTTAATAAATATGCATCCTAATTAATATAGATTTGACCTAATAGGATAAAATTGAATAATTTCATCTTAATTTTATAAAATAACAAGTATTTTGCAATAAATATTTTTAGTTGTCAAGATTACTAAAAGTATTTATCCAAAAATACTTGTCATTTTATATAAAATCAAGATGAAATTAATTATTTTTATTTCATTTTATCTTTATTATTAAGTATTCATGAAAATAATCAATATTGATAAGAGTGTAATTTATAGAGAAATAAATAATATTTATAATAAAAATGCACAAAGGAAATATGACAAGAAAAATGGTACAAGAGGTAAGAAGTTGTACCAAACAAAGTATAAAGTGCATCCCAAACTTAAAAATAGAATATTTCATCTTATATCATTAATTTTGAGATTATTTTATCTCATCTCCTAGATGGTATAAATTAATCCAAAAAATTAATAAATTAGTTTCAAAATTATAATTAAGAAATAATTTTAATTACGTACCGAACGACCACTAAAAGTCTGAACAGTCAATGCCTATTTTGGACATAAATGTCAGAATTAGATACTGAGACAGAAACAACAAAAAGTACACAGTAAAGAAACATAAGGAGTTGCTAGATAACATATATTCAAAATTTTTTGAATCTATTTTTTTTTTAATTCATGTCAAAATGAATAAATTCTTTCCTGATTTGGAAACAAATTCACTTTAGGAATAATTTACGGCCACACAAATTTTCAAGGCTTATTTTGAACCACAAATTTCAAAAGCCTTCATGTTTCTTAAATATCGTGTCCAGTCAATTGAGTTTATGTCGTGCCCAGTCTAATGAGTTTATATAAATTGAAACGGAGTATATATATATATATATACCCAAGTTTATGTTTATATATAGACAGCTAGACACAGATATCTGAAATCTCCATGGAATATTCAAGATCAAGATACTTTTACACTATTTATGGGTAAACCTTTTCTTGGTAGTATTTTCTTTAGTCAACCTTAAAACAGCTCTATATACTTGACTTAACTCATCTTGAGAGTTTTTTGATATATGGGGTTGTAAAAAATTACAGCTTTTTGGTTAGTGGGTTGGTTGTCTTATCTTGAAAAGATTGGAACAGTTTTTTTTTTTTAAATTTTTAATTAATATTACTGGGTTGTGGATTGATTGTTTCGAGAATTAGTTGAATTGGGTTTTCAGATTTTTGTATTGGATTAAACTTTGTTTTTGGGGTTAAACAAATTTTTGTGATGTGATGGAGGATAAGGCAGCAGCTTTTCATACAGTTATAAATGCAGTACAGGCACTTGGTAGGGGGTTTGATGTGAATTATGATACTAGGTTGCTCTATTGTAAGGGAGTGGTTGGGTCTAGGGTTGTAGAGATTAATGAAGAACATACAAGGGATCTCTGTTTATTTGATGATATTGTTCTGCCAAATGTCTCAAAAGATATTAAGAACTTTCAAGAACCTGGTGGTAGGGATGGAACTAGTGTTTGCTCTTATAATGAGGTATGTACTAAGTTGTTATGCTCTATTTTGAGTTTTTTAATTAAAAGAATCATTTGTTACTCTTTTTTTGTCAATCGATGAAGCACGCTGACAGCTTTTTGATGTTGAATTGATATTTGAAACGAGCGAAATGATTAATTACGTTAAAAATAAGTGCTCCAAGTTTGTAATCTCATGTTTGGAATTGGAAACATTGAACATTATGATGGAGTGCATACATTTGATTGTTTTGAAACAGTAGTCTCGATATTTTCATGCTATGCTCAAATTGCAACATTGAATGATTCTTTGGTTGAAGTTGATTTCTGTTTAATCCAGGATATAACTTGTATCCTTTTTTGCTTTCCGGAGGAAGAAAAGTTAATCTTTGTGCAACCCTGTTGTCAGTTAATGGTATTTATGTGTGTTTTTTGTATGAATGTTTTGCATGTGCTACTATGTTTAGTGTATGTAATAAACATTTCAGGCGAATGAAGGCGAAGCTACTTGTTTAGGCCAGTTGCCAGTTAACGGTATTTATGAGCACTTTCAGTATTCATGTTCTGCATGTGGCTGTCATTATGGTATGTAATAAACATTTGAGGAGAAAGTAGCCACTTGTTTAGGCCTGTGGTAGAGATGAACTGAAGAAATATATGTTTAATAAGATCTTTGCGTGGTGCCATAAGATTAGAGATCAGAGTTTGTTATTGATTAGTTAATGACACACCCCAATGAAAAGGTGACGTAAGTGAATCCCGTGAAGCTAACCTCAAAATAACATTGTTAATCCCAGGCTTGGATTTGGGTGGAAAAGTTGCAAAGTAGAAAAAATAAAATTAGCATAAATCTTTGATGAAATCAATATAATCACCCATATACATAGTTACAGGAGGAAGGGTGGATGCACAAATGCGATATTTGAAGCTTTCAATGACCTTATCTTCAGAGATTTCTGTATCAGACTAATTGTTTAGTTAGATGGGATACTGAAAAGGCTAATATAGCAGTCAAGTTCCAAAAGAACAGTTTTTAAGGGACTGGATAATTATGCTTCATCGTCATCGTTCTAAGACATGATCATTCTGGATATAAAAGGCTAATATGGCCAAAATATATGAACATTACCTTAATCTGCTCATTTTCCGGTGAAGGAGAACATACTATGATGGTATATTTGTACGTTGTATTCTCAAGATGATGGAGCAAAATGTGATTTTTACAAAGAAATATATTCGCAAAGAAGTCACTGAGTTCCTGAAACAGATCACACACATACATATTTTTGCTTGTCTTTTTCATCAATATCATTGGCTCTCTTCATGTGAATTCTATATCGAGAAATGGTTTTCCGGTCTTATCTGTATCACGGTCATGTTTCTTGGAAATAATTCGTGAATTATAATTTCACAGCCTTGTGGTCCGGCCCTTCCCCGGACCCCGCGCATAGCAAGAGCTTAGTGCACCAGGCTGCCCTTTTTATAATTTCACAGCCTTATTACTATTTTCCATTTACCTTTACTTGGTACCTTCAAATATTGTAACTAAAACTTAGTTGAGGGTGATAGCACTTTTTGTTGATATGTAGTTTCTGGTACTTAATCCAGTTTCACCAAACTTTTCCCACCTAACGTGTTTGATTGTTGTTGATTGCAGATGGTGGAATATTTTAATAAAAAGGCTAATCTATCAGGCCATGATCCTATTGGTAGCTTCAGTGTTGCATTCAGTTACACTGGTACAAAGCATATAGATACTGCCAGTACAAAGACACTCTGTATGGATGGATTTTTCATACCGCTTTCTAAGCTTCAACTCATGACTTCCCCTCTAGTCTTGCAGGAAAATGTTAAAAGAGCTGTCCCAACATCATGGGATCCGCCAGCATTGGCAAGGTTGGAATTCATCTTGGTTGTTTTTTTGTTACAAGTGTCTATAGTTAAGGTGTAAGATACCTTTTCAAGAGCTTCTATTATCATCTAAAGCAAGGGTTACTCCTGTGTCTTACAGCTTCATTGAAAATTTTGGGACGCATGTAATTACATCTGTAACTATTGGTGGAAAAGATGTAATTTATGTTAAACAGCACATATCATCACCTCTGTCCACTGTGGAAATAAAAAATTACGTTCAAGACATTGGAAATCAGAGGTTCTCCAGCACAGAAAACCTTACAAGTTCAGGTTTATTGAGATACAAGGATAAGGCTAGTTCCATATAATTTCTTTGCTTTCGATCTCAGAAAACCTTTATTTATTAGTGTTTTATATAGTCTGTTTCATCCTTTGAGAAATACTGTTCTGACTCTTCCTTTTGTTTAAAATTTAACAGGCTGGTGATCCGTCCCTTTTCAATAATCAGGGGATATATCCCCAACCCGCTAGTGCGCCATATATTCCCGGAAATGGAAAAGAGGTTTGTCACCTTCCCCTTTGCCATTTTTCTTGTTGGTTTCTTTTGTAACTTTTTAAATCCCGTAAGGTTCGCTTGGATTAATTTAGGATGACGAACGGAGGCAAAAATTTAATGTGTAAAATCTGTTGTACTATATAGGGTGAAATATTATTAGAGGATTAATACTTATTCAAATGTCAAGGTCTAAAATACCCTTTATCCTCTTAATAATTTTTTTTTAGTAATTATCCTCTTAATAATTTATTTGCCTTTTAATGTTTTATTGTGCTGCAAAGATTATTTGATACTCTCACCAACCCTATTGTGTTGCACACTTCAATGTTTAAGACCTCTCAAAATTTTTGACGTAGTTCAACAAATAATTATATTTATACAATCTCCACAAGTTTTAAAACCTCAAAGCCTTTTAACGAATTGACCAACTATTAATCTAAAAATTCATATCAAATGGGATAGAGGTAGTATGAAGCACGAAATTTGGCTGAAAAATTATATGCTTCATAGACATGTCAAAAACATGATAAATTGCCCTAGCTTTGGGGTACTGAAATGCTTTTTCCTCCAGATCCCGAGTGAAAGCTATTGTGTTGCCTCTAGCCTGTATGCATCTGTATCGTACATACACGATATATATTTGTTGGAATTACAAGAATTGTCCTTCAAACTAGGTAATAGTTTCACATGATCTCATACTTTGCCCAGCTGGATGAATGAAGCAATAGAGGAACAAGGGGGAGTTGTGTGTGTGTATGTGTAAGACCAAGAGAGAGTGAGTCCAACATCAAACATTGGAGGATAAAGTCTTTGAGTGTCAATTTTATTGTAGAGCTCTACCTACTACTGGCACGTTTTTTATTAAGTTTATTGATGGTTTTATTGAACGAATAAAGGGAAGGTTTGCTCTGACAGTCTGCATAATTGCTATGAATCATCTGCAGTGTTAACTTTGCTAACTTTTCCGATTATCAATGGGAGCTTGAGGTTTAACTTTCTTTTGGTTGCCATCTCATGCAGGATGTTACAGTCATTTTCAGAAGAAGGGGAGGGGATGATCTGGAACAAAGCCATACTCAATGGGCAAAGACTGTTAGATCTTCTCCAGATGTTATTGAGATGACGTTGGTTCCAATCATTCTGCTTCTTGAAGGGGTCAAAGGGAAGGATCATTTGGCACGGGCTATAAGTCTTTATCTTGAATGTAAGACACTTTATCCTTCAACGACATATATAAGCAGTGAGCTTCCTTCATTGATGGTGATAAGTAATCCTAGTTGCATGATTTCTTGCAGACAAACCTCAAATCGAGGAGCTTAGATATTTCTTGGAGTTTCAGATCCCGAGAGTATGGGCCCCTGTACATGACAGACTTCCTAATCAACATCGAAAGGAACCTGTTTGCCCGTCTCTTCAGTTTAGCATGATGGGGCAAAAGCTTTATGTTAGCCATGAACAAGTATGCTAATGTCTTTGTTTCCAAATTTAAGGAGGTTACTGGTTGATGCTGAAGTACAATCTGAAGGATAGATGAAACAAAACGTTTAGACCATAATGTTTCTCATTTTCGGATATCCCGGCCATCTTTTTTACTTCAGGTAATAGTAAATCATCAAAGGCCTGATCTCTGCTCTTGGTCTTAATCCACTACAGGTGTCAGTGGGACGTAAGCCCGTCACCGGCATGCGGCTATATCTTGAAGGGTCAAAGGGGAATCGACTATGCATCCATCTTCAGCATATGGTTTCTCTTCCTAGGATCCTCCAACCATACTGGGAAAGTCATATAGCAATTGGCGCTCCAAAGTGGCAGGATCCGGAAGAACAAGATAGTAGATGGTTTGAACCGGTGAAATGGAAGAACTTCTCACATGTGAGTACTGCACCAATTGAGAGCCCTGAAACTTTCATAGGAGATCTTTCTGGTGTATACATAGTTACGGGAGCCCAGCTTGGAGTCTGGGATTTTGGGTCGAGAAACGTTTTGTATATGAGGCTCTTGTATTCTAGGTTACCAGGCTGCACTATTCGAAGATCATTGTGGGACCACACACCGAATGACAAGTTAAGGAAACAGGTCGATAGTGGGAATAACAATGGTGATCAAAGCTCAATTACAGGACGGAATCTTACAGGCAATAAGTTGGCAAAGTTTGTCGACATGACAGAGATGAGTAAGGGACCTCAAGATCCTCCAGGTCATTGGCTTGTCACAGGTGGAAAACTTGGTGTTGAGAAAGGGAAAATTGTTTTGAGGTTAAAGTATTCTTTGCTAAATTATTAGTAGTTAATAGTGTTTGAACATGCAGCACCTGGTTCTAGAAAGGGAGAGATGGTGGTGTTTTTAGTATATATTGGTGTTTTGGTTGTTGTTGTGTACTCTCTATATGATCCCTTTGGAGAGGAATGTATACTTAGTGGTTTGGATGTGTAAATTTCTCAAATTTCGCTGCACAATTATCTTCTCTATCTGGAATTAGTTCTTCAGAAAATATCACTTATCTTCTACGTTGTCCCAAAATGACCAAGTTTAATGACTTGACCAGTCAGCTCTTGCTAAACAGGAGATTCTTTTGATATTTTCTGCATATATTATTATAAACGTAGTACTCTCATAAATGGAGGGTGAGAAACAACCTAGGCACCAAGAAAGTAAACAATGCTGATTAGGACCAAACTGTGAACGTCACAATATTTATCATCGAGCTTATAGTTCACCCAATCATATTGATTTCTCTTAAAGTGTAGCATTGCCACTTAGCAACTATAAGTGGTAGTAAATGTTATTGGATAACCCCAAACCTCGCGGAAACGCATTCGATATTGTCTCTAGTTTTCGAATGCTGAAGCTAAAATACTGCTAGTCAAACACCCTCGTATAAATTGGGATGGAGACAATATTTTTTATGTAGTTTTTAAATATGTTTAAAAGATTCTATTTCCAAATGTAGTGTCAAATTAAGAAGTTTGAATCTCCAAAAAATGAAAAGAGTCGCGTAAATTGGAATATAGGAAATAGTAGATTATTCACATCAATTAATATAATAACATAACATTTGCTTCTACGTAGATTACAACTTGTTTCATTATAAATTTGCGACAGTAAATCAACACGGCGTAGAGACTTCGGTTCGGTTTTCCCATGTGTTTTTTTTTTAGTGACAAATAACTTCATACATATTGTTTGAAAAATAAAGACCTCCTTAATAACTTGCTAAATTCATGTAACTTGTCTTAGAATTGACCTCCTTCAAAAGTTTGTCCGAATTGCCAATTGGCTGGAGCAACATTGTAGCATGTGACTATCCGTTCATCACTGGCTATTCCTTTGAAAGAAAGGCTTTGTCCATTAAGGTATGACTGACTTTGCCAATTTTGACCCCAATGTCTTGACATGTCTTGCCAACCTGTTCTTGATCCTTTTATGGCCACTGAGCAGATGTCTCCAGCACCACCAACGTTTATTATTAATACAAGATTAAAGTAGGAATGACCATTAATGGTGAACCTCATTCGTCCTTTCTTCATGCAAGGCACCCTGTTATATACCATAAGCAAATCTCCTTTAGACAAGATTGTGTTTTCTATGTCAGTTTTACAAAGTATAACCGGTCGGTCTCAAGCTCAGATAAAGGAGGATGTAAGTAGGTTGAAAGACGCAACGAAAATAATCAAATTATGAACGTTATGTTTAGAGGTAATTTTATTGTATTATGACTGAACTTGACACACTATAGCAGTAAATTAGTCAAAACTTAGAAAAAACAAAAAATAATTTTTGACACATTAAAGTGGCTGAACTATATATATATTAGTTACTCGATAAATACAAATGGCGGGAGACCAATTTTTTTTGTAAAGTTCACAAAAATACTCTCTCTATTTCAATTTATTTGTCTTACTTACTTTTGGATAGTCAAATGATATTTTCTTTGACCATTAATTATTTCGACTGCCCTCTGAATATTTTGAATTGTTAACTATTGTGGTTTATAGTAATAGTACTTCTTATGTAGTTTCTGAAGATATATATTTTATTTTAAAAAAATTGAAGATTCTATGTCGAAATTCACATCAAACATTAGTTAGTTTGAACTTCGTACTCCAAATCAAGCCAAACAAATTGAAATCGAAGGCAGTAATAAAAAAGAAGTTACCGGTGTAATAAAACTTTTGACAACCCATATTATAAACATAAGACAAATAAAATGAATCTTATACTACCTTCTATAGATGACAGGGACAATGCCAGCTCTATATAAAGCGATTTTCAACAAAGCAGGCTGAGCCAAATTGTTGCTCCCAATTGCACACGCAAATATACGCGGTCGTACAAGTAATATAGGATTATTAAGTCCAGATATCGTACCCACAGGGAATTATGATTAACTATTTACTAAATTAAACTAATGCTAATTATCTAAACAAGAAATAAAATCCAAATTTATATTTATAAACTAACTAAAAACAAAAGAAAACAAATAATGAACTTCAACCGAGAAAGAACAGATTTTTATAGGAGAAGAGATAGATCTAGGGCTATGATCACTGACAATCCAGTTAAGTCTTCAAATCGTTCTACCTACGGGTTACTAGTTGACGGTTTAATTATAACTTTATGAGTATCTTTCGAGTTGCTCACAAGCCTGTAGATGCTACTATAACGCCTATTCCTATGGTCGCCAGAGGTAACAAGAACACATTTACTTCTCCGTATTCAACTAAGCAAGGCTAAAGGGTATATTCCTGTCCTCATTAGCGAAACGATTATATCGAACAAACTCTATTTATTCTTATTACGCATGCAAAATCCCTATCCCTAGTTCAATTCACACGCCACAGATAGTGTCTAATTAGTGATCAAGTAACTAAACAATTAAGATCAAGAATAAATAAGCAACCCAAAAATATGAAAATTTAATAGATAGAAACGATAATCAAACGTCAACTTTCATGTTTGAGCCAAAAATCTAGAACTAAAGAGTTTAGCTCCACATAAACATGGAGGAAAAACAACAAATCATCCGAATAAAAACGTAAAAATAAGTATTATAGAGAAAAGAAGATAAACCTTTGTAACTACGGCCTCCACAGCGGTTCCAAGCTCTCTTTAGATCCAAAGTTCTGAACTAAGGGTTTCAAGCTATCCAAAATTATATAAAAATTGTGGCTTATGAAATATTTATAGGTGTAGGAAAAAGCCCAAACAAAATAACCCAGTCCAAAATTAATTGGGAAGAATTAAAATTGCGGATCTTTGTTTTCGCGTGGCGAAGCGCACGACGAGCTTGTGCCTCGCGTTCTACTACGCTTGGCAAGTCTGGTGTAAATTCACTGAAGCACCAATCTTGTAAACTTATTTGCTGCCACGTCAATAACTTCAATTCAAGTTGCATGTTGTGACTTTAATCTCCAGACCATTGCCTCAATCATGATGTCCCTTTCTTTTCTTCTTTCCTTTTCTCTTTTCAATTTCTTTTCTCACTTTTTATTCAATTTTACAGTTCTTTATTCCTACACAATAAAAATATTATATTAAGCATAACACAATATAATAATACTCAAAAAACGATTAAAAGTACTAAAATGTGAGACAATAATGTGTAAATATATGCATTTTTGATCGAACATCACCAAAGTATTGAAGAAGAGGATTGCACCAGCCACCATTGTTATTAGCCAGGGCATAGTTTGGTGGGCAGAAGTTTGTGGCTGTGAAAGTGATAGTACCACCTGTAACGACTAATCTTTCGTTCCTGAAAATAATAATCAAGACAAGAAAAATAGCGACAAAGAATAATATTTGATTTCAAGAATTTGTGCGGGGGTTACAATCTTTATGAAATCTTAAATAAAAAGATATAATCCTCTGATTCTTCTCCTCACGATACGGTCGTCAATCAAGGGCTTTGCTTGTTCTTGAATGGACGAATTACTTGTTGTTGAGATTTCACTACGAATGCAGAGCCGAGCTTTAATCATAAACGTAGGGGTATGGAAACTTGCGGCTCACTACATGGAGCGAAGACTTCTTAGTATGCGGAAGACTTGCGGCTGAGAGCTTCTCTATGTATATCTCTTCTTCCTCCCCTTTTAGCTTTGTGAAGACCCCTATTTATAGTTACAGGGGAGAGCTAGGGTTTGTATATGATTGGTTGAACCTTATCATTTGAACACTTGGCGACATTTGATTGGTTCTTCTATTGCCTTGGCATGCTACATCACTTATACACGTGGCATGATTGTATCGGTCCAATACTTGACTTGGTGCGCCACGTCATTTGACACGTGGCATGGACCTTGGGCTAATAGAGTGGGCTCATCATGTGAAGTCCGACAAAATAGACTAGCCCAATTGAATTAGTCTTTCAATTAAATTCATACCAATTGGACTTAAACAACTAATCCAATTATATTGGCCCATAATAATTATCTGGACTGATACATCTCAAATTTAGAATATGATCCGAATTAGTTTGTGGATTTAAGTCCGACTAAATTTCAGTGCCTACAAATGCCCCCTGCTTCAAGGCTTGTTGAGGTGCATGACTTGTCAGGTCTTTTAGAGACGAGACTTGAAGCATTCGTGCGGCAAACTTTTTTTTTTACTCCATGTAGTTGATTTCTTTTTTTTGCAAAATATTTGAGACTTGACAATAACTCGGTCAAGTTCTTTGATGGCACCGTAATTTGATCGTCGGAGTTTTTAGGTGGTGGCATTCTCTAATTTGCAAGAGGTCCACTCGACTTTCGATCATTTGCCAACTCATTTCGCACTTTGAGGCGTTTCCAGTTGATGAGAAATATCGTATGGTACTCCTTGCCATTTGACAACTGAGGAAATCAAGTTCTTTATCAGCAAATGTTATCAAGACTTAAGAAGTATCATAATTTTGTTTTGGGTCATAAACTACACAACGGGCAAAATCTGTATTAAGATAAATCCCTGTAGCTTCCTTTCTTTTGTTTTTTTACTTTTGCTAGTTTAGGCGCTCAAGTTATGATTTCTTTTCAAACAGCCCATTTTTCAAACAGCCAACACGTCTATATTTTCATAACTAGCTCAAGTTATGATTCCTTTTCAAACAGCCCCATTTTTTTCAAGCAGCCAATACGTCCATATTTTCATGCTTCCCATATTTTCCATACTTTCCATATTTTCATGGTATTTTTGTTATTTTCTTAGGAGAACATATGAAATTTCCATAAGTTCAAACTTTCCATGTATAAACTTAAACTTTCCATAATTCGGTTCCAACTAGTACAAGGATTTCTTTGTGTTTGACATCTATAAATATCCTGCCTTCTCATGGTGGCTGGGCATCAATTTGTAGCATTGTCAAGTTGGTTCGAAGCCATCGCTCTATCAGGTAATTTTCCCTCAACATGAATTTTCGTCACTTTCTTCGCAGCTCGACATGTCTGTGGTAGAAAATCCATATCTCGATGTAGGAACGTCGAAATCATGATCCGCTTGATGTTTCGGAAACTAGACTCGTAGAGCTACGTCATACGCGGAAACCATGACCAAATCGCTTATATATTTACTCAGATATTGATCGAGAATCAGACCTTCAGTTCTGGTTCACTGGTTCATTAGTTTTGTGCGTCCTTACGAAAAATCTTATATCTTGACTTAGGAACATCGCAATCATGAACGGTTTGCGGCGTCGGAAAGAAGACTCATAGAGCTACGTCATATACGAAAACCACAATCAAATTGCTTCTATATTGGCTCAGGTATATTTCTTTTAATCAGCCACAGAATCTGATTTTGCTTTCTTGGCTTTGGACATGTTCTACGAAACTTACCTGTCCCTTTTTTTTTTATTTCTTTTGTAGGTCTTTGGGCGCATCTGTACGACTTTAAATTTGAATAAAGATGATGCACTTTCGTGATTGCGATACGCCGCATCCTCATCTAGAGATAGTGAGCGACAAACGAAATCCGAACGCCAAAGTCCTTGCCTTGGAGGTTCAACCTCCAGTGATCGGTGCCTTCTCACTTGACGGAGAGCTTTCTACGCTTCATCTTGCTGAATGGTCTAAAAAGGAGACCAAAGACGTCATGAGCAACTTCTCAGGTAAGGCCACTGTTATGGACGTCCCTCTGTTGAAGTCCGCAATTCATCGAGAAGTCGCGCCCACCGAATCTTCTCATCCCAATGGATGTTTCAACAACTGGAGTGTCCCGCCTTCTGGTTTCGGCAAATTTTGCTACACACCCGGCTACTTGGAGTAGGTGGAAGATTTGCTTCCTCGCTATAAGGAAGTCTTGGAGCGTGTCAAAGTTTACGATGCCATCTACGCTTCTTTGTTTACATATGATTACGATGACAACGTACTGCATGATTTTTGTGAGCTTTGGCGTCCGTCTACCAATACGCTTTCCACTTTCGTCGGGGAGATGTCTATCTCGCTTTGGGACTTACGAACAATTGCAGGACTTCCCATTCATGGATCTTTTTATGATGAAGTTGTTCCTTCGGTGAAAGAATTGACGCAAATGGACAATCAGGGGAAACCATGGCTCCCCAAGAGCTGTCTATACTTGTTTTCAGCCTTTTACAAACTTGCCGAAGGTGGCCGTCATGAGGTGTCCATCCATGATTGGGTGAAATTTTGGTTTAGAGGACCAAGCAGGTACGCGGAGCCTCCGCAAAGGCGTCAAAGGGTCGTGCAACGAAGCCAAGATTGAATCACAATCCTTCTGGGCATATTGACATGAATTACTTACCACGAACCGATGAGGAGCATGCCACCTTCGTCGAGCTAGGAGTGGAAGATTCGCTTAGAGATGAGACAAATTTGTCGGCTTTCCTAACATGTTGGCTCTGCAAGTTTGTTCTCCCCCATAAGAAAATTGACTATGTGCGTGCTAGCATTCTTAAAGTGGCGAGCTTGATGGCTCATGGAGAGAAATTCTCTTTGGCAGTCCCAGTCCTTGCGAGCATATATCGTGGCTTGAGAGAGATCTCTACTTCTCCAGACTTGAAGCAGGGGAATATAATTTTCCCCATACACTATGTATATGGCTGGCTAGGAGAATATTTTAAGACCCATCATCGTGCCAATCACTCACATTGGAGTATACCTTTATGCAAGGTTTCTGGCGAGAAGATGGCCAAATACTTCAATTTTTCTGACGCCCGAAAGTTATTTCAACAACATGATGCCCGCCACCTCCATCATTTGGCGTTGCTACAGGGTAGGGAATTATACTTCACCGATACTGGCGATCTCTCATATTCATGGAACGATACTATCACAAGCCTTCGTTCGAGCTATTTTACACTTAGGCATGATGCAGATCTCATCGTGGAGTCCTATAGCCCTTATAGGTTTAGCAGACAATTTGGTTTTTGTCAAGACATCCCTGGAGACCTCATGGAGCGACCATATGATGGCACATTGCTAACACTAGCACAACTTTGGAATTCTTCAATTCGCCTTGGAACCTCTTCAAAAGTCATAATTCCGGTGCGCCCATCAGAAGGTAGTTCGCCTTTAATGACTCGTGAGTACATGGAATGGTGGCTAGCCAATCGGACAAATCCATCAGAAATGAGTCCTCGAATTATTTCACAAAAATCAAAGCAAGATCATACACCTATGTTGTCCAAAAGAGGTCCGACTCGAATGAAAGAAAAATCGCATCCTTCTTCCAAGTCCGAGGTGCAACTTAATGATACTCTGCAAGCTCATGAAACTTCTTCTAAGTCCAAAACCTTGAAGGATGTTGAAATCCCTATGGACAAAGGAGTTAAACGCGTCCGACTAGTCTCCAAGACAAGTGCTACGACTCCTAAGGTGACCAACAATACTTCCAAAAGAAGGGAGCCTTTGAGTTCATTGGACAAGGGCGCCAAAGAAACATCAAGTCTCGCACCACCTTGCAACAAAAAGTCTCGCCCTTCCTCTCTTCCTATCGATGTTGGAAATACCATCACATCCTCTAGTTCGATGGAGAGTAATACAAGTGGAGATCGACATTGGAATCATTTAGAAAGGAAATCGAAGGAGTCCGACAATCACCATAATGAATTCGCTGATTTGGACGCTATTAGCATTGGATCTAATATCCATCTGGATGGGGATCCAAACTCAATGATGGGCTTGGAAGAAGTAGCAGAGCAAGTAATATTTCTTCTCTCCATATTTTCTGCATTTACACTTTTTTTTTTAAATCTGATTTTTTTTGTTTTGTAGTTGGGTTTCCAGAAACTAGACGCGATAAATGCGGCTGAAGTTGTCGTTGATCAGATTACACATCCGAAGACCTTCAGACCTTTCTCACAGCCATTGCAACCTAGCGCGTTGAGCTTTGATCCACAAGGGACTATTTTCCGCTTCAAATCAACCTTCGTCTCTGAGATATGGGGTGCATTGTGCGGATGGATTACACAATTTTCTTTAGGTTCCTTAGACAGCTTTATGGTGTTGGAGGAAAGTATTGCTTCGACTCTTGAGGAACTTAGGAAAATCAATATTATCGATGTTTCTGCTTTGGAGGGTCTTGTCGAGAACTTCTTCAAGGCGTATGCAGAGTATGACTCTTTGAAATCATCGAAGATGACTAAAGAATTACACCAAGAATCACTTTCAGATGCACAACGACGCCTCGATGATTCTAAACAAGAACATGGAAAGCTAGATGGGTCCATGAAGGAGCTTCAAGCAAATCTTGCGAATGTGGAGAAAAACTTAGCAGCCTTGAAGTCTAGGAAGGAGAAGATTATCGCATTCCTTGACAAACACCAAGAGGAGTTGTCCAAAAATCAAGAGAAAATCACTATTACAGAGGGCGAGAATCATACTATTGAAGCTAATCATGTGTTGTCTGATGAAGAAGCAGAGAGACTATCTAAACTTGAAGAGGCGGTTGAGAAGAGTCGTCAACAAATCCTATGCTTCAAGCCTTTTCCGTGACTTAGATTCTTGCTTAGGACTTTTACTTTTTAATTGCTTATTATGATGTAGTGACATTTCCTTCTTGAAGCAATAAAAGTAGTCGCCTTTATTTCAACATGAATCATTTCGTCTTGTGATTTGGATCAATTTTCTCTCCCCCCTTTTTTTTTGAAGATAACTGAAGAATCTTTTTTTTTTTCTCTCGAAATTTAGCTCGAATTTTGCCTTGCTCAACCCTTTAGATTTGTGCTTTGGTAGTAGAAAATTCATAACTCGGAGTACGAGCGTTGGAATCACAAGATTCCAATTTCTATGGAAAGAGGAATCATTGATATACAATATATATAAAAATCACGGCCAAATTACTTTTAGATTTGTACAGATAATTCTCCAAATTTCAACTCCGATGCTGCCTTGTTCTATTTTTCAGCTTTGCGTTTCGGTGGGAGAAAATTCATAACTCGGGGTACGAGTGCTGAAATGACGAGATTCCAATTTATATGGAAAGAGGACTCATTGATCTAAAATAAATATAAAAATCACGGCCAAATTCCTTTTATATTTATACAAATAATTCTCCAAATTGCAACTTCGATGCTGCCTTGTTCTATTTTTTCCAGCTTTGCGCTTCGGTGGGAGAAAATTCATAACTCGGGGTACGAGTGCCGAAATGACGAGATTCCAATTTTGTTGGAAAGAAGACTCATTGAACTAAAATATCTATAAAAATGACAGTCAAATGCCTTCTACATCTGTACAGATAATTCTCCAAGTTCAACTTAGAATCTATCTTGTTCGACTCTACAGCTTTGCGCATTTGTGGTGAAAAACATCTCAACTCGTCATAGGAGCGACATTCTAGCTTTGACGAGCGACTACTTGAAGCATCCATCATATTTTTTAGTGGCATAATTCGTTGAAGAAGTAATGCCGACTTGATAGAAGCGTTTAAAACAAACTGCAATCATCTTCGGCTTCAATTGCTGTGAATTGTCTTCTTCTTTCCAGTCATGTTTGTCTCCTCGCTGAAAGAGGTCGAGCGTCGATCCCATATCTCCGTGCTATATATGTGTATATATATGTTTTTTTTTTTTTTTTTTCAGGTACTCATGCGACTGAACTTAGAATATCGTAGTTCAGAAAAGAAAAGAAAAAAGGATTTTTTATGCGACTGAACTTAGAATGAAACTCTAAGCGCCTACGTACCTCGGTGAAGAGGATCAAGTCATTTCGTAGTTCTGAACAAGAAAGAAGGATTGTTTTTATGCAACTGAACTTAGAATGAAACTCTAAGCGCCTACGTACCTCGGTGAAGAGGATCAAGTCATTTCGTAGTTCCGAAAAAGAAGAGTTTTTTTTTTTTTTGTCCTAACTTTTTCCTAGGCCGCCCCTTTCGAGGTTTTCAGCCTAGAGGACTTTTTTGTTTATCCTAAATTTTGCCTAGGCCGCCTATTTCGAGGTTTTCAACCTAGCGGACTTTTTTTTTTTTTGGAGCCGTACACAGTTTAAACTCATGCGGGCCAGGAGTATCATCTTGCTTCAAGGATAGTACATCTTCAAGAATTTTCCGTTGATGGGACCGATCCGCAAGCCATCTGCATCTATAAGCTTGTAAGCACCACTTGTATAGGCTTCTTGGACAACATATGGCCCATCCACTTTGAAGTGAACTTGCTTCCAGATTTATGAGATGTGATAATAGGTCTTCTTACCGCCAGGAGTTGATCACCAACTTGGAAGGTCCTCAGGCGAACCTTTTTATTGAAAGCACGGGAAAGACGAGCTTGATAACATTCAAGGCCTTACTGAGCTTCCAGCCTTTTCTCATCAAGGGCCTCTAACTCTTCAAGGCGTAGACGAGCATTTGCTTCTTCAGTGAGCCCTTCTTGGATAGCGAGCCGCAATGAAGGTATTTGGCGTTCAAGTGGAAGGACCGCTTCAGCTCCGTAAACAAGAGAATAGGGAGTTGCTTGAGTCGGTGTGCGATGAGTCGTTCGGTATGCCCAAAGGGCTTCTTCCATTCTATCATGCCAATCTCTTTTAGACTTGGAGACGACCTTCTTTAACAAGTTGCACAAAGTCTTGTTAAATGTTTCAGCTAATCCATTTGCAGCAGCATAATACATAGACAAGTTTCGTTGCTTGAAGCCAAAAAGCTCGCAAATCTTAGTCATCAATTTGTTGGAGAACAGCTTGCCATTATCTGTTATGATATAACTAGGAATGCCAAAACGATAGATGATGTTTACTCGAATGAAGTTTGCCACATTCTCCTTTTTTACTTCTTTGAGGGCGACAACCTCAGCCCATTTTGAGAAGTAATCCGTTGCAGCTAAGATGTACAAGTGGCCACTAGAAGATTTCGGTAGCGGTCCAACCACGTCTAGCCCCCAAGCGTCAAATGGACAAGATGCAACAGATGGATGTAACACCTCAGGAGGTTGGTGTATAAAATTTGCATGAAATTGGCATGCTTTGCAACTTTGCGCATAGTCCAAACAATCTTTCACCATTGTTGGCCAATAATACCCCATCCTTTTTATATGAAAGTGTAGTTTTGGCCCAGATTGATGTGATCCACAAACTCTAGAGTGTGCTTCTTGCATAGCTTAAGTTGCTTCTTCTTCCCCCAGACAACGCAAGAGAACTCCCTCGAACGATCTACGATACAAAGTATTTTTGTAGTAAAGGAAGCGGGGGGCACAACGACGAATTTTGGTCTTTCTTTTTGGATCTTCTGGAAGAATGCTATAACACAAGTAATCGATCATGGTTCGTCGCCAATCGACCTTCTCAGCTTCAGAAACGGCCTCAAGAAGCTCGAGTTTGCTTTCTTCATCCTCATCGTCCTCCGGCGGTACTATCCATTTCTGGCAGATAGTGATTTGCGCTTGGTCAGGCAAAGTCAATGTTGAAGCCAAAGCAGCCAAAGCATCAGCCTTCTTATTTTCCTTTCTTGGCACGTGCTGGAGAGTTACGTTGCCGAGCCACCCAATTAATTTTTGTGCATAGTGATGATAGGGACGCAATTCTGGCTTTTTCACCTCGTAGGTACCCAACAATTGATTGATTACCAATTCAGAATCTCTAAAGCCTTGTAATTGTAACTGCTTCATATCAACAGCCATTTCAAGCCCAAGTATGAGTGCTTGATATTCCGCAACATTGTGTTAAAGTGAAGGAATACGGTAAGACCTCCTCTTGAGAAGTGACAAATATCACACCAGCGCCAGCTCCTTCGCGATGTGAAGCAGCATCAAAATACATCTTCCAAGGCTGTTGAATTTCAATGACCATCGCATCCTCGTCAGGTAGTTCATCAGTTAATTCCCAGTCATCGGCTATTGGATGGTCTGCTAAAAAGTCCGCCAATGCTTTCCCTTTCACATCCTTTTGAGGAATGCACACAATCTCAAATTGTTGAAATTGGAGAAACCACCTTGCTAGTCGGTCACTAAGGACAGGTTTCGACATCACAAATTTGATGGGGTTTGCTTTGGAAATAAGACGAACTACATGAGCTTGAAAGTAGTGTTTCATATTCTGAATCGAGAAGACTAAGGCCAGACACAACTTTTCAATTGGCGAATACTTCAACTTATTTGGCGTCATCATCCTACTCAAGTAGTAAAGGGCATTTTCTTTCCCTTTGCTATTCTCTTGGGCTAAGAGTGCTCCAACTGAACTTTCTTGTGCCGATATGTATAGTATCAATGGATTTCTAGGCACAGGAGCCGTTAGAACTGGAGGTTTCGTCAAGTAAGTTTTGATGCTCTCAAAGGCATTGGCACAAGCTTGATCCCATTCGAAAGGAGCACCTTTCTTCATGAGACGACTAAACGGCTGACACTTCTCTGCTAGATTTGAGATGAATCTCCTAAGATACGCCAGCTTCCCTTGCAGACTTTTCAACTCATGGATGTTTCTTGGCTCGGCCATCTTCACGATTGAATCTACTTTGGCTTGATCAATCTCTATCCCCCGATGTCGAACGACAAAGCCAAGGAATTTTCCAGAGGTAACCCCAAATGCACACTTCAAAGGATTCATTTTGAGTTGGTACCTTCGTAGCAGGTCAAACACCATTCTCAGGTCTTGCAAGTGATCACTCGTTTTTCTTGATTTTACCACCAGATCGTCAACATAACATTCGGCGTTTTTGTGAAGGATGTTGTCGAAGATATTTTGCATAGCTCTTTGGTATGTTGCTCCAGCATTCTTCAAGCCAAAAGGCATTACTTTGTAGCAATAAATACCTTTAGGAGTGCGGAATGCGGTAAGCTCTTCATCCTTAGGTGATATGTGGGTCTGGTTATAGCCGGATGAACCGTCCATGAAGGACATCGCCTCGTATCCAGTAGTGGCATCAATCATAAGCTCAGCAATGGGAAGTGGAAATTCATCCTTAGGGCATGCATTGTTGAGATCCCTAAAGTCAACACATACTCGAATTTGTCCATTCTTCTTTCTCACAGGGACAATGCTCGAAATCCATGTGGGGAACTTAACTTCGCGAATGAAACCAGCCTCAATAAGCTTGTTAACTTCATTTTCGATCAAGGGAACCAATTCTGGCCTGAAACGTCGCTATGCTTGTTTGATAGGACGTGTGCCGTTCTTGACAGCGAGATGATGGACCGCAACTTTAGGGTCTAAGCCAGGCATCTCTTTGTAACTCCAGGCAAATACATCCTTATACTCTTTAAGTAATTCAACATAAGCACTCTCTTCATCGACTGCAAGTAAAGAATTTACATAGGTGGGCCTTGGATCTTCATCAGTGCCAAGGTTGACTTCTTTCAATGCGTCGACTGTTGTTTTTACACCTTCTTCGAATTCGGGCGGAGCATCCTTAGCATCTTCATCTTCTTGAGGTTCGCCATCATCTACAGATATATGGTAACACCAAGAAAAATCCTCCAACTCTTCATCAACCCTTATTGGAGATAAAGTATCCCTTTCATCCTGTACAGTAACGTGATATGAAGATCCAACACTTTCTTCATCTTCATCACTTTCTTACTCGAAGAAGCGCCATTTGTGTTGGGAAACTTACTGACATCGAAGGACCTTTGATCTTCCTTAACTGCTGCCTTCTCCTTACAAGCAACCACCTTTGCATTTTTGTTCATAAACTCAGCATTATCGATTATCGTAACTTCATCAACTTTTGCAGCACATTTCTTTAAGTAGAACTTGGCATCGGCGAAGTGCGATTCAACTTCAGTGAAGGGATTATCATCGGCCATAATCTTCTTTTCAACTCCGTCTTCATGATACTTCAAACACTGGTGGTAGGTAGAGGGGATCACCTTGTTCTCATGTACCCAAGGCCTACCGAGCAAGATGTTATACGAAGTCCTTGCATCGATCACATGCAACCACGCGCTAGATTGCAACTCGCCGATGGTGAGGTCTATTTTGACAGCTCTTATGGCTCTTTGTCCCCCTTGGTTGAATCCTTGGATCATCAAACGACTTGCGGAAAGATCCTCCATTGTGATTCCAAGCTCCTTCATTGTGTGAATAGGAAGGATGTTAACTCCAGATCCACCATCGATTAGGATTCTGTTCACCTTTTGCTCACGTGCAAACCCAATCATTAATAAAGGGCGATTATGAGGTATGTCTCCGAGTAGAAGGTCATCATCGGTGAATGTGATTTTGGCCATGCACGCATCCATGACTTCAGGAGATGACTTTGCAGAGTCTTCTGATGATGGACATGACGAGGTCATGTTTTTCGCTTCCTTCTTATCAACGGCACAACATGAAGCTTTTACATCATCAATGACGAATTTGGTGTGAAACCAACTTGGCAAGTATTCCCCTAATGTTATTGGCCGACATGGTTCTTGGTAGTAGCGCCCCTCTATTTTATCCTTTTTTGGGTGCTCAACTGGATTTTTTGTTTCGGGTTTACTCACCTTCTTTCCCTTAGTTTGTCGTTTCACTGAATCCTTTCGCGAACCTATTTTACGGCGCTTGCGATGAGTTACGAGAGTCCAACCCCCATCATCAAGATGACCAATTTGGTCTTCATCTTCTTCAGATGGTCCTCCTTCTACTGACACAACATCGCTCGGTGTAAGAAGAGAAAACATTTCATTCACATTAACTGGTTCGAAGTCTCCAAACTTAATCATTCCATCCAGACATATGTTCGGGATGTCTTTCTCTCCATATCCTTCAACAAAGTTGCAGGTTATGACTGGATCGAGTGAGCTAATTGTGACACTAACTTGGTTCGCACTTTCTTTCTCATCTTTAAGTGAAATCTTTCCTTCGCAGGCTAGCTCCATAACTTTATCCTTGAAGACAAAGCATTTATCGATAGGGTGGCCGATCAACCGGTGGTACTTGCAATAATTCGGTTCATCAGTTCTCCCTGCTTCATTCGACCGCTTCATCTCGGGTAAGTCAAAAAGTTTCAGCCCAAGAAGTTCATCAAAGATTGCAGAAACGTCTGAATCAAGGAATGGATAATCCTTCTCTTGCATCTCCTTCAAAGTTGGTTTTCTGTTCGCTCTATCCTCCAAAGAAGTTGTCTTCACTCTCTGCTTCTTACTTACTTTAGTGGTGAACTTCACAGGCGCAACATTAACGTTCATGGATTCTTTGTTTTCGGTCTTGGAAAAATATCTCCCCAC
Organism: Lycium barbarum; assembly: GCF_019175385.1. NCBI lineage: Eukaryota > Viridiplantae > Streptophyta > Magnoliopsida > Solanales > Solanaceae > Lycium > Lycium barbarum. Next base: position 40,244,177 of record NC_083339.1, on the reverse strand, counting down.
TTTCTTTACTTCTTGCTTTTCTTTACCTTTGCGGGATTCGTAGACCGGCGGCGCTTCACTTTCGACTGACGCCATGCTTAACTCCATATCATGAGCACGAGTGGCCAATTCTTCAAAAGTCTTAGGATTTATGCCTTGCAAGATATAGGTGAGACCCCAGTGCATACCTTGAATGCACATCTCTATTCCCGAAGCTTCGCTAAGTTTATCTTTGCAGTTTAGACTTGCATGCCTCAATCGGTTGATGAAGTCAATAACTAGTTCTTCCTTTCGCTGGCGAGTGTTTGTAAGTTCCGCCATGCTTACGGTGCGTCTTGTGCTATAGAAGCGGTTGAGAAACTCCTGCTCCATTTGATCCCAACTATCAATGGAACCAGACTCAAGGTCTGTGTACCAATCAAAAGCATAACCTTTAAGGGAACGAACAAACTGTTTGGCAAGGTAATCACCATATGTTCCAGCGTTGTTGCATGTTTCAATGAAGTGTGCCACATGTTGCTTCGGATTTGACTTGCCATCAAACTGCTGAAATTTTGGGGGTTGATAACCAGCAGGCATCTTCAAGCTATCAATCCTTGCAGTGTACGACTTCGCATATGTAAGGGATGATTTTGCGGAAACATCATATTTATCCTTGATGGTCCCCATGATGAACTCCTTTATTTGATTGATTGGAATCATTCCTTCAGAGGAAACTTGGATTTCTGAAGCATGTTCCACTTGTTTTGCGGGAGATTCAATCCTTTCTTGTGCTTGCGGACGTTTTCCAGGGGCATGACTCGAATCCCCCTCCATCACACTATCAAACCTGTCTGTCAACTTGACTATTCGATTATCTTGATCTTACACATATTTGGTCAAGTCTCCAATTGCCTTTGTCAAGCTCGCGAGTTGTTCTTCAACAGTTGAAGCATTGGTCATCATCGCATGCATCACCATCATAGATGAAGAAGAATAACACAGATTTTCGCGAACATAGGATGCAGACATGTTATGCGGAGTAGATCCAGTGCTCAAGACATCATCGTCAGCTTGCCTGAAGGATTTCCTGGGCTTAGATAAACTAAGTTGGGCAAGAACCCTCTCCACCATTTTGGCGACATTCTCCCCTTCCTCTGTGGTGTTTGTGGAAGACGAACCAAAGACGACAGCAAATTCAGGCTGTGCTTGCGGAACTCGTTGCCCTAGCAATTTGGATTGGTTCCTTGTGACAGGTCCGATGCTCCCCTTAGTAACATCTAGGATGTTTTCAACAGCAACGGAGAATTTGGATCCGGTAGTTTTTGCGGATGCGGATTTCGAGTTGACCTTCTTGGAAGCCATCTTAGTGTTTTTGAAGTTCGACTATTGGAGAGAAGAGATGAGAGGTAAAGATGATCCCACTGGGAGTGCCAAATTTGTAACGACTAATCTTTCGTTCCTGAAAATAATAATCAAGACAAGGAAAATAGCGACAAAGAATAATATTTGATTTCAAGAATTTGTGCGGGGGTTACAATCTTTATGAAATCTTAAATAAAAAGATGTAATCCTCTGATTCTTCTCCTCACGATACGGTCGTCAATCAAGGGCTTTGCTTGTTCTTGAATGGACGGATTACTTGTTGTTGAGATTTCACTACGAATGCGGAGCCGAGCTTTAATCACAAACGTAGGGGTATGGAAACTTGCGGCTCACTACCTGGAGCGAAGACTTCTTATTATGCGGAAGACTTGCGGCTGAGAGCTTCTCTATGTATATCTCTTCTTCCTCCCCTTTTAGCTTTATGAAGACCCCTATTTATAGTTACAGGGGAGAGCTAGGGTTTGTATATGATTGGTTGAACCTTATCATTTGAACACTTGACGACATTTGATTGGTTCTTCTATTGCCTTGGCATGCTGCGTCACTTATACACGTGGCATGATTGTATTGGTCCAATACTTGACTTGGTGCGCCACGTCATTTGACTCGTGGCATGGACCTAATAGAGTGGGCTCATCATGTGAAGTCCGACAAAATAGACTAGCCCAATTGAATTAGTCTTTCAATTAAATTCATACCAATTGGACTTAAACAATTAATCCAATTATATTGGCCCATAATAATTATCTGGACTGATACATCTCAAATTTAGAATATGATCCGAATTAGTTTGTGGATTTAAGTCCGACTAAATTTCAGTGCCTACACCACCTACCAGAGGCGAAGCCAGGATTTGAGGTTTGTGGGTTCGGAATTTTAAGTCATGACAACAATCTCAAGCTAATGTATAACAACCACTAAACTAACGAACAAGTACGGGCGGACGTTCGGTTCTTCGGTTATTCGAATGTGTGTACGAACACGGTTTGATCTTTTTCAAATTCGGTTGGTTTTTCTAATTCAATTTTTTCGGTATGAGCTTGATTAATGAACTATTTTTCTATTTGTAAAATGAGCTACTTTAATTAAAAATGAGTTGATTATGTATACTCAAAGAACTAGACAAATAATCAAAGGCAGAACTTTTGTTGGGAACTTAGCACGCATTGATGGAGGCTAACAGAAGTGACTGAGGAGTCTATTTTATGTAATCTTTTTTTTTTTTTTTAAGAGAGCACATGGTAAAAAACCAAAAAAAAAAAAAAAAAAGCACTAGAGCTGGGTTTTGAACCCACGTCTCATATGGAACACAAGGCTTTGCTAGCCTATTCCGCACCACTGAACCATTCGCTACAAATCTTAGTGCGTTTTTTTTGTAATATATAGATATATATTCACTGGATTTTCTAGTACTAGTACAGGGTATACGCAAAAGCTACTGGGTTCGTCCGAACTCCCCTATTGCACTGTAGCTCCGCCCCTGCCACCTACACAGCATCGACGGGTCGCATTGGCATTGCACTTCAGTTCAAAGCAAGATCCACAGCTCAATCCACTATTAAACGGTGCAGTACTCATTGTACTTTGTACCATAACCTTAGCCGTACAAGTTGCCATATCCACATGCTCCTCCTGCAAAAAAATATGTTCCAAAGAAGAAAATCTTGAGTACATGAAGTAAAAGTAAGAGTTAACTTCTCAGACAATCACCCAACTAACAACTTGTATCTACCGGAAATATCACCTAAATTGATTGAGTGACTTTGTAGGTGAAATGACAATAGTTGAGTGACTTTGTAGGTGAAATGACAATACTTGATTGATTTTTTTGTTACAAAACAATGTTGAGTGACTTTCTGAGATAATTACTATTAGTTGAGTGACTTTTGTGTTACAAAACAAAATTGAGTGACTCTCTGAGATAATTACCATTAGTTGAGTGACTTTTGTGTTATAAAACAAAGTTGAGTAAATTTTTGAGTTAAAAACTGTTAGTTGTGTGAGAGAAATTAACTCATAAAAGTAACACTGACGATTTTGTTGGTTCAAATATATAAATACATTAAGATCAATATCATTCTGACCTAGCTAGTGACTCTGGATTCTAAATTCACCTCTGCTATTAAATCAAACTTTTAGGCAAGAAATATCTTGTATAAATACATACCCATTGTACCGGAAGCATCAGCACCGCCATAGAATGTTGCATGGGCATTGTTCCAACCACTATAAACTCCACTGTGTGAGAATCCATAAGAGTGTTGTACACATGCAAGAAAGAGAAGGAAGAGAAATGGCAAATGATGATACTGCTTTTGCTCATTAGCCATTTGGTGGTGCCCCATGAAAAAGTTTAGAAAATTTTATTTTAGGTTTGACTTTAAATGTATGAACTATGAAGGATACACATAATGCATATATAAAAGTGTCACGTTTGAACCGGCCAATTAAGAACCTAACCAAGTGATTGAATTTAATTCACGCAATGCATAAAACAAAAACCATGCATTTATGTTTTCTTTTAGTTTTCATAACTTAATTGGCAGAGACAGATCCAGGATTAGATGACTATGGGTGCCATCATTACAAAAAAGTCGCATTTTTTTGAAAGACGAAATTTACGGACGCCGTCAATCTACAATTTTGTTAAGATAACCGAAAGACACTATCGAAAAACCAATTAAATTGATTTTTTTTATTTTCTTAATGAAACCGACAGAACTGACGGAAGTACGTTGGTTAATTTTTCTGCGCGAAATAATAATAAAAATTCTAATACTGTCTTCTTTAAATTTAATTAACCAAGGTGGAAATATTCAAGGGAATGCATTGGTTTTTTGTTCCGAGATGATAATTTTTGATAAATAATTATCTGTCGGTTTTGTCCCTTGAGAAAGGGCATGTTCTTAGTAGGGCACTTCAAATGCAAACATACCACTAGTTAATAAGATTGAATGAAGGTCTACATTTAGTCGGTTCGATCCATTTTGAATTAATTAGGTTCAATTCTATCCGTTGTGCATTAGTTTAGTTTAGTTTAAAATCTTTGGTGCATAAATGAAAACATGATCACCAAAGCGAATAGTTTTGTCCAAGTCGACTAATTTTCTCAATTCAAATTTTATCGAAATATGTGTAAAATATAAATAAGATGAATTTTCAACAAGCAAAAACACCCCTTCAATCTACGTATAGCTAGATTAATATCATATCTGTTAATATTATCACTCTAAATAATTTTGGAAATTAAGAAAAGAGTAACAAATGGATAAATATAAAAATGATTAAAATTATATTTAAATAAGAATTTCAAGATCCAGCAAAAGAAAAAGAAAAAGAAAAAGAAGCAAATACATAATTTAATAAAATAGGATTGTGAAAGAGAAAAGAGCAAGAAAAAATAAAATAAGAAAAAGAGTTTAAAGAATCGGGAAAAGGGAACACTAGGCTGGGCCACAAAGATAAATGGGGAGAAAAAATGCTTCAGAGTTCCATGGGTCTCGATCCTAGGACCAATTGTTTCAAACTTAGAAGCTCAGTCGTGGCACCAACAGTCAATTTGTGACTTCGGGTGCCACTCTGTATTTATTATAATATTTCTATATAAAGTACCAGTGCATACTAAATTTTACCTGAGAGTCGAGTGCTGTGACACCCCAACCCACTACATAGATCCGCCCCTGTTAATTGGGACCCCTCACCTTTGTTTCTTCATGACAAGGTTTTCACTAGATACAAATTGCTCAACAGTTCTTAAAGTTATATACTAGCTCTTTCTTCCACGAGATAAGCCAAACAGTGCACGTGCTAGTTGCTAAATTGTCCTTATTCTTCTGTGACAAACAAGAATGTTTTTTTTTTTTTTTTAAAAAAAAAAGGGACTGTCAATGAAGAAAATATGAAGTCATGGAAATAATTAAAAAAAAATCTTCAGTTTTTCTTTTCCTTCCAAATATTTTCATTATTACAGCCTTTATTATCAGCAAATTGCTACCAAGATTTTCCTGTTTTGACCATCGTTAGGGATTACCCCGTTTCAGTTTAGCCACACTGGTTATATAGAGTTAGAATTATATAAACTGTAAAACTTTTTGTACATTTTCAAGTCACATGTACTTGTCCAATAATGTCAACATTACAATCCTATTTCGAATAGAGAGTTATATATATGTTTTGATTGATCTGAAGCGCAATATTTTTTTATATACTCAAATATTAGCCAGAGTATGTTATTGCACTATACAACAATAGTAAGAGGAATATTCTCATAACAAAGGATTTACCAGGAGGTAAGACATTATTGCTACTATACTAAGAGAGGGAATTATTCCCTGGTTCGGTAAAAGTTACGAGGAGGTAAATTACTCTATTCCTCTTCTACATGTATATGAGTAACTTGGATACGGTAAAAACCGAAGCAACTTGTACTCGGTAAGAATCGGGGTAAATTTTAGAGCTGTCCGATATGAGACCGAAGAAGAACGAGGTTGTTGGCCATCCGAGGGAACAAGGACCGAATGGGTCATGAATTCATTTACTCGGTGTCAAAACCGACAGTATGTTGATGGGCACAGAAATCCCGAACCAAAAGCGAATATGCCCAACATAGGCTCGGTGAATCCGTTATGGGATAGGCAACGCGTCATCTGACCGTTCCGCCATTTGCGCTGACAACAGTACGAGTGTCAGACAGCACGGACGCCGCCTTATCCATTTTAGGGTTTTTTTTCTTTCTAGAAGGGCCTTTCTCAGATTGCCCATTTATTTTTAGCTATAAATAGGGGTCTCCCCCTTTCCTTTTGAGGTTAGCTTTTTCATCATTCTACACATTTGTAATCAGAAAAGTGGCAGTGAAATCTTCTTAAGTGTTTTGGCTCAGTTAAAGAAAGCAACCTTCAAACCGGACCTGTTCTCAGAGCTTACAAACTTGTCTTCTTGAGTTCTTTTTACTATTATTTATCAATATATTACCATTTACTTGCTATTATCTTATATTATAAATTAATCTAACCACATATCCTATCAACCACTTATAAATTTAATTGTTATCCGTTTTTTTAGGGTAAACAGTTTGGCGCCCATCGTGGGGCATAGGATAATAGTGGTTGTTTAATTTGGTACTTCCTCTTTCACTTATTCTTTAAACGTTTGTGTTTCAGATACGTTCCAGATGGTAAGCAGTGGTCGATTCGGACACGTGAACAACAACGAAATAGTCGCGAAAAATGACAATAACCCGTACCCCCTGCTGACCCGGCCAACCCAATGCTTTCAACTCGATCGAAGGCCTTAACCATCAGAATACCGTCAACCAGGAGAATGCCGCCCTTCCAGCCACGGATCCTTTGAATAGCAACAATTCAGCTACTTTACTTCGGGCGCAAGCCCCAAAAAATCCAGATGTCCCGGATGAGATTAGCTTACATTTGATATTTGAAATGTTGCAGGAACAACAGATTGCTATAGCTCAGCTCCAGAACAAAGACAACAAAGCAGTATCGGCAAAGCCAAATCGGACTACCGAACCAAGGCGAGAGGAGTCCTGGATAGTCCAGAGCAACGGATCCGGGGATGGTTCATCTACCGAGGTTTTGAAAATGCTCAAAACTTTGCCTATGTGGGTCGATTCCACGGAGAAAAGGGTGGAAACATACAACTCTCGGGCGGATCAGATCCCGGGAGCACCTCCGATCCTGAAAGGACCGGATTCAAAGAGATACATTCAAAGGCCTTTCTCCGAGTGTAGCCCCGAAGCTAATCCTAAAGAGGTTCAAGATGCCGGATATTATGAAATATGATGGGACGACGAACCCACAAGAGCACGTGACCTCGCACACTTGTGCCATAAAAGGCAATGATGTCGAAGAGGATGAAATCGAGTCGGTGTTGTTGAAAAAGTTTGGTGAAACACTATCCAAAGGGGCATTGACCTGGTACGACCATCTGCCCGAGCATTCCATCACTTCTTTTAAGATGCTTGTAGATACGTTTATCAAAGCCCATACCGGGGCCAAGAAGGTACAGGCAAGAAAGGCGGACATTTTTAGAATGACCCAAAGAGATAATGAGCTGCTCTGAGAGTTTGTGAACAGGTTCCAAAAGAACGAATGGAGCTCCCTTCGGTCCCAGAAGAATGGGCGGATCCAGCTTTCACTAAGGGACTCAATCCCCGAAGCTCAACTGCCTCGTTTAAATTAAAGGAGAACTTATTGGAATACGAGGCAGTAACTTGGGCCGATATCCATAACAGGTACGAATCCAAGATTCAAGTAGAGAATGATCAACTTGAACTTCCCCCCGGTCCGATAAGTGGAAGTAAGAATTTTGAGAGATCGAAGAGGAATTATGAACCGGAGAAAAGACCATCGAGAGATAGGTATCGACCATATTCTCAACCGGAGAAATCCAGCTTTAGGTTGGATAAGGGAAAAAATGGCCCTAGTCATCTATCGAATAGAGGTGATAAGCGAGCTGATCGTGGATCAAACAATCGAGGTTTGTTGTTTAGAGGTGATGCTGGTAGTTTAGCCAACAATTGGGACATTCCGAGATTATCAGAGTACATCTTCAACATTAACACCACAGATCTTGTTTCAGCAATTAGCCATATCAAGGATGCCAGGTGGCCGAGGCCATTAAGATCAGATCTGGCTCAAAGAAATCCAAGCGTGATGTATGAGTATCATAGTACTCATGGCCATAGAACCAAATACTGTCGCCAATTTAGAGAAGAGGTGGCTCGATTGTTAAAGAACGTCACCTTCGTGAATTCCTGAGTGAGTGAGCCAAAGGCCACTATAAAGGTAGGGAAAATCACAAGCAAGTCGAGCCTGTGGAGCCACAACACGTGATCAATATGATAATCGGTGGAACGGATATGCCACGAGGACCGATGGTGAAAAGAACAAAGGTTTCAATCGTACGTGAGAAGCGTACCAGGGATTATGTGCCGGAGGGATCTATTTCCTTCAATGATGAGGATGCAGAAGGTATCATTCAACCACACAATGATGCGTTGGTAATTTCTATCCTTATTTTTAAATCTCAAGTTAAACGTATTTTGATTGACCTAGGTAGTTCGGCCAACATTATCCGATGGAGAGTAGTTGAACAACTGAGGTTGCTAGATCAAATTGTTCCGATAGCTCGGGTTCACAGCGGATTCAATAAGGCAAGCGAAATTACTAAGGGAGAAATCTCTTTGCTGGTCAACATCGACGGAACTATTCAGCAAACTGTGTTCTATGTCATCGAAGGAAAGATGAAATATAATGCATTACGTGGCAGACCGTGGATTCATCACATAAGGGTAGTACTATCGACATTGCATCAGATGTTAAAATTCCCAACTCCGGAAGGGATAAATACGGTCCTTGGTGAACAACCCACAATAAGGGATATGTTCGCGGTTGAAGAGGCCTCCTTCAACCTGAAGGAACCGGTCCAAAAAGCTGTTGAATCAACCAAAGGCAAAGATACTAAATAGCAATTAAAGAATGTAGGCTCGGATGAAGGAAAAGAAGAAACGAGCCTGAGTTTCGAGAGAGATGATTTTGGTTGGTATGCCCAGATCGTTTGTATTACTGGATGATTCGGACGCAACAAAGTCTACTATAGAGGAGTTGGAACAGATTATCTTGTTCGTGTACTTGACAGATAGAAAGGTATACTTGGGCATGGGGTTAACCTCGGAGCTCAGGTGCAAATTAATTAATCAAGCTAATGGCAATTGTTTTGCTTGGTCCCATTTAGACATGACAGGTGTGCCACTAGAGGTGATGACGTATAAGCTCAGCCTCAATAAGAAATTCACTCCGGTCAAACAGAAAAGAAGACCGATGGCCGAATTAAAGCATGCATTCGTCAAGGATGAGGTAACAAATCTTTTAAAAATAGGTTCTATCCGGGAGGTTAAATACCCGGACTGGTTAGCTAATGTCGTTGTTGTGCCAAAGAAAGGTAATAAATTTAGAATGTGTGTTGATTATAAAGATTTGAACAAAGCATGCCTGAAGGATTCATTCCCTATGCCTCACATTGATCGAATGATCGATGCGACGGCTGGGCATGAGATGTTAAATTTTCTCGACGCCTACTCCGGGTACTACCAGATTCGGATGGACCCGGAGGATCAAGAGAAAACTTCTTTTAGAACCCGATATGGGATTTATTGCTACAATGTAATTTCATTCGGATTAAAAAATGCCAGAGCAACTTATCAACGCTTAGTTAACTGAATGTTCGAAGAACAGATAGGTAAGACAATGGAGGTTTATATTGATGACATGTTAGTTAAGTCCCTGGAAACAGAGGACTATTTGAAACATTTGCAGGAAACCTTCAACATACTTCGCAAATACAACATGAAGCTGAACCCAGAGAAGTGTGCCTTCGGTGTTAGGTCGGGAAAGTTTTTGGGCTTCATGATGTCAAACAAGGGTATTGAAATCAACCCAGACGAAGACATCGAAGTAGTGAACAATGTGAAGGTAATGCGAAGGTTGACCGGTAGAATAGCGGCTCTAAGCCGTTTCATTTCAAGGTCTTCAGATAAAAGTCACCGTTTATTTTCATTGCTAAGAAAGAAGAATGACTTCGTGTGGACACCGGAGTGTCAGAAAGCCTTGGAAGGTCTAAAGAGGTACCTGTCGAGTCCTCCCTTGATACACACACCGAAGGCAGATGAACAACTATTCTTGTACCTGGAAGTATTTGAGGTTGCGGTGAGTGGAGTTTTGGTCTGAGAAGAAGGAGGTACGCAATTCCCTATCTATTATGTAAGCAGGACATTAGGAGATGCGGGGACTCGTTATCCTTACCTTGAAAAATTAGCCTTGGAATTGGTAAGTGCTTCAAGGAAGCTAAAACCTTATTTCCAATGTCACCCCATATGTGTAGTAACTACCTACCCATTAAAAAATGTCATGCATAAGCCGGAGCTTTCGGGTAGGTTGACTAAATGGGCCGTGGAAATAAGCGGTTATGATATCGAGTACAGACCTAGAACGGATATTAAATCCTAAATTTTAGCCGACTTCATAGCGGACTTTACTCCCGCAATGGTTCCTGAGGTAGAAAAAGAGCTTTTTTTAACATCGGGAAAAACCTCGGGGATCTGGACCCTGTATACGGACGATTCATCGAACGTAAAGGGGTTCAGATTGGGGATTGTTCTTAAGGATCCCGTAGGAGACGTCATTAGGCAATCAATCAGAACTTTAAATTTGACTAACAATGAAGCCAAGTATGAGGCTATGATTGCAGATTTGGAATTGGCTCGGAGTTTAGGGGCTGAAGTCATCGAAGCCAAGTGCGACTCCCTTCTGGAAGTGAATCAAGTCAATGGTGTTTTCGAGGTCAAAGATGAACGGATGCAAAAATACATGGAAAAAGTTCAAGTAATCTTGCACCGGTTTAAAGAATGGACTATGCAGCATGTGGCAGACTGACGGTGCCAGTCGACGAACCGTTGACGTGCTGACAGGCGTCCACCCGCACGTCGAACCGCCCCGCTGGAACCTTCTTGATCCATCTATATATATTTGGCCCTTATGTTTTATTTCATTATTTTCACCCCCAAACCATAAAAACCCTTAAATATTTCCTCTTTATAATTTCCATCAAATTGGAGGAGTTTTAGTAAGTTCCGAACCCGTGAAACCTGAGCTAGTGAAGAAGAAGGTTGTTTCTAGGGTTCCTTGAAGTTTGGGAGCTTGGAAGTTTGAGTTGGAGTTGATTTTGGAATCCTATTCTCTTCAAGGTATGTATAAGATTCCTACCTTTGGGTTTGAGTTATTTATCAAGAATGTTAGTAGTTTTAAGTCAAGGAAATGTGGTTATAAAAGTGATTGGTTGAATAAGGCTTAAGGGAGACTAGGGGCTATTTTGGGAAAGGATTTAGATTAGAATTGATTATATTTTGATATGTAGGAGTTGATATTGTTGTTGTTAATGTTGTTATTGATGTTAGGGGTGAATTGGAACTTGAGGGGTTATTGAATTATGAAGGAAAGGTTGTGCGAAATTCGTTAAGGTTCCTTTGCACTTGAATTTGGCTAGCAAGTGTTATAAAGGGGCTAATTGTGGCCACTGTTATCTTGGTTGTAGACTTACGAGTTCAAGAAGTAGACATTGGACAATTAGATACGTTTTAAGGTATGTAAGGCTCACCGTTTCTTTCAAAGGCATGATTTCTATGTTATGATTGCATATGTGCCCTTCACATTACTTTTATGTCACGATCCGACTAGGGGCCATGACGGGTACCTGAGGCTAACCACCGAGCACCACTCATACTACTACTCATCATACTTATTCTACATTTTATCTATTACTCTCACACTTCTAGCCATAAGGAAAACCATTTTCAATTTTGAAAATATAACTACATTTAAATACATAAGCCCTTCGCCTATCAAAATAATACATATATACAAGGGGGAAAACATGAGACCATACTACCCACACATATGTATCTACGAGCCTTTACTAGAGTACTAGATATATGGATGGGACAGGACCCCGTCGTGCCCAAAACATATATATACACAAAATAATAAATCAATGGCACCTCCGGAACAATGGAGTGCCCTCAAAGTCTGCTGATAGCCCCTATGAATCTGGGTCACCTCCCTGTCTACCAGTGGGCATGAACACAGCGTCCAAAGAAAATGAGGTCAGTACGAGTATTGTACTGAGTATGTAAGGCATAAACAATAATGATACATCAATGAAATAAGGAGACATAGAGTGAAGAACAACTTTTAACTGACTGTCAATCATGATAGAAATAATGCATGCTGAGTTACTTCATAAACATCATCATATCATGCATGCATATATATATATATATATATATATATATATATATATATATATATATATATATATATATATATATATATATATATATATGCCGGACCATATAGGTATGGTGTGATAATCATTAGCCCGCGTCCAGGCCTCCCGCGTTTGGGGTAACCATCTCATGCCGCCCACTAGTGGTGTCTGCCCATGCCATCTAGACATGGTGTATGCGCTGCCCGCCTTAGCGGTGTCTGCCCGACCATATAGGTGCAGTGTAATATCATCATGAATCATGCATTAAGGCTCAATACAAACTGTAAATCTTTCGGGGTGACGGAAGGTCGTGTACCCCCGATTACATTATGGAGTTTCATAAGCATTATGCCTCACCTTGAAGGAGTTAGCATATAAGGTGAGTGTAGCACAATGAATGACATCACATAATCGTAATTAAGATCATTAGCTTTGTAGAAACATCATATCATTATCATACTCGTGACGTATCTCTTATCTTATCTCATATGAAATTCTTCCTGAACATGGACTCATAGTTTCTGGAGTATAAGAGGGTAATGGAGAATAAGGGAAGATAATGTCATAAGATTCAGTCCTTATAAAGAAGGGACTAGCCTCACATACCTTTTTGTTTAGCTACACTATCGCTTGAACGTTCTCCTTCAATGCTCACGTTTCTACCTTCAAAAGAGTTCGTATCAACATTAGATAATCGATAGCTTAGCATACTTGACTAAACCTAGAGAAAATTGGGCAGCATTTCCTTTATTTATACAAGTTTCCCATATCATATATCAACTTCCAAAAGTCTATAATAACATTAACAACATCATAAGCAACAATCTTCATACACCTATATTATCCACATTTCCCAAATTTCACTTCAATTCACCCATAACCATGGTCATAGTACACTATTGCATTTACTCACAATATAAATTTTATCCCATGTTCTTAATATCATTTATAACATAATTATAATCACGACATATCAAGAATCATGACTCATTCCAAACTACAACTCAAAAATGCCACTATTCTCACATTCATGGCCCATTTTCTATCTCCTTCTACAATCCAAGTCTTTCAACCTCTCAATGCTTTAAACAACATGGAATGATCATAAAAATTACCTTTGATTGAGTAGGAATGAGCTTGAAGTGGAACACTTCACTTGAATAAAACCCTAGCTTCCACTTCCAAGAGAATGCTTGACTTGGATGAACCCTAGTGAGCTTCTCACACCTGATTCACTTGGATTTATGATGTTGATCTTTGATTCCCCTTGTATTCTTGAAGATGAAATGTATATAACCCTCTAGAAGCCTTGAGAGAGAGAGAGAGATGGAGAAGTGTGGAAATGAAATTAGTGAAGTGGGAACATGTACTTATACTTGGAACTTATTCAGCCCGTCGGGACTTTCACGGACACTTATACGGTCCGTATAACATTGTACGGCCCGTATAAGTGGTCGTGGTTCACCATCAGGCAAAACACCATCTCTGTTGAGTGTTATACAGACCCTTATACGGACCGTATAAGTCGGTCGTATAACCCTATTTCCCTGAGATGATTTTCATCGTTCGTTTGATCTCCAATCCTTATGGAACTCCTTGAAACTTGTTTAACACTTCGTTACCAATCTAAGGATCGTTATAACTCTTTCTTAGGGCATCATTAGGTTAACATCAGCTCGGTACTTTACGGGACCTTTCCAAAACACAACATATGCTTTGCCTTCCTTCAGGAACTTTCTCCTCTTACTTCCATCATCTTTGGAATCCTATTTAGAACCGTTAAATAACCTTTCTTACTTGTAGGAACATCGTATACTTCTCGCACTACGTTGTTCCATTTACTAGGCAACAACATAGAATTTTCCGAGGTGTAACATCCTTCCCCCCTTTAAAAACATTCGTCCTCGAATGTTAAGTTCTCAGGAATTCTATAGAAAATTTTCTAGAGTTTCCCCTGTAACGTGGTGCTATCCCCTATCACAACAGCCCACAATAAACATACCTCACAGGGATACAACACAATAGCAATAAAACTCTGCCACACATGACCCAGGTACATGAAAAGAGAGCATACATACCTCATAATGCCGATGTCTCATCTTGGATCTCTTTCGGAGGTTGAAATAAGTATGGGTACTTAGACTTCATATTTTCCTGCGCTTCCCAAGTAAACTCGTCTCGGTTATTGTTTTTCCTCAAGACTTTGACTGAAGCTACTTCTTTATTTCTGAGCTTCCGCACTTGCCTATCTAGTATAGCCATAGGTACCTCTTCATAAGCCAACTTTTCTGTCACTTGAACATCATCTACTGGCATAATTCTAGTGGGATCTCCCACACATTTTCGGAGCATTGAGACATGGAAAACTGGGTGGATTGCTTCAAGTCCTAAGGGTAAGTCTAATTCATAAGCTATTTGACTCACCTTGTGGATAATCTTATAGGGTCCGATATACCGAGGACTCAATTTTCCTTTCTTGCCACATCTCATCACACCTTTCATTGGTGATACTTTCAGAAATACCCAGTCATCAACTTGAAATTCTAGGTCTCACCGACGGTTGTCTGCATTGGATTTTTGGCGGCTTTGGGCTGTCAATAATCAATCTCGAATAGCTTTGACCTTTTCCACTGCTTGTTGAATCAATCCTGGGCCTATTAATTGTGTCTCCCCAACTTCAAACCACCCAATTGGGGATCTACACTGCCTTCCATATAGAGCTTCATGCGGAGCCATTTAGATACTGGAATAGTAGCTGTTGTTGTTTGCAAACTCAATAAGAGGTAAGTGGTTATCCCAACTACCACCGAAATCTAGAACACATGCCCTTAGCATATCTTCCAAGGTCTGAATGGTACGTTTGGCTTGTCCATCAGTTTGTGGATGAAATGCTGTGCTAAGCTTTACTTCAGTACCCAAACCTTCTTGGAAAGATTTCCAGAACTTAGCTGTAAATTGTGCTCTTCTGTCAGTAATAATGGACACCGGGACACCATGAAGTTGCACAATCTCCTTAAGATATAACCTTGCATAATTTTCTGCTGAATACGTAGTTTTGACTGGAAGAAAGTGAGCTGGTTTCATGAGTCTGTCCGCGATCACCCATATGGAGTCATATTTACTTCGAGAACGAGGTAACCGCACGATAAAATCCATGTTGATCGCTTCCCATTTCCAAGTTGGAATTTTCATTGCTTGCAATAATCCTCATGGCTTTTGATGCTCGATTTTCACTCGCTGACAATTTGGACATCGAGCCACGAATTCTGCTATGTCTTTCTTCATTCTATCCCACCAATAAATTAACTTAAGATCATGATACATATTTGTTGCACCTGGGTGAATAGAATATCGAGAATAATGAGCTTCTTCTAGAATTCGACGGCGTAATTCTGCAACATTCGGAACATATAACCTGCCTCGGTATCTAAGAACTCCATCTATAGAAGTTTCAAATGGAGACTTCTCTTTTTCATGAAATGTGTCTTTATAGTGGCTTAACTGAGGATCTTCATATTGCTGCTCTTTCACCTCTATGTCTAAGGATGAAACAGTGGGATTATTGATATCAATTCCTATACTGCCTGAATCAATTAGGCGAATCCCAAGACTAGCTAGCTGGTGGAGTTCACGAATTAATTCCTTCTTCTTCGGAGGAGCCTCACATAGGCTACCCATTGGTCTGCGGCTAAGTGCATCACTACTATATTTGCCTTTCTGGGGTGGTATAAAATACTCACATCATAATCTTTCAATAATTCCAACCATCGCCTCTGTCACAGGTTTAACTCCTTCTGCTTGAAAATATATTAAAGACTCTTGTGATCTGTGTAAATATCAATGTGAACACTATACAAGTAATGTCTCCACATCTTTAGTGCATGAATAACTGCAGCCAATTCAAGATCATGAGTTGGGTAGTTCTTTTCATGTTTTCGTAACTACCTCGAAGCATAAGCAATGACCTTACCGTGCTACATTAATACACATCCTAACCCAACACCAGAAGCATAACAATAAACAACATAACCATCTGGCCCTTCTGGGAGTGTCAAGACTGGAGTTGAGGTTAATCTATCTTTCAATTCTTGAAAACTGCGTTCACAAGCATCATTCCACTGAAATTTAGCTGATTTCTGGGTTAGCTTCGTCAATGGGGCCGAAATAGATGAAAACCCTTCCACGAATCTCCTATAGTAACCTGCCAATCCCAGAAAACTACGGACTTCCGTAGGCGTTATAGGCCTTGGCCAAGTTTTCATAGGCCTTGGCCAAGTTTTCACAACTTCAATCTTCTGGGTATCCACTCGAATGCCATCATCTAAAATAACGTGACCCAAAAATGTCACAGAATTCAGCCAAAACTCGCACTTTGAAAATTTTTCATATAATTCTCGAGTCCGAAGAATTCCAAGAACTATACGTAGATGGTCTGTATGTTCTGATTCTGTCCGAAAGTATACCAGAATATCATCAATGAACACTATCATGAATAGGTCTAAAAGGGGCCTAAATACATTATTTCATCAAATTCATAAACACTGCCGGAGCATTAGTTAACCCAAATGACATCACCCGGAATTCATAATGGCCAAATCTCGTTCTGAAAGCTGTTTTGGGAATATCTTTTTCTTTAACTCTCACTTGATGATAACCTGACCTTAGATCTATTTTGGAAAACCACTTGGCACCCTTTAATTGATCAAATAAATCATCAATTCTCGGAAGAGGATATTTATTCTTTATCGTCACGTTATTTAACTGCCTATAATCAATGCACATCCGTAGGGAACCATCTTGCTTTCGCACAAATAGGACTGGTGCTTCCCATGGTGATGAACTAGGCCTAATGAATCCTTTTTCAAGAAAATCTTTCAATTGTGCCTTTAGCTCTTTCAGTTCTGCAGGAGCCGTTCGGTAGGGAGGAATAGAGATAGGCTGGGTTTCTAGCAACACATCAATAGCGAAATCAATCTCTCTTTCCGGAGGAAGACCTGGAATTTCATCTGGAAATACATTCGGAAACTCATTCACTACCGGGACGGATTAAAAAGTTGGCGACTTTGCTTCGGTGTCATGAACTCGAACTAGGTGATAAATGTAACCTTTTGCTATCATCTTCCTTGCCTTAAGGTAGGAAATAAAACTACCTCTCGGAGATGCTGTGTTACCCTTCCATTCAAGCATGGGCTCTTTCGGAAATTGAAATCGAACTACTTTCATTCGACAATCAACATTATCATAACATGAGGCCAACCAATCCATACCCATAATCACATCGAAATCTAACATTTCCAGCTCAACTAAATCAACTTTAGTCTTACGGTCACATATCACAGTTACACAATTCTTGTATACTTATCTAGCTATCACGGGATCACCAACCGGAGTAGACACTTCAAAAGGTTTAATTGGCTCGAGTTTCGCCCCAATACGACCAGCAATATACAGAGTAATATAACATAATGTAGAACCTGGATCTATCAATGCATAAACGTCATGAGAAAATACAGATAATATACCTGTAACCAGATCCAGGGAGGACTCGAGATCCTGTCGTTTGGCTAAAGCGTAGATACGGGGTTGGACACCACCTGAACTGGACGCTCCCCCTCTGCCTCTACCTTGACCTGCTGGAATCTGGGGAGTCTGCCCTACCGGGCGCACTGAAGAAGAGCCAGCCGCCGATCCTGTGGGCTGAACCCCAAATCTACCACTCATCGACGGACAATCTCGCATCATGTGCCCAACCTGGCCAGAAGCATAACAAACATCTGAACCTCGGCAACACTGTCCGGAATGTAATCTACCATACTGGCTACATCTCGGTACTGGAGGTCTCCTCTGGCTATAATCACCCCTAAACTGGGAACCTGAAACTCTCGAGCTTTGACCCTGTCCTGAATGAATGGAGTGGTCAAGCCTCATACCTGCAAATTGTGGAGTGGCACTAGTCGCCGACTGGCCTGAATGTCTAGAATATGAATGTCTTGATCCTCCTCTACAGTCGCTACCGGCACCCATAGATCTGACCCACTTACTTTGCCTTCGATCAATATCACGTTCACCCCTTTGTGGTTGTTGCTGCTCTTCTAAGTTCTGGGCATGGGACTGAATGTAGGAAATATCCATCCTATCTTGTAATGAAGCCGTTAGACAATCCTTAAACAAATGCGGCCCAGGCCACTCACAAATCTGTGAACTCTATCTCCCATGTCGGCCAACATGGTCGGAGCATATCTAGCCATTGAATTAAACTAAAGGCTATATTATCGGGCACTTATAATTCCTTGCCTCAGATTTAAGAATCTATCCGCCCTAGCTCGACGGACCTCGGGTGGAAAGTAGTGGCTAACGAAGGCATCTACAAACGCTTGCCAAACTGGAGGAGGCGCATTCTCTTTTCTTGAGGATATCCAGTTATTATACCATAAGACCGCCACATCCCAGAGTCTATAAGATGCTAACTCCACAGATTCAGTTTCGGAAGCATGAATAATCTTCAAGGTTCTCAACATTTCATCAATAAAACCTTGCGGGTCTTCATCCGGCTTTGACCCGAAAAACTCCGGAGGATTCAAAATCATGGAATCACGGGCTCTAGTACTAACTGCCCGGTCAGTTGGACCCGAACTCTGCCGCTGTACCTGTGTGGCAACCAACTGCGTCAATAAATGGATAGCTTCGGTCATTTGTTGACCCGAAGCAGCTGGTGGAGAAACTGTAGGCATAGGAGCTGAAACTGAAGCCCCCTCTTGTTCTTCTAAAACAAGCTGAGTGGGAGAAATATTAGATGGGGCCTCATTATGTGATTCACCCTCTTCCATATTCATCGGCGATTCACCCTCTTCCAAATTCATCGGCGATTCACCCTCTTCCATATTCATCGGCGGATCCCTTTCTACTCGCCTTTCTATGGTAGTCTTGCCCTTCTGGGTGGCTGTAGCTTTTCTCTTTGGCGGCATCTCTGAAATCACAACGCACAATTAGGGAGGAGAAAATCTTATAACACAACTCTATCGCACGATTTCGTATGAAGAAGAACGATCATTTTTCCTAAATGCCCTGTAGCCTCCTGTTTATAAGTGTGGCGCGCAGCACACCATAAACAAGACTCTACTAAACACGGATCGTAAACACTTCCTAGGACTGAACTGCTCTGATACCACTTTTGTCACTACCTGACTAGGGGCCATGACAGGTACCCGGGGCTAACCACTGAGCACCACTCATACTACTACTCATCATACTTATTCTGCATTTTATATATTACCCTCACACTTCTAGCCATAAGGAAAACCATTTTCAATTTTGAAAATATAACTACATTTAAATACATAAGCCCTTCGGCTATCAAAATAATACATATATACAAGGGGGAAAACGTGAGACCATACTACCCACATATACGTATCTACGAGCCTCTACTAGAGTACTAGACATATGGATGGGACAGGACCCCGTCGTGCCCAAAAAATATATATACACAAAATAATAAATCAATGGCACTTCCGGAACAATGGAGTGCTCTCAAAGTCTGCTGATAACCCCTACGAATCTGGGTCACCGCCCTGTCTACCTGTGGGCATGAACATAGCGTCCAAAGAAAAGGACGTCAGTACGAGCATTGTACTGAGTATGTAAGGCATAAACAATAATGATACATCAATGAAATAAGGAGACATAAAGTAAAGAACAACCTGTAACTGACTGTCAATCATGATGGAAATAATGCATGCTGACTTACTTCATAAACATCATTATATATATATATATATATATATAATCTTCCCGACCATGTAGGTACGGTGTGATCATCATTAGCCCGCGTCCGGGGCAACCATCTCATGCTGCCCACTAGTGGTGTCTGCCCATGCCATCTAGACATGGTTTATACGCTGCCCGCCTTAGCTGTGTCTTCCCTACCATATAGGCGCGGTGTAATATCATCATGAATCATGCATAAAGGCTCAATACAAACTGTAAATCTTTCGGGGTGACGTGAGGTCGTGAACCCCCAATTCCATTATGGAGTTTCATAAGCATTCTGCCTCACCTTGAAGGAATTAGCATATAAGGTGAGTGTAGCACAATGAACAACATCACATAATCATAAATAGGATCATTAACTTTGTAGAAACATCATATCATTATCATACTCGTGACGTATCTCTTATCTTATCTCATATGAAATTCTTCCTGAACATGGACTCATAGTTTCTGGAGTATAAGAGGGTCATGGAGAGTAAGGGAAGATCATGTCATAAGATTCATGCCTTATAAAGAAGGGACTAGCCTCACATACCTTTTTTCTTAGCTACACTATCGCTTGAACGTTCTCCTTCAATGGTCACGTTTCTACCTTCAAAAGAGTTCGTATCAACATTAGATAATCGATAGCGTAGCATACTTGACTAAAGCTAGAGAAAATTGGGCAGCATTTTCTTTGTTTATACAACTTTCCCATATCATATATCAAATCCCAAACGGCTATAATAACATTTATAACATCATAAGCAACAATCTTCATACACCTATATTATCCACATTTCCCAAATTTCACTTCAATTCACCCATAACCATGGTCATAGTACACTATTGCATTTACTCACAATATAAAGTTTATCTCATGTTCTTAATATCATTTATACCATAATTATAATCACGACATATCAAGAATCATGACTCATTCCAAACTACAACTCAAAAATGCCACTATTCTCACATTCATGACCCATTTTCTATCTCCTTCTACAATCCAAGTCTTTCAGCCTCTCAATACTTTAAACAACATGGAATGACCATAAAACTTACCTTTGATTGAGTAGGAATGAACTTGGAGTGGAAAAAACTCACTTGAAGAAAACCCTAGCTTCCACTTCCAAGAGAATACTTGACTTGGATGAACCCTAGTGAGCTTCTCACACCTGATTCACTTGGATTTATGATGTTGATCTTTGATTCCCCTTGTATTCTTGAATATGAAATGTATAGAACCCTCTAGAATCCTTGAGATAGAGATGGAGAAGTGTGGAAATGAAATTAGTGAAGTGGGAACATGTACTTATACTTGGAACTTATTCAGCTCGTCGGGACTTCTACGGACACTTATACGGTCCGTATAACATTGTACGGCCCATATAAGTGGTCGTGGTTCACCATCAGGCAAAACACCATATCTGTTGAGTGTTATACGAACCCTTATACGGACCGTATAAGTCTGTCATATAACCCCATTTCCCTGAGATGATTTTCATCGTTCTTTTGATCTCTAATCCTTATGGATCCTTCTTGACACTTGTTTAACACTTCATTACCAATCTAATGATCATTATAACTCTTTCTTAGGACATCATTAGGTCAATATCAGCTTTGTACTTTACGGGACCTTTCCAAAACACAACATATGCTTTGCCTTCCTTAAGAAACTTTCTCCTCTTACTTCCATCATTTTTGGAATCCTATTTAGAATCGTTAAATAACCTTTCTTACTTATAGGAACATCGTATACTTCTCGCACTACGTTGGTCCATTTACTAGGCAACAATATGGAATTTTCCGAGGTGTAACATTTTACTCCTAGAAATGCTAGAAGTTCCTCATTCCCAAGAGTCCTAGGATGACTCTATGATTAGCAGAACCCAAGCCTAAAGCTTAGACAATTTTACGATGTGAATGAGCTTACCATATAATTCTTGATTTTTTTCATCGTAATTGGCCTTACCTTAATGTATTGTTCCTTTAAAGTGAGATAGGACGATGATGAATTGATGATTATGATAAGGATTCCAAATCTACAGAAGCCGAGTTTAAAGCTCTTGATGTTTTCAAGTCAATATTGAGGTTGTCACTTGATTGCCGATTGACGTCGATCTCACCTAATGATAAATGTTCCTTCAAGGTGAGATCTAGCGATGATGATGATTCCATAATGACACATCAGAGGTTGCCGACTTTATGTCACCCCGGTAGAGTTGTATTGTTTCTCTCGGATATCTATGTATGCTATATATGTATGTAATTATGTTGTGAAACTGAGCTTATATAGCCGGGTATAATATCTATTGCGCGCATACCACTGCAGTTGGGTATAGACAATACCGAGCCTTGTTATGGCCGGGTACAGGTAAGAACGAGCCTTGTTACTGCCGGGTATAGACAATACCGAGCCTTGTTATGGCCGGGTATGGATGACACCGAACTTATATGATCGAGGATGGTATCAGTATATGTACATGTATGAATTGTTTTCTTCAAAGGAAGGTTAAGTAAGTATAATGAACGTCTTAAGAAGTACTGTGAGGTATAAATGATTCATTCATCTTATGTTATTCTTCATACTATTTTCATGTTACCATTCATGTCTTACATGCTCAGTGCATTATCCGTACTAACTCCCCTATTGCTCGGGGGGCTGCGTTCATGCACGTAGGTACGGATAGACAGACAGGCGGTCCAGCTCAGTAAGACTCCCATCCAGCGGTGATTAGTGTGCTCCATTTGGTCCGGAGAAGCAGTTCATTTTGGTATGCCATTTTTAAGATATAGATATGCATATGGGTATGACGGGGCCCTGTCCCGTCCTTTTTACAGCTTTTATTCCATTAGAGGTCTATAGATAATTATGTGTAGATGACTTGTGATGTAGCCTTGTCGGCTCCCATGCTTTTGTGTACAATCCATATGGCAGCCTAGTTGGCTTGCATTATTATCTTCAGTATATATATATATATATATACATGATGCAAAGTTCCTGATATTATTCTTTCATGATTCAGTAATCCAGATTGAGTTGCTTGTTGGCCCTTATTATGTAGTGTTGTCCAGGTATGAGTATAGGGGTGTTTGGTCACTAGAGATCAGGCACTCATCACGGCTCATCAGTTTGAGTTGTTTGTGATGTAGCCTTGTCGGCTCCCATTCTTTTGTGTACAGTCCATATGGCAGCCTAGTTGGCTTATATATATATATATATATATATATATATATATATGCATGATGCACAGTTCTTGATATTATTCTTTCATGATTCAGTAATCCAGATTTAGTTGCTTGTGGGCCCTTATTATGTAGTGTTGTCCAGGTATGAGTACAGGGGTGTTTGGTCACTAGAGATCGGGCACTCATCGCGGCTCATCGGTTTGGGTCGTGACAGGTTCAACCTTAAGCCCTTAACAGATTTTCTCTTATAAAATTGAGCCAACATAGCTTTGGAGTTTTGGGATTTTATTTTACTCGGTTCCTATTTGACCGATAACTTATTGATGGCTTGTCTGCGGGAGAATTTTTATGCTTTGTGATTTCGGACGTCTTTGAATCACCTCGGGCATTGAAGTCGGGGTCTCTAATTCTTCGACCTTCTTTCGATCGTCTAAATTTGTTGTAAATTCGGCTCGGTTAATTTTAATCTTAGGGCCTTCGTCTATTTTGTGGCGACAGTCCCCAGTCGAGGTATCATTCATGAAAGAGTATATTTGAAATGTACTTTTTCAAAACTATTTTTCTTCGCATTTCAAATATTTGTTTCATACAAAAACCAAAGACTTCATCAGACCTCTTCTGCTTTTACTGTAGCAACACTATCTGGGCACGATTCATTTGATCATTTGGCCTTTACATCGTAACCTAATACAGAAGGCTTGGTCAATACAAAAGGAAATAAAAATTATTTCGACATTGACTTCATTTCTTACTTTGCTTCTTTGAGCTTTTCTTCGGTCTTGTTGCTCCTGGCGAGGGTATCATAGTCGCCTAGTGTTTGTTCGTGAAGCATGAACAGAGAAACACTATACGAAGACAATGTTGTTTAATACCCAGTCCCCAGTACTTAGCTGGTCTTCGAGTTCACGACAGTTAGCCTGATTCTTCAAAACTAAGGTAACACGTTGTACTTGTTGCCTCGTTAAAAACCTTGTTGGAAAACCCACCTCGAGATAAAACTGAACTAAGGAAAAGAGTGCAACACGTGTTTTCAGACCTAATTCTACTAACTCTGAATTTACTCCGATTTGACCCTGCAAAGAAGGAAGGTGAGAATTATTGGAATTCACAAAGGGTTAGCAGATCGTACCTTAGCAATAGTATTTCTTCAAGTGTGCTACGCTCCAGTTGTTGTGCAGCTTTTGGCCATCTCTGGTTTCTAATTGATATGATCCGTTGCCGGTTATTCTGGTCACCTTATACGGTCCTTCCCAGTTCAGACCCAATTTTCCATCATCGGGATTCTTAGTATGCAGGGTAATTTTCTGAAGCACTAAGTCCCCAACTTGGAAATACCAAAGGTTCGTTCTTCGATTGTAATATCTGCCCATTCGTTGTTTTTGAGCTGCTAAACGGACCAGCGCATGCTCGCGGAGTTCATCCGTTAAGTCAAGCTTCACGGCCATAGCCTCTTTATTTGACTCGTTCGTTGCATACCGTAACCTTAGGCTTGGTTCACCAACTTCTATGGGAATTAAAGCCTCGGCCCCATAAATTAGAGAAAATGGTGTTTCTCCGGTGCTTGACTTTGATGTTGTTCTGTAGGCCCACAGTACCTTCGACAAAACTTCCTTTCACCTGTGTTTTGACGACTCTAATCGATTCCTTAGATTTTGAATTATGGTCTTATTCGTTGACTCCGCCTGTTCGTTTGTGCTCGGGTGATACGGAGTTGATAATTTTTTTTTATCTTCAGTCCTTCGAGGAAGTCATTAACCTTATTGCCTATGAACTAACGACTGTTATCGCAAGTTGTCTTGGCTGGAATGCCGAACCGACAAATGATATGGTCCCAAATGAAGTTAATGAATTCTTTCTCTAGCTTTCTCAAAGGCCTGTGCTTCAACCCATTTGGAAAAACAGTCAGTCATAAATAAAATGAACTGAGCCTTACCTAGAGCCCACAACAAAGGGTCGACAATATCAATGCCTCATTTCATAAACGGCGAAGGGGACAAAACCAGATGCAGCAACTCCCCCGGCTGGTGTATCATTGGTGCATGCTTTTGGCACCCATTGCATTTTTGGACAAAGCTTTTCACGTCCTTCTCCATTCGGTTCCAGTAATATCCCTCTCTGATTATTTTTTGGACCAAGGCTTCAGCACCCGAATGATTACTACAGGTTCCTTCGTGAACCTCCCTCATCATATAATCTGTTTCTCTAGGCCCAAAGCACTTACCTAAAGGTCTGTAGAAAGATCGAAGATATAATTGGTCATCGACCAAGCAGAATCTTGCCGCCTTGGTTCGAAGAGACCTTGATTCCTTAGGGTATGTTGGGAGCTTCCCCTCTTGCAAGTAATTAATTTATTTATTGCGCCAATCCCATATCAAGCCCATTGTATTTATCTCGGAGTGACCATTTTCTACTGCTGGTTTCATCAACTGAATGATCATGCCAGAATTGAATTCCTCCGCTTCAACCGACGAACCTACGTTAGCCAAAACATTTGCTTTGTTGTTCTATTCTCTCAGTACATGCTGCATAGTCCATTCTTTAAAACAGTGTAAGATTACTTGAACGTTTTCCATGTATTTTTGCATTCGTTTGTCTTTGACCTCGAAAACACCATTGACTTGATTCCCTTCTAGAAGGGAGTCGCACTTGGCTTCGATGACTTTAGCCCCTAAATTCCGAGCCAATTCCAAACCTGCAATCATTGCCTCATACTCGGCTTCATTGTTAGTTAAATTTAAAGTTCTGATTAATTGCCTAATGACATCTCCTGCGGGAGCCTTAAGAACAATCCCCAATCCGAACCCCTTTACGTTTGATGCACCATCCGTATACAGGGTCCAGATCCCCGAGGTTTTTCCCGATGTTAACAAAAGCTGTTTTTCTACCTCGGGAACCATTGCGGGGGTAAAGTCTGCTACGAAGTTGGCTAAAATTTAGGATTTAATAGACGTTCTAGGTCTGTACTCGATATCATAACCAGTTATTTCCGTAGCCCATTTAGTTAACCTACCCGATAGCTCCAGCTTATGCATGACATTTTTTAATGGGTAGGTAGTTACTACACATATGGGGTGACATTGGAAATAAGGTTTTAGCTTTCTTGAAGCACTTACCAAGGCCAAGGATAATTTTTCGAGGTGAGGATAATGAGTCCCTGCATCTCCTAATGTCCTACTTATATAATAGACAGGGAATTACGTACCTCCTTCTTCTCAGACCAAAACTCCACTCATCGCAACCTCGGATACTACCAGGTACAAGAATAGTTATTCATCTGCCTTCGGTGTGTGTAGCAAGGAAGGACTCGATAGGTACCTCTTTAGACCTTCTAAGGATTTCTGACACTCCGGTGTCCACACGAAGTCATTCTTCTTTCTTAGCAATGAAAAGAAACGGTGACTTTTATCTCAAGACCTCGAAATAAAACGGCTCAGAGCCGCTATTCTACCGGTCAACCTTTGCACTGCCTTCACATTGTTCACTACTTTGATGTCTTCAATGGATTTGATTTTTTCCAGGTTGATTTCAATACCCCGGTTCGATACCATGAAGCCCAAAAACATTCCCGACTTAACACTGAAGGCACACTTCCTCGGGTTCAACTTCATGTTGTATTTACGAAGTATGTTGAAGGTTTCCTGCAAATGTTTGAAATGGTCCTCTGTTTCCAGGGACTTAACTAATATGTCATCAATGTAAACCTCCATTGTCTTACCTATCTATTCTTTGAACATTTGGTTAACTAGGCATTAATAAGTTGCTCCGACATTTTTTAATCCGAATAACATTACATTGTAGCAATAAGTCCCATATCTGGTTATAAAAGAAGTTTTCTCTTGATTCTCCAGGTCCATCCGAATCTGGTTGTACCAGGAGTAAGCGTCGAGAAAATTTAACATCTCATGCCCGACCATCGCATCGATCATTCGATCAATATAAGGCATAGGGAATGAATCCTTCGGGCATGCTTTGTTCAAATCTTTATAATCAATACACATTCTAAATTTATTATCTTTCTTTGGCACAACAACAACATTACCTAACCAGTCCGGGTATTTAACCTCCCGGATATAACCTATTTTTAAAAGCTTTGTTACCTCATCCTTGACGAAGGCATGCTTTAATTTGGCCATCGGTCTTCTTTTCTGTTTGATTAGAGTGAATTTCTTATTGAGGCTGAGCTTATGCATAGTCACATCTGGTGGCGCACCGGTAATGTCTAAATGGGACCAAGCAAAACAATCGGCATTATCTTGAAGAAATTTAATTAATTTGCGCCTGAGCTCCGAGGTTAACCCCGTTCCCAGGTATACCTTTCTATCCGTCAAGTGCACGAACAAGATAATCTGTTCGAAATCCTCTATGGTAGACTTGGTTGCATCTGAATCATCCGGTAATACGAACGATTTGGGCACAACAACCGAAATCATCTTCATCAAAACTCAGGCTCGTTTTTTCCTTTCCTTCATTCGAGCCTACATTCTTTAATTTCTATTTAGTATCTTTTCCTTTGGTTGATTCAACATCTTTTTGCACCGGTTCCTTCAGGTTTAGGGGGGCCTCTTCGACCGCAAACATCTCCCTTGCTCGGGTTATTCACCACAGACCGTCTTTATCCCTTCCGGAGTTGGGAATTTTAACATCTGATGCAATGTCGATGGTACTGCCCTCATGCGATGAATCCACGGTCTGTCGCGTAATGCATTATATCACCGCGTAATGCATTATATTTCACCTCTCATTCGATGACATAGAACATAGTTTGCTGAATAGTTCGGTCGATGTTGACCGGCAATGAGATTTCTCCCTTTGTAGTTTCGCTTGCCATATTGAATCCGCTGATAACTCGAGCTATCAGAATAATTTGATCCAGCAACCTCAGTTGTTCAACTACTCTCCATCGGATAATGTTGGCCGAACTACCTAGGTCAATCAAAATCACTTGAGATTTAAAAATAAGGATAGAAATTACCAACTCATCATTGTGTGGTTGAATGATGCCTTCTGCATCCTCATCTTGAAGGAAATAGATCGCTCCGGCACATAATCCCTGGTCCGCTTCTCTCGTACGATTGAAACCTTTATTCTTTTCATCATCAGTCCTCGTGGTGTATCCGTTCCCTTTTTAAAGAATACATAAAGTCTGCCCATTTAGCACTTCAAAATCAAAGCTAGAATCATAACAGCTTCCATGATAGTCTAGGTGACTGGCTTAACAAAAGAAAGTGAGGCTTATTGTCACAAAATCAGATCCATACACAATAGTTTAAGCAAAACACCTCCTTATTTCCCTTTTTAAAGATATTCTAGGCAAAGATTAGCAGTACACACAAGTTTAGAATTATGTTTTAAGATTTCAAAAGATTCAACTAAAAATGAGGCTTCAGAATCTTAAGTTAACCCATTTTTTTAGAGATGTTAAACTATTAAAGGTAATTCAAAACCAAAAAATGATGGAAAAGGATCCGATTTATCTCCTAAAAGCTTAGGCTTAATAGATTTCTAGAGAAAAAAAATCAAACTCTTTTTATAATGAAGCTCATTTGAAGCCATGTCTAGAACCAAAACCATATCAGACAAGTGAACTAGTAGATAACGTTGATCCATTATTATCAAGCAAGACCATCTTCACAACATAAGGAACAGAAATCATAAGAACAAGACTAAATACCTAAAATTTTGATGAAAACAGTACCATATAACAAAGCTGGAAACTCCAACAACCGAATACAACAAGACTAAATTCCAAACACTATCCATTATATCCCAATTAGTTCCAAAGTTCGAGAAAGAGAAAAAAAAACCTCAACATGATATAGAAAACAAATTCAATCACATTATTGCAATTCTAATCAACATTATATTATCAACTAAACATAGGCAGAAATATATCAAAATTAGTGAAATAAAGCTTGAAACACATATTTAAACAACAATGTAACTATTTAAATTCATGTAAAGACTGAAACTGAAATAAAGAGTAGTATAAGAATATTACCTCTTTCAAAGGTAACCCAAAGATCAAATTGGAGAGTAATGAGTCAACTTCCAAACACCAAAACTTGAAAACCCTTAGAATAGCCCTTTCTTTTTAGAACTTTTGTATAATAGAGGTATATTAGAGTAGTATAGATAGGATGCTTCTAAAATTTTAAAAGTAGTAGTATATTTGTGGTATATAAGTAGTATGTATATGTATTTACATATATTCTGATTGTTTTTTTTTTTTTGTGTACATAGATAGTATTAAGAGTATACATTGCTAGCTACTTAGGATATTGTTTTGTTGGCTCCCAAGTTGGATGGTTAAGAATAGCATTGGTGCCTTCTATTTATAGCAGATCATTAGGGTTCGAGGGACAAAATAGGGAATAGATTCTCATCCAAAACCGAAATTCCCCTAAAATACCCTAAATTCAATCTTGAATTTCAAAATCAAGTAAGGACAAAAATAAAATTCTAACTGAATTGTATTATCAGTACTAGAATTATCCATTCTCAGCAATTTTAAACAAAAATCAGATAATATTCCCAACGTATAGTACTCATTTCTCAAATAAAAATCCTTAGATTCTAGGAATAGTACAATGACTCACACAAACAACCAAAATTAGTACCATACAATGTCCACATAGTACATTAAAAGATAAAATCCCCAAAATTCCCTAACCGATTCGAATTTTTGGGATTTCCCCCTTTAATTTTCTCCATTTGTGTGTCATGGTGCCAAGATAACAGCGGACTCAAAGGCCCCAGTCCATGGCCCCTATGACACAGAGCAAATAAGAGTAAATTCCCAAATTAGGGTTTCGAATTGAACATAAAAACATGATTAAAACTTAAAATAAAACCTGCCATTAGTATTAGAAGGACAAGGGGAGTAAAACCCCTCAAGAATTTGCTTGAAAGAAGCCATGAAATGGCCACGACGAAGATCGCAAAACCTCAAACCCAAATCGCCATTGTTGGCTCAGAGAGAAAGAGAAAGACGACTCAGTTTGTAACAAATGAAATGAGGGGGCCAAAGTTGTCTCTTGATAACTTTGGTCCCATTTTAAATATTTTGTAACCTCCACTCCCCCCCCCCCCCCTAACGTTAAAAAAAATAAAAATTAAAGAGGCCCCTCATGTTTAGAAAGTACTTTTTAAAGGACCCCTGTACACAATTTTAAAAATAAATACTCAACTTCGTCAAACTACATATTCGTCTAAAACTCTTTTGTAGACCTGTTTTTTTTATAAAATCCAAATTTGGAATATATCGTTTTAAAATACAAGCTTTAATATAAGCTCAATATTGACATAGTGCAGGATAATTTTTAAGGATGTGAAAAATGCGATAAAAATGAACCGTAATTCGTACGTCATTTCAATTGCTGAATTTCCCGAATTTAGATGGAGCGGGATACACATCTCGCTTTAATTTTCACTTATAAAGTAAATAACTCGTAATTTTCAAAATTTCAAAAGAGTATCCTTATTCCGTCTTGTCTTAGGATTCTTAAATATTAAAACACGCATATTATAGGGTGAAGATTAGGTGTCAACAACTGTGTTACGCCTCTCGTTTTCGTCATAGAAGAACCTATGATTTTCTAGTAAGGTATGCCTTTGGAATAGAGTTCCGAGCCCATGTTTTGGAGATAGAAAGTGTCTTACCATGTGTACAAAGTTACCAGCAGGTATTCCCGATAATTTACAAGATTAAAAGTTGAACGAATCGAACTGACGCGATCTGAGCTGAATCTGAGAAATCTACAGAAACTAGTAATTGTCGATGGGTCATCGACATGGTCGACAGACCTTCGTTGTGCGGCGTCAACAAGGTTCCGCAGCCCAAAAATCTGCAAGCGTAGGTCGACAGACCGTCGACACGTCGACGGGTCGTCGACCAGCTCGTCGAACTGTACCGCTGGGACTTTTTAGTTCCAAGTATAAATATGTGGTCCACGACTCTGTTTCTCATTTTCTCTCTTCCAAGTCAGAGAAAAACCGTAGTATATTTACACCCAACATAGTCTATCAATATAGTGGTGATTTGGTAAGATCCGAGCCCCGTAAACCCGAGCTTGTGAAGAAGAAGGTTGTTTCTAGGGTTTCTTCAAGGTTGTGAAGCTTAGGGAGTTGGAGTTGAAGTTGATCTTTTGAATCTTAGACCCCTTAAGGTATGTAAATGATTTCCACTCTTGTATTTAAGTTAAATATCTAGAGTTTTAGTGGTTTTAAGTTAAGAGAGGATACTTATGGAAGCGGTAAGTTGATGAGGGGTAAGATAGTGAATTGGGGTTGTTTTAAGAGATGATTGGGAATGGATTTAAGTATATTTTGATATATATAAGTGTTGTCATTGTTGTTGTTGGTATTGTGGTTGATGTTGGATCGAATGGGAAGTCGAAGGGTTGTTGAGCTTACAAGGAAAACGTTTTCCACAATTCGGTAAGCTCTATATGTATCTAAAGATGATTAGTAAGTGAGCTAAATAGTCTAATTAAGGCCTATGTTATCATAATTGCAGACTTACAAGTTCGAGAGGTAGAAGTTGGACGATTGGATACTTCAAGGTATGTTAAGGTTATTCTTTCTTTCTTTTGGCATGACCTTATGATATGAACCAACAAATGAGTAAGGGAGCTTCAATATTACTCTACTCTTAGAAGCATTAGGATACTTCAGGCTTTGATGTTTATGTACCCCATTTATGATTGTTCCTTCTGTTCATGGGTTCAGTTTTACGTATCTAGTTTTATGTATACAGTTTATTCACGCATTACATTCATTCATATATATGCATATTGACCCGTGACTAGAAGACGCTATAGACGCAAGTATTATATGTATATGGCGTATGGGGAAATGAATAAGCGTTATATACGCATTACCACCTGATCAGCTGGTGTACCATGATGATGATATGAGGATCGGGCTACACGTACCGCAACAATGTATATGATGATGGCCGCAGAGAGGCCGGTATGATATGATGGGATGCCATAGAGGCCCAACAGGCGTTATATACGCATATATATATGCATGACATATATTGATAGGCATGAGCATGCATATTATGCGCCCACCGAGGCATTGTCAGTTATACAGATTCATGGAGATACATACAGATAATAGTTCATACAAGTACATGCAGATAGTCATTTCAGCTTATGAGTTCAGATCTTATTCATGATTCTTACATATACATGTTGCTCTTGTGCCTTTCATACTCAGTACATTATCTGTACTGACTCCCCATTGCTCGGGGGGCTGCGTTCATACCTGCAGGTTCAGGTAGACCGACAGGTGGTCCAGCTTAGTAGGACTTCTATCCAGCAGTGGTCATGCGCTCTATTGATTCGGAGCTGCAGTATATTTTAGTATGCTGGTCTTTTGAGATGAACATGCATATGGGTATGACGGGGCCCTGTCCCGTTCTTTTTACAACTTTTATTCCAGCAGAGATCTGTAGACAGTTGTATGTATTAGTCAGATGATGTAGCCTTGTCGGCTTCTATTCTTTTGAGTACAGTATATGTATCAGCCTTGCTGGCTTGCACTGTTCTTTCGGCATGTGTATGTATATACAGGTTGTACCGAGTTCATGATGTCACCTATTTTTGAGATCAGGTTAAGTCACTTGTGGCCCCTTGATGTTTAGTACGATTCAGATATGAGTGTAGCGGTGTTTGGTCGCTGGAGGTCAAACACTCATCGTGACTCATCGGTTTGGGTCGTGATAGAAATGGTATCAGAGTAGTTCCATCTTAGGGTTTTCTACAGATCGTGTCTTGTAGAGTCTTGTTTATGGATGTGTTGTGCACCATACTTATAAACAGGAGGCTACAGGAAATTTAGGATGATGTCATTCTTTCCCTCTTAGATCGTGCGATAGAGCCATGTGTTAAGCGTTTCCTTTCTGATAATTTGTTCTAATTTCAGCGATGCCCCGCAAGAAAGCTACAGCTGCCCAGAAGGGCAAGAAAGCGGTAGATGAGAGCACTAGCTGCACTCGGCAAGCTAAGAGAGCTCAGGATGATATGCAAAGTGAGGGGTCATCTAAGACTTCGCATACCCCGCCTCCAGCACCTGGCCCATCTCCTCAGCCAGATGCACTGGGCCAGGATATGCTGGATACTGTACAGTTATTGACCGGATTAGCAGCAACCCAGGCTCAGCTGCAGGGAGTTGGTGTTGACCATGTAGACAGGGCTGGTAGGTCGAGGGTTAAGACCTTCCTTGGGTTAGGTCCTCCAAAGTTTTCAGTCATAAAGCAAAATATGGACCCCCAGAATTTCATTAATGGTATGCATAGGATCTTGAGGGTTATGCACCTGAATGAGGTCAAGTCTGTAGAGTTGGTTTTGTATAGGCTTCGTGATATTGCAGTACAGTGGTATCAAACTTGGGAGCTATTTAGGGGAGAGAATGCCTCTCCAGCGGTTTAGCGAGAGTTTGCAGATGCTTTTACTCGCCATTATTTACCACCAGAGGTCCGACGAGCTCGAGGAGACAGGTTTCTGTGTATTGAGTAGGACAGTATGAGTGTCTAGGAGTATTGTGTGTATTTTGATTCTATGGCTAGGTATGCCTGAGCCATAGTGCCTGAGATGGAGGACAGAGTTCATCGTTTGGTGGCAGTCTAGGGCTGCATTTGATAGATGCTTGTACGACTGCTGCATTACAGCCGGGAATGGATATCTCCCCGTATACAGGCATATGCATAGAATTTGGAGGACCACAAGCGTCAGCGGAGTACAGAACGTGACCCTTACCAGGGCCACGGCAAGAGGGCAAGATCTTTAGAGACCGGGGGTGAGGCTAGGGGAGGACAGAGACAGTAGTATCCCTGATACCCATTCCATTCGATAGGGAGCGCACCTTTGCGATTTTCAGGTCCGAGGTTTGATCGATCTTCTTATTTTGGAGCGGGCCAAAGTTTTTGAGCATTAGGCTCTCAGTACAGGCCAGAGTCAGGCCAGATGAGATCCCTTTTGCTGCTATGTGCCTAGTGTGGAAAGTTACACATAGGTCAGTGTCGGCTGGGATCAGATGGTTGTTATGCTTGTGGCCAGCTAGGTCACAGGGTGCGACAGTGTCCGATGAGAGAAAATGGGAGTATGGTTCAGCCCACCGTGTCCGTAGCTGGTTCATCTTCTGCAGTGCGCCCTTCAGGGTAATTTTCTCATACACCAGTAGGACGAGGTAGAGGGCGGAGTGGAGCATCCAACTCGAGCGATCCTCAGCATCGCGTATATGCACTATGAGGTAGACAAGATCGTGAGACGTCTCCTGATGTTGTTACAGGTATATTATGAGTCTCCTCCTATGATGTGTATGCACTGATTTACCCAGGTTCCACTTTATCATATGTTACACCCTTTGTTGCCGATAAGTTTGGGATAGAACCCGAGTTGATTAAACTGTTTGAGGTATCTACGTCCGTTGGTGATCCAGTTAAAGCTAGGCGAGTATACCGGGGTTGTGTTGTTATAGTTTGCAACCGTCATACCGTAGCAGATCTGATTGAGGTAGATATGATTGATTTCGATGTTATTATGGGTATGGATTGGTTGGCTTCCAGTTATGCCAATGTTGATTGCAGAGCAAAGATAGTTCGATTTCAGTTCCCAGGCGAGCCAGTCCTAGAGTGGAAGGGCAATGTTGCTTTGCCGAGGGGTAGGGTTATTTCCTACCTTAAAGCAAGGAAGATGATCAGAAAAGGGTACATCTATCACCTGGTTCGGGTTCTGGATGTGAAAGCAGAGTCACCGACCCTTCAGTCTATCCCTGTGGTTAATGAGTTTCTAGAAGTATTTTCATATGAGCTTCCGGGCATTCCCCAGAGAGAGAGAGAGAGAGAGAGAGAGAGAGATTGATTTTACTATTGATCTATTGCTAGATACTCAGCCAATATCTATTCCTCCTTATAGGATGGCACCTGCGAAGTTGAAAGAATTAAAGGAGCAGTTGAAAGATTTGCTTGAGAAGGGCTTTATTAGGTCCAGCACATGACCGTAGGGAGTACTGGTATTATTTGCAAGAAAGAAGGATGGCTCTTTGCGAATGTGTATTGATTATAGGCAATTGAATAAAGTGATTGTAAAGAATAAGTATTCGCTCCCGAGGATCGATGATTTATTTGACCAGTTGCAAGGCGCTAATTATATCTTGAAGATAGATTTGAGATCGGGATACCACCAGGTTAGGGTGAAGGAGGAAGACATTTTGAAGACGGCATTCTGGACTAGATATGGCCACTATGAGTTCCATGTTATGTCGTTCGGGCTAACTAATGCTCCAGCTGTATTCATGGACTTGATGAATCGTGTATTCAGGCCCTTCTTAGATCTGTTCGTGATCGTGTTCATATATTATATTTTGGTTTATTCACCGTCAGAGGCTGATCATGCAGAACATCTCCGAGCAGTGCTTGGAATTCTTCGAGGTACAGAGTGGTATGCCAAGTTCTCCAAGTGTGAGTTCTGGTTGAACTCTGTGGCTTTTCTGGGTCACATTATTTCAGATGAAGGCATTAGAGTTGACACTCAAAAAGATTGAGGCTATAAAGAATTGGTCAAGGCCTATGACACCAACGGAGATACGTAGTTTCTTGGGCTTGGCATATTATTATAGAAGGTTTGTGGAAGGATTTTCTTCTCTTTCAGCCCCATTGACTAAACTGGCCCAGAAATCAGCTATGTTTCAGTGGACGGA
This sequence comes from Lycium barbarum, assembly GCF_019175385.1. Taxonomy (NCBI): domain Eukaryota; kingdom Viridiplantae; phylum Streptophyta; class Magnoliopsida; order Solanales; family Solanaceae; genus Lycium; species Lycium barbarum. Next base: position 40,208,348 of record NC_083339.1, on the reverse strand, counting down.
TGCTTGTGAGCAGAGTTTTCAGATATTGAAGGACAAATTGACTTCAGCACCCGTTTTGACCCTTCCAAAGGGAACAGACGGCTATGTGGTATATTGTGATGCTTCAGGTATTGGTTTGGGCTGTATGTTAATGCAACACGGTAAGGTTGTCGCTTATGCTTCTAGACAGCTGAAGCAGCATGAGAAGGATTATCCAATTCTTGATCTTGAGTTAGCTGCAGTGATTCATGCCTTGAAAATGTGGAGGCACTATTTATACGGTGTCCATGTTGATATCTATACTGATCATAAGAGTCTCCAGTACATCTTTAAGCAGAAGGACTTGAACTTACGTCAAAGACAATGGCTAGAGTTGTTAAAGAATTATGATGTTAATATTCTATACCACCCTGGGAAAGCTAATGTGGTAGCCGATGCTCTTAGTCATAAATCCATGGGCAGCCTGGCATATGTGCATCCAGCGAAAAATGAGATAGTCTATGAAGTTCGTCGATTAGCTAGCCTCGGAGTCCGATTGATAGACTCAGGCGATGCAGGAGTCACAGTTCAGAACACAGTGGTGTCGTCTTTGGCAGCAAAGATAAAGGAGCGTTAGTATGAGGATCCTATTTTAGCCCATTATCACGATACAACACCTCAGAAAGAAAAGACACCCTTTGTAATTATAGGAGATGGAGTACTCCGATATAGAGGTAGATTGTGCGTCTCTAATATTACAGGGCTTTGTCAGCAGGTTATGGGGGAAGCTCATTATTCTCGCTACTCTATTCATCCAGGCACAACAAAGATGTACCATGATCTCAAGGAAGTTTATTGGTGGGGTGGTATGAAAAGAGATATAGCAGAATTTGTTGCTCAATGTCCGAATTGTCAGCAAGTTAAGACAGAGCAGCAGAAGCCCAGAGGTTTATTACAAGCTATAGAGATCCCGACATGGAAATGAGAGATAATTAATATGGTCTTTATTGCAGGATTTCCCTGTACTCAGCGGAAGTATGATTCGATATGGGTCATAGTTGATAGGCTTACAAAGTTAGCCCATTTTCTGCTTGTCAGAATAACTTATGCAGCCGAGGATTATGTGAAGCTTTATCTCAAAGAGATTGTACGACTTCACAGTGTTCCTACAACCATTATTTCAGATAGAGGAGCACAGTTCATAGCTAACTTCGAGAAGTCTTTTCAGAATGGATTAGGGACTTAGATGAGTCTTAGTACTGCATTTCACCCGCAGACAGATGGACAGGCGGAGCGTACTATGCAGACCCTTGAGGATATGCTTAGAGCTTGTGTACTTGATTTTGAAGGCAATTGGGATGACCATTTGCCTCTTATCGAGTTTTCCTACAATAATAATTATCTTTCTAGTATCCAGATGGCTCCTTATGAAGCTTTATACAGGTGAAAATGTAGGTCGCCTATAAGATGGTTTGATGTCAGAGAAAATCAGCTAGTCAACCCATATTTGATACAACAAGCAGTTGACAAGGTGAAAGTCATTCAGGAAAGGTTGTTAACAGCTCAGAGTCGACAGAAATCCTAAACGGATAATCGGCGACGCAAGTTAGAGTTTGAGGTAGGCGATTGGGTTTTCCTAAAAGTTTTACCTATGAAAGGAGTGATGAGTTGTCACGACCCAACCCCGTAGGCCGTGACTAGTGTCCATGCTGGACACCCAAACGTACCCAATAGCCCAAACTAGAATATTAGCAGAATATATCAATATAAGAGTCAATTGGCGTTACTAGATATCGCATATGCACAGATATAGCACGTGGAAGCCGATAAGGCCATCACAGATCATAGCAACCTAACAATATATACAGAACCCACATGTATGTCTACAAACCTCTACAGAACACAACAAAATCATAAGACGGGACAGGGCCCCGTCGTACCCCTAAATGGCGTACATATATACAACAGCAGAAGACTGTACCAAAATATAGGCTCCGGATAAAAGAGCGCCCCAAAATAGCAGAATAAGGTCCTAAGCGGGCGGATCAGCAAACCTGTCGTCTGTACCTGCGCGACATGAAAACGCAGCCCCCGAAGAAAGGGGGTCAGTACGAAGTATGTACTGTATGTAAAGCCTGAATTACAGAAATAAAATCATAACAGGAACAGAGGGTACATAAAGTGAATGTAACATCCAGAATGTCAAATGCATATTTTCAAAACATAAAAAAAGTGTGTACAGAAACATATGCCATGTCGTATCCGGCCCCTGCCAAGGGACTCGGTAGACAGAACGTGGTCACCCCCCGGCACTGGTGCCACAACACAAAATGCTCAGAATAGGGAATAACCCGTAACATAACGTATCATATCAGATGGCCATATCAGATCATATCATATCATAATGTGTGTACATGGCACAGCATACTCCACAACCCATGTACATGTATACCTGCCCCCTCACATCGAGGCACGGCGAACAATGTAGAGGAATACGCTTGACAACATATCCTGGCCCGGGCTCAGTGGGGGAAACATTGAGGCATCCACGAACGGAGTAGTGAGAAACTAAATGCAATAAAAATACCATTTATTTCCAGAGACTCAATGAGGAATATCGAATGACAAATCGAAATGATGAAACCGGACAGAATCATAGTAAGCGTATTTCGGATGTCATAATGGGTTACGGAGGCATAATCTCTCTGAGATCGTTTCCAAGTCCCAAAGAATTTATAAGACTTAACGGAGTATTTAAAACAATCTTTATTAATAGCTAGAGGAGTAGTTAAAACATTTCACCTTATATTAATTGAAAATAAGACAATAGTACCATAAAGGACAAAGCGGGAATAGTGGGGCCCACCTCGGGTCCATTGAAGCGATGGGCCCAAATTACATATATTAAGCTTATAGAGTCATCTACGGAGGTCCTGGACACATTCCATAATTTTCTAGACAATTTCCGGAAATTTACACAATTCTTTCAATAAAACATACTTATAGGGTTCAATTCCATTGAAGGAAAAAGGGATACTTTCTAATGCGGATTCCGATGAACATGTTATATCCCGTATTTTCGCGCATTCGGGAAAATTTGAAATAACTTTGATTTGTAAGGAATAAGGTTGTATGTTGATTTGAATTAATATATGTGTGTGTTGTCTATGGAAAATATTATTGTGGAAGTGTTGAAGAAGGCCGAGGGCGAAATTGGAATTTCGGAAATTTGTTTCGGGAATTATAAAACGAGATTTTTAACAAGTTGGGCTCAACAAATTAAAAATAAAATAAAAATTGAGGCCCAAAACCATAGGGGTGGCCGGCCATGATCCATAAGTTGGCCCAAATCCATGAACTAATTAGTCATGTGATGGTCATGTGTTCTATTAATATAAAAAGACTTAGTCTTCAAGAACATTCAAGAAACTAAACAAAAGAGAAAGAGGGAGCTAAAGACTAAGGGGGTTTCGGCCACAACAAGGAGAAAGAGAGAAAATTTTAGTCCTTCAATCTTCATCCCAAAAATCTTCCTCTTCTTGGATTCTTAACAAGTGTAAGACGCTCTACAATGTGGTGTAATTAGTTTGGCGAGAAGGCAACGTTTGTGGCAAGTGAAAGTTGGAAGAAGAGGTAAGAATTCTATGATTTTATTATGTTATGGAAGATTATATATGTGTTGTGACGTGTGGAAATGAATGAAAGCGTGAAATTGTGTGTTGTGAATACATATGGAGGTAGCCGTGTAGGTGTGTGAGTAGGTGTAAGGCCGTGAGCCATGGTGTGGTCAAGGGAAGATGAATTAGATTTTGTTTAGCTCGCTAGTTGCGTCGTTGTGGCATTTATGACGTGAATGAAAGTTTAACGAGTTGAATTGGCATTGAAAATGGTTGCGGTTTGTTATGGAAATTATATGATTTCTATATAGTTTTTATATAATTGTGAAGGTAAGAATTTAAAATGTGAATTAACGTTGTTGTTATTGAATTGGAAAGAAGATGATGCGGTTTAGTAGTTGTGTCGCATTTGTAGGAGTTTCAGATGGAATATGGAAATTTGCGGGAATAATTGAATTCACGTATATTGCTTGGAATGTTATTGAAATACGTTTGAATAACCTTGAATTAGTAGATGAACATGATAATGTTGATATTAGTTTGACATTGCAAAGTTTGAATGGAAGTTGTTGCCTTATGTAGAAAGGAAGAACGTTGATGTTAGAATCTATTTCGTTGTGAATTTTGATGTCGTTGGTATTGCTGGGTTGTTGTTGTTGATATTATGATCGAGCTGAGTCTCGGGGAGGTTGAATTTATAGGGGAAATGCTGCCGGAATTTCGGTAGACAAATATGAATCTAAATTGAATTCTTAAAAGTTCACAACTCACATTTGGCACTTATGACCAATTGCAGATTTTGGACGAGACGGAGTTTGATTTTACGCGCGCATAAGCCGCGAGAAAGGTATGTAAGGCTACCCTATTCTTTCTTTTGGCATATCCTAGGCATACTAGGTCGATACTTGAGCCTCGGGGGCAATTCTGTTCATAGAAATCCGAAATTGAATTTGAGCACTATTCATTCAATCTAATTTAACTATAAATCTCATGTTTTGGTTGGAAAGTAATCAAATGTCCGAAACTTTTGTAAATGTAATCAAATCGATTCGAAACTTCCTTGGATGACTCTATAGCCCTTAATATCCGAGGTTCATGTTCGCCACCTCGACTTGATCCGAGGTGGACCCACTATTCCCGAATCGTCCCCTATTGTTCTACTTGGCTTAATTCCGTGCGATTATTAAAGGAAACTCTTGGTTGTTGTCCCGATTACCAAACGATGGTTGTCTTACTAATCCATTGAGTTTTTAATCTATATTTTGATATGTATACGCGATCCTATAAATTATATTTGGTCTGATCCGTAAGATATCCGGTAGTAATTCGCTTCTAAAGTGCTAGCTAAAATGTTCCGAGTCTTCCTATGATTCTGAATTATATTGATAGAAGTATGCCTGACATGATCCACCTTACGACATGATTGAGTAACGAAATAAGTATAAAGAATTTGTGCCGGAAAGAATATTATGAGTCATAATGTCTCCAACTTTCGTGAAGCATGTTGTAAAGAAGATTTTGTAAATACGACACCACGTATGATGTTTTCACCGAGGCTTGATATGTTATGATACGTACATATGATTCCGAAAGTTATTTGATTTAATCTATATGAAGTTGGCGCAATATCTAAAGACCCATTGACATGTTCCTTAGTTGTTAATATAAAGAAAATAAAATAAAATAAGTGATATAATTTATACCTTGATATTTAATGGTATGTGCGTATGAAGCTAAGTTGTACTTAATTTGATCCATACATCATCCGAAAGATATCTGATATGACTAACACTTTGGTTTTGCAAGAATTGATTTATGAAACATTTATGGAGCGTTCCGTACTTCGAACGCTCGTAACTTTCGTATACCAGTTCCGATTGACCCGAAGCTTGTTTCTGGACCTCCAGATGCCGATAATGTGTTTGCATATAAGTATGTGTGTATCTCGGGTCTTGATTGTGTGCATGTGGTTTCGCTATACTCTGTTCGTGCAAGCTTTGATTTGGATTTCACTGAGCCCGGGCCAGGATATGTTCTCGTGCGTACTTCTCTGCATTATTCACCGCGTCCCTCTCACTTGCGGACCGGGGCACGTATATGTACATGGTATGATTACGGGGAGGTGGCCAGGATGGCATATGATGACTCCATTCACCGCGTTCCGCAAAAGAGGGCCGGGGCACGTTATATGCATGCATGATACATGACATTGACATACATGAAATATGATTCACCGCGCCCCCCTAAGGGCCGGGGTACGTTACTTGCATATATGATACATGACATTGGCATATTTGATATATGATTCACCGCGTCCCTTACCAAGGGCCGGGGCACGATACATGAACATTTGATATATGATGTTAACATATATGATTCCATTTTCCGCGCCCCTCACAAAGAGATACGAACCCTGTCATGCACACCCTGAGTTTGGTAGGTGAGCTTTTGGTACACAGGATGATTCACGTAATTATTGTATTTCTTCTGGCCTCCGACAACGTCGTATAAATATATATATGACTCGTGTGTGGAAGGTAAGCACTCTGGTATTTTGGATAGCATACTTGCTTTGGTACCGTTGTTCCGGTTATGTTTCTATTTTCTGTATTCCATGCTTTACATACTCAGTACATATTCCGTACTGACCCCCTTTCTTCGGGGGCTGCGCTTTATGCCACGCAGGTACAGACGCTTACTGTGGAGGTCCGCCAGCCTAGGTACATAGTCTGCTTTTGGGAGTGCTCCTTTGTTCCGGAGCCCACCCTTTTGGTACAGATCCTTCAGTTGTACATATTGTTGTGTTTATGACTATTCTGGGGTACGGCGGGGCCCTGTCTCGCCATATGATTCTGTTGTCTGTATTAGAGGCCTGTAGACATGTTTGTGGGTTGGGGTCTTTCTGTACGGATGTGTGTATATGTTGTGTTTGGGCGATCCCATTCGCCGCGGCGGCCGATCCGCATATGTTTACATGTTGCCTTGTTGGCCGGTGTGGCCTTTGTTGGTATTTTCTGTGTGCAGGGTTATCTTGGATAGTCTGTAAAACAAAGGAAACTCTGCCGAATTTTTTTTGGAAATTACCTAAATTTGGAATATAGCCTTGTCGGCTTCTGCTATATACTCGAATGCGTTTGAAAAAAAAAACTTAGAGATAGCATTTGATAAATGTGTTTGGGTGCCCAGATCGGGCACTAGTCACGGCCTACGGGGTTGGGTCGTGACAGAACAGAATACTTTTCGAGGCGCAAATCCGATCCTGGTACACCTAGGACATGCCAAAAGAAGAATCGGGATAGCTTTACATACCTTATATGCTCTTTACGCCTTTCCAAATTCAATTCCCGTTTCGCCCAAAATCTACAAATGGTCACATTTACCAAATGTTAGCCATAAGAATTTAGGACCTAAATCTTAAATCAACACTTTTCTACAAAAATTTGGGCAGCATCTCCCCTATACATATAGCATCCCCGAGAATTCAACTCGGCCAAAACAATCAACAACAACCCACCAATAACACCAACAACAACAACAATCACTATAAAATACAATATAACCTAACTAGTCACCTTTCCAACATAATGTCATAACCTTCATTCCAACTTCGTATTTTCAAATCAATATCAACATTCTCGTATTCATCACTAATCAAAATCATTACAACACAATTCGAAAGCATTTCATATCATTTCCACAAAATATTCACAAGATATACAAAATATACAAACTTTCCACCAAAGCCATAATTCATCCAAAGCTTCTAATATTTAACATACTTATTCATAACATGCTTCCATCTTCCTATTACATCAACAATCATCATCATTTGCATCTTAACAACTTAATTTCCATAATATCATAAAATCATACTAAAATGACATAATCTTCTAAATTTCATTTCAATGCAAACTTACATCATTTTACCTTCATTTACATTGCAAGGATCACAACACACAACTAACATATTAAACAAAATTAATTCATTCCCATTCCAATTTCCATATACCACATGACCAATACCTATATTTCCAACTTCAACCAAATTCATTCAACTTTCATTCTCAATATGAATTCCACCATACTCGTAACTAGAATATGACATAAAATTCAATTCACCATATGTATACAATATACATACACACACGGCCACATGCACTCCCACATACCCACTTTGCAAACTTTCATATTTCCATAATTTCTACCCATCTCTACATACTACAACACAAACAAACCTTCATAACATAACAAAAAGGAATTGATTCTTACCTTTTTCTCCAATCTTCTTCACTTAAATAAGTTGTCAACTTGAAGAAACAAGCCCTCTTTCTTCCAAACCAACTACACCAAGTTGTAAAGGACCTTTAATTTAGTAGAGATACCACAAGAAATATATTTTTGGATCAAGATTTTTTAGGGTGATTTTTGAGGGGTTGGGCCGAATGCCCTTCAATTGTTTTTGCTCTTCTTTGTGTTTGTTTTCTCTTCTTGTTTCTTGAAGACTCTACTAGATAAAGACCACTTATAAATATTTAGCACATGGAAAAATTAATTAAGCCATGGGTTGGGCCACTATGTGGCCGGCCACCCCTCACTCATTTGGGCCTCATTTTTCTTTTCATTTTTTTTGAGCCCAATTGGTTAAAATTCTTGTTTTGTAATTCCCGAAACTAATTTCCAAAATTCCAATTTTTTTGCCCTTGGCCTTCTTCGACACTTCCCCAACAATATTCTTTCATACACAACTCTTATGTTAAATAAAATCAATTATGACCTTATTTCTTACAAGTCAAAATTATTTCAAATTTTACAAATGTGTGAAAACACGGGATATAACATGAGTTTTGGTAAGAAGGGTAAGTTGAGGCCTCGATATATTGGGCCATATAAGATCATTCGTACTGTGGGTAAGGTGGCATATGAGCTAGAATTGCCTTCTGAGTTAGGGTCTGTACATCCGGTATTTCATGTGTCTATGCTTCGTAAATGCATCAGAGATCCTTTAAGAGTTGTACCAGTAGATGATATCCAGGTGTCCGAGCAGTTATCATACGAAGAGGTTCCAGTGGCTATATTGGACAGACAGGTCCGTCGATTACAAACTAAGGATGTAGGTTCCGTTAATATTTTGTAGAGGAATAAGAATGTTGAGGAAGTGACTTGGGAAGCGGAAGAAGCAATGAATATTAAGTACCCACATTTGTTTCCAGAAGTATAGGAGGTTCAGTTCGAGGCATCACCTTCCCCAGGTATTATTCCATTTTTCAGTTATCGTGATTGGTCGTGTGAGGCCATGGTATTGTATGTTACAGTATGTTGCCTTGTGTGGCAGTATTTTGAGTTGCTGTGTGCAGGTTGGGTTGTATACTTACAGGGAAAACTCTGCCGAAATTTTTATAACCCATGATTGTTTGAACATTCGAGGACGAATATTCCTAAGGAGGGAAGAATGTTACGCCTCTCGTATTCGTCGTAGAAGAACCTATGGTTTCCTAGTCGGGTATGCCTTTGGAATAGAGACCCGAACCCGAGTTTTGGAGATAGAAAGTTTCTTACCCCATGTACAAAGGTACCAGCAGGTATTCCCGGTAATTTACAGGATTAAAAGTTGACGAATCGAACTGACGTGATTTGAGCTGAATCTGAGAAATCTGCAGACACCAGTCATTGTGGATGGGTCATCGACATGGTCGACATAACATCGTTGTGCGGCATCGATAGGATTCCGCAGCCCTAAAATCTGTAGGCGTAGGTCGATGGGCAAGTCGACGGACAGTCGACACGTCGACAGGTCGTCGACCCGCTCATCGAACCGTACCGCTGGGACTTTTTAGTTCCAAGTATAAATATGTGGTCCACGACTCTATCTCTCATTTTCTCTCTTCCAAGGCAGAGAAAAACCCTAGTATATTTACTCCCAACATTTTCTATCATTATAGTGGTGATTTGGTAAGATCCGAGCCCCGTAAACCCGAGCTTGTGAAGAAGAAGGTTGTTTCTAGGGTTTCTTCAAGGTTTTGAAGCTTAGGGAGTAGGAGTTGAAGTTGATCTTTGGAATCTTAGACCCCTCAAGGTATCTAAATGACTTCTACCCTTGTATTTAAGTTAATTATCAAGAGTTTTAGTGGTTTTAAGTGAAGAGAGGATACTTATAGAAGTGGTACGTTGATGAGGGGTAAGATAGTGATTTGGGGTTATTTTAAGAGATGATTGGGAATGGATTTAAGTATATTTTGATATATATAAGTGTTTTCATTGTTGTTGTGGGTATTGTGGATGATGTTGGATCTAATGGGAAGTCTAAGGGTTGTTGAGTTTACAAGGAAAATAATATCCACAATTCGTTAAGCTCTATATGTATCTAAAGATGGTTAGTAAGCGAGGTAAATAGTCTAATTAAGGCTTATGTTATCTTAATTGTAGACTTACATAAGTATTATACGTATATGGGGTATGGGGAAATGAATAGGCGTTATATACGCATTACCACCTGATCAGCTGGTGCACCATGATGATGATATGAGGATCAACCTACACGTACTGCAGCAATGTATATGATTATGGCCGCAGAGAGGCCGATATGATATAATGGGATGCCATAGAGGCTTGACAGGTGTTATATATATATATATATATATATATATATATATGAGACCTGCATTGATAGGCTTGAGCATGCATATTATGCGCCCACAGAGGCATTGTCAGTTATACAGATTCATGCCGATACATATAGATACTAGTTCATACAAGTACATGCAGATAGTCATTTCAGCTTATGAGCTCAGATCTTATTCATGATTCTTACATCTACATGTTGCTCTTATGCCTTTCATAGTCAGTACATTATTCGTACTGACTCCCTGTTGCTCGGGGGGCTGCGTTCATGCCCGCAGGTTAAGGTAGACCGACAGGTGGTCCAACTTAGTAGGACTTTTATCCGGTAGTGGTCAGTGCGCTCCATTGATCCGGAGCTGCAGTATATTTTGGTATGCATATGGGTTTGACGGGGCCCTGTCCCATCCTTTCTACAGCTTTTATTCAAGTAGAGGTCTGTAGACAGTTGTATGTATTAGTCAGATGATGTAGCCTTTTCGTCTTCTATTCTTTTGAGTACAGTAAATGTATCAGCCTAGCTGGCTTGCACCTTTGTTTCAACATGTTTATGTATATACAGGTTGTACCGAGTTCATGATATCACCTATTTATGAGATCAGTTTAAGTCACTTGTAGGCCCTTGATGTTCAGTAAGGTTCAGATATGAGTGTAGGGGTGTTTGGTCGCTAAAGGTTAGATACACGTCGCTACTCATCGGTTTAGGTCATGACAAACTGCCCCTTCGGAGTTCGAGGATGGCAGGGCCATCCTTGAGCTATGAATTTGACGATCTAATTTTCGTCGAGTAATAAAATCATAGCTCTTTTTGTGCAAAATTTTGAAAATATGGCCGGACCTTGGCTTTTGGGCTTCCTGCATATCTTAGGTTTCATGAAAATTCAGGCCATTTGTAGTTCTGACTCTATGAGGACTATGAAATAAAGAGTTTTTCTTAAAACTATCTCGAGGTGTTTTGAGATAATTATAAGAATATGGCCGATCCTTAAAATTTGAATAGCCTACATATCCTTGGCATTGGAAATCCAGCCAATTGTAGTTCGACTCGATTGCCCGAAAAGGAATGTCCCTTATGTGGGAATCCCTTTGGCTACTTCCGGTTGAAAATCTGAACCGGCGATAGTTTTTGAAAAGTTTTATCAGTGTTGGTGTTTGAAGTAGTTTCCCAATCTCTGGTGCAGAAAGCTTGACTCTCGTGCACAGTTTTTAATCGGTTGCCCAAGAAAAGTTCCACGTATGCTCCACATGTTTTGAATCCTGCGTGTTAGCCTTTTGAAAACTTGATTTTAATGTAGTCATACCTGAGTGGAATTTTACCATTTTGTTGACATTATGTCCGTCTTTTGCAAATGCTTGTCCGTCTTCTTTCTTTCTGTTACGTCCCTCGTCTTCGTTATAGTAGAACTAATGATTTCCTAGTTGAGTATGTCTTGAGAATGGAGACCTGTACCCGAGTTTGGGGACATAAAGTGTTGTACTCCGTGTACAAATGTATCAGTTGGTATTCTAGGTAAATTATGGAGTTAGAAGTTGTACGGATTGAATCGATGAAATCTGAACTGAATCAGGAAATACTGCAGAACACCAGTCACTGTCGACGGGCTGTCAACATGTCGACGGACCGTCGCTGTGCACCGTCAACATGCTTCTGCAATCAGAGATCTGTAGGTGTAGGTCGACGGAGCAAGTCGACGTACCATCGACCCGTTCGTCAAACCGTTTCACTGAAACTTTCCAGTTCCAGTTATAAATAAATGACCCCTGCCCTTATTTTTTCAGTTTCCAATCTCTCTACAAATATTGAAGACCCTAGAATATTCCATACAGTTCTCTAGCATAAATTCAAGGTAAATCAAAGATCAAATACCAAAAATTAGTAGAATCAAGAGCAAGGATGCTCTCTAGGGTTTGTGGAAACCAAGAATCTCTTTGGTGTCGAAGTGGGGTTTTTCTCCAAGTAAAGTATTTTCATCCAAAGTCCATTCCTACATCATCAAAGGTGAGTTTCATGTTCATCTCATGTTATTAAGAGTATTGAGGGGTCAAAGGACTTGGGTTAGAGAAGAAAGTAGAATATGAGTTCAAATATAGGGAAATGGTATTTTGAGTAGTAAGTTAATGTGAATTATGATTCTTAAGTATGAGATGAGTAGAATCTTGTTATAAATGATGCTAATGACGTCGAGGAAGTGTTATGTGAAGAATAAATATGATGTTGTATTATAGTTATAGTTATGGATGATTTTGAAGGTGGATTTGAGAAGTAAACAATGTTTAACTTGAAGAATCTATTGATTATGATATTATGGGTGTTCTTATTGATGTTTGGGAGTTGTCTTATTTTGTGGAGGAAGTTGTCGAAACAAAGGAAATGTTTCCCAATATTCATTAGCTCTTAGTTGCTTTTGCTTAAGCTTAAGTATGTTTGCGGTTGTCTAATCTTAGTACAAAATCTATAACCGTGAGCTTAGAAGGAAAGCGTTTAGTCGATAAAGTTGAAGAGACGTAAAGGTATGTAAGGCTAGCCCTTCTTTTAAGGCATGACTTCCATCACATAATAGTTTCTATCTTTCCATGACTTTCTTACATTCCGGATATTACGAGGCCATGATAATTAAGAACTCTCATAAGATAAAGATAAGAAATAAGTTACGATAATGATGATTTTAGTCATAGAGATTCTAAGCTTATGAAAGTACGCTATTATGAGATTAATGATCTTGATGTATGATTTCCTTGATTTTATTCATTATTGATAGTCTCACCTCATAATGCTATTTCCTTCAAGGTGAGACGTGATGACTATGATGGTTCCATAAGATAATCGGAGGTTACTGACCTTACGTCACTCCAATAGAGTTACAGCTTTTACTTGAGCTCTTATGCATGCTTCATGTTGAGTGTATGATGACGATTACACCGTGCCTAGATGGCCGGGAAACACCGCTAAGGAGGGCGGCTTATTACACCGTGCTTATATGGCATGGGCAGACACCACTAGTGGGCGGCGTGAGATGATTACCCCGGACGTAGGAGGCCCGGACGCGGGCTAATGATGTTATTGGTTTAGAAAAGTTTATGTATGTATGTGTGATCTGTTTTAAAGGTAAAAGTGAGCATGCATGATTCTGTCTCAAGAGGCAAGCAGTTACAGTTATCTTTTCTTCTTATGCTTTCTGTATTTCCTTATTATGGTATCATACATTCTGTTACACCCCTCGTGTTCGTAGTGGTAGAACCTATGGTTTCCTAGTCGGGTATGCCCATGGAATAGAGACCCGAGCAAGAGTTTGGAGGTAGAAAATATCTTACCCCGTGTACAAGGATACCAACAGATATTCCTGGCAATTTATAGAGTTAAAATTTGAGCGAATTGAATCAACTCGATCTGAACTGAATCAGAAAAATCTGCAGAGCACTAGTCATCATCGACGGGTTGTCGACATGCTCGATGGACCGTCGATGTACGACATCGACAGGATCCCGCAGCCATACATCTGCAGGCGAGGTCGACAGGGTAAGTCGACGGACCGTCGACACGTCGACACGTCGACGGGCCGTCGACACGTCAACGGGCCGTCGACCCGCTCGTCGAACCGGACGCTGTAGCCTTTTTGGCTTCCAAGTATAAATAGGTGGTCCACGACCCTATTTCATATTTTCCTTCTTCCAAAAATCAGAAAAACCCTAAGATATTCTCTCCCAATATTTTCCATCATATTAGTGAAGCTCTGAGAAGACCCGGACCCCGTAAACCCGAGATGGTAAAGTAGAAGGTTGCTTCTAGCGTTTCTTCAAGTTGTGGAATTTAGGGAGTTGAAGTTGAAGTAATTCTTGGGATTCTTGACCCCTTAAGGTATGTAAGCTCACAAAGGAAATTATTGTCTATAGTTTGTTGAGCTTTATATGTATTTGAGGATGGTTAGTAAGAAAGTAAATAGCCTAATTAAGCCCTATGTTACCTTAATTGTAGATTTACAAGTTCAAGAGGTAAAGGTTGGGCGATTGGAAATACTCCAAGGTATGTTAAGGTCATTCCTTTCTTCTTTCGGCATGTTCCTATGATATGATCCAACAAGCGAGTAAGCGAGTTTCCATATTACTCTACGCTTAGAAGTATTAGGAGTACTTTAGCCTTCGATGTTTATTTACCACATTTATGAGTAATCTTTCTGTTCATGGGTCCAGTCTTATGTAGCCAGTTCTGTGCATACAGTTTATTCATGCATTACATTCATTATATATTATGTATATTGACCCATGACTAGAAGGCGTTATATACACACACATATTAGACATTATATACGTGGATATTAGATATATGCAAAGTATGAGAAGAGATATAGGCGTTATATACGCATTACTACTATGATGATGATATTGATTATGGCCACAGAGGAGCCAATATGATATGACGAGATGCTTACAGGCATTATATACGCACATACATCAGGCGTTATATACGCACTCATATAGATGCACGACCATCATTGATAGGTATGAGCATGCATATTATGTGCCCACAGAGGCATTATCGGTTACGCAGATTTATGCAGATTTGGGCAAATACTAGTTCATACAAGTCCATGCAGTCAGTCATTTCAGTTATGAGTTCAAATCTTATCCATGATTCTTATGTTTATATGTTGTTCTTATGCCTCACATACTCAGTACATTATCCGTACTGACTCCCCGTTGCATGAGGGGCTGCGTTCATGCCCGCAGGTACAGGGAGACAGATAGGTGGTCCAGCTCAGTAGGACCTCTAGATATAGCAGTGGTCAGTACGCTCCATTTGATCTAGAGCTACAGTCAGTTTTGGTATGCCCTTTTTGGATGTGTATACATATGGGTATGACGGGGCCCTGTCCTGTCTTTTCTACAGCTTTATTCTAGTTGAGGTCTGTAGACAGTTGTATGTAGTAGTTAGATGATGTAGCCTTGTCGGCTTCTATTCTTTTGTGTACAGTATATGTAGCAGCCTAGCCGGCTTGCACCGTTTTTCCGCATGTCGTGTGTGTATATATATATGCAGATTGTACGGAGTTTTGATGTTTCCTTTTTATGAGATTAGTTTGTGCCATTATGGTCCTTTGATGTTAAGTATGTCTCAGATAAGTATTTAGGGGTGTTTGGTCGCTAGAGGCCAGACTCCCGTCACGGCTCATTGATTTGGGTCGTGACAGAAGTGGTATCAGACCAGTTTCATCCTAGGGTTATCTACAGACCGTGCTAGTAGAGTTTTGTTTATGGGCGTATTGTGCACCACACTTATAAACAGGAGGCTACAGGACATTTAGGATGATGTCATTCCTTCTCTCTTAGATTGTACGATAGAGCCTTGTGTTAAGCGTTCGCTTCTGATGAATTGTTCTGATTTCAGCGATGTCCCGCAAGAAAGCTACAGCTGCCCAGAAGGGCAAGAGGGTGGCCGGTGAGGCCACTAGTCGTACTCGGCGGGCCACGAGGGCCTAGGAGGAGATTCAGAGTGAGGGGCCGTCTGAGACTTCGCATACCCCGCCTCTAGCACCAATCCCAGTTCCTCAGCCGGATGCAGAGGCCCAGAATGTACGGGATGCTGTACGGTTGTTGACAAGATTAGTAGCCGCCCAAGCACAAAAGCAGGGAGTTGGTGTTGACCCAGCAAACAGGGCTAGTAGTTCGAGAGTTAAGACCTTCCTTGGGTTAGGTCCTTTTGAGTTTTCTGTGGTAAAGAAAAATATGGACTGCCAGGATTTTATTGATGGTATGCAGAGGACCTTGAGGGTTATGCACACGGATGAGGTTGAGTCGGTAGAGTTAGCTTCATATAGACTCCGGGATATTTCGATACAGTGCTATCAGGCATGGGAGTTATATAGGGGAGAAAATTCCCCTCCAGCAGTGTGGCGAGAGTTCTCAGATGCTTTTCTTCGCCATTATTTGCCTCCAGAGGTCCGACGGGCCCGAGCAGACAGGTTCCTATGTATTCAGCAGGGCAGTATGAATGTGTAAGAGTATTGTGTACACTTTGATTCCTTGGCTAGGTATGCTCCATCTATGGTGGCTGAGATGGAGGATAGAGTTCATCGCTTTGTGGCTGGGTTGGGGCCACCCCTGATAGATGAGTGCACGACTGCTGCATTACAGCCAGGCATGGACATCTCCCGTATATAGGCGTATGCATAGAATTTGGAGGATCGTAAACGCCAGCAGAGGATAGAGCGTGAGCATGACCGAAGCCGTGGTAAGAGGGCTAGATCTTTTGATATGGTTGGTGAGTTCAGGGGAGGATAGAGACACCAGCATCCCAGGTATTCGTATCAGCTGGCAGGGAGTGCACCTCCGCGGCTCCTAGGTCCAAGATTTGATCGATCTTCTTATTCCGGAGCGGGCCAGAGTTCTAGAGCGTCAGGCTCTCAGTACCGACCAGAGTCAGGCCAGATGAGGCCCCCTTTGCCGCGATGTACTCAGTGTGGTAAGTTACATGCAGGAGAGTGTCGGTTGGGTTAGATTGTTTGCTATGCTTGTGGACAGCCAGGACACAGGATGAGGGAGTGCCCGATGGGGGTTGGTTCAGGTATGGTTCAGCCTACGGGGTCTGTGGCTAGCTCATCTTCTGCAGTGCACCCTCCAGGGCAGGTTTTTTAGACGCCAGCAGGGCGAGGTAGGGGGAAGAGTGGAGCATCCAGCTCGAGCGATCCTCAGCATCGCGTGTATGCATTGGCTGGTAGACAGGATCGTGAGATGTCTCCTGATGTTGTTACAGGTATATTATCAGTTTCCTCCCATGATGTTTATTCACTGATTGGCCTAGGGTCTACTTTATCATATGTTACACCCTTTTTTGCCGACAAGTTTGGGATAGAGCCCGAGTTGATTAAACCTTTTGAGGTGTCTACGCCAGTTGGTGACCCGGTTATAGCTAGGCGAGTATACCGAGACTGTGTTGTTATATTTTGTGACCGCCATACCGTAGCAGATCTAATTGAGTTAGATATGATTGATTTTGATGTTATCATGGGCATGACCTGGTTATCTTCTTGTTATGCTAATGTTGATTGTAGAGCAAAGATGGTTCGATTCCAGTTTCCAGGCGAGCCAGTAATCGAATGGAAGGGCAGTGCTGTTTCACCTAGAGGTAGGTTTATTTCCTACCTAAAGGCAGAGAATATGATCAGAAAAGGGTATATTTTTCACCTAGTTCGAGTTCAAGATGTGCAGGCAAAGTCGCCGACTCTTCAGTCTGTTCCTGTGGTTAATGAGTTTTAAGAAGTGTTTCCAGATGAGCTTCCAGGCATTCCTCCAGAGAGGGAGATTGATTTTTCTATTGACATATTGCCAGATACTCAGCCAATATCTATCCCTCCTTATAGGATAGCACCTGCAGAGTTGAAAGAGTTGAAAGGGCAGTTGAAAGATTTGCTCGAGAAGGGCTTTATTAGTCCTAGTACATCACCGTGGGGAGCGCCGGTGTTATTTGTAAGAAAGAAGGATGGCTCTTTGCATTGATTATAGGCAATTGAATAGGGTGACTGTAAAGAATAAGTATCCACTCCCAAGGATTGATGATTTATTCGATCAGTTGCAAGGCGCTAAATATTTCTCGAAGATAGACTTGAGTTCAGGATATCACTAGGGTGAAGGATGAGGTGGTACGCCCCTTTTTTTCTATCATAGTAAGACTTATGATTTCCTAGTTGAGAGTGCTTTGGGAATTGAGACCCGAGCCTGAGTTTTAGAGATAGAAAGTATTTTACCCCGTGTGCAATGGTACCCGCAGGCATTCCTGGTGATTTACAGGATTAGGAGTTGAGCGAATTGAATCGACGTGATCTGAACTGAACTAGAAAATCTGTAGGACACCAGTCGTGATTGACGGGTCATCGAACCTGTCGACAGGCCGTCGTTATGCGGCATCGACAGGGTTCCGCAGCCATGCATTCTGCAGGCGCAGGACGATTAGCACATCCACGGACCGTCGACCCGCTCGTCGAACCGGACCACTGAAGCATTTAATTCTCTGAGTATAAATACATGGTCCACGACTTTATCTTATTTCTCTCATTCGCAGATCAGAAAAACCCTAGTATTTTGCCCTCCCAACATTTATGGCATATTAGTGAAGATTTGATAAGACCCGAACCCCGTAAACCCGAGCTTGTGAAGAAGAAGGTTGTTTCTAGGGTTTCTCCAAGAATAGGAAGCTTAGGGAGTTAAAGTTAAAGTGATTCTTGGGATTCTTGACCCCTCAAGGTATGTAAATGATTCCTACCTTTATATTTAAGTTGACTACCGAGACTTTTAGTAATTGTAGGTAAAGAGAAGGTATTTGTGAGAGTGATAGATTGATGAAGGGCAAGGTAGTGACATGAGGCTATTTTAAGAAATGATTAGGAATGGATTTACATATATTTTGATATGTATAGTTGTTATCATTGTATTGTGTATTGTAGTTGATATTGGATTGAATGAGAAGTTGAAGAGTGGTAAGCTTATAAAGGGGATGGTTGTCTATTGTTCGTTAAGTTTTATATGGTCTTGAGGATGAGTAGTAAGCAAGGCAAGTAGCCTAATTAAGACTTATGTTACCTTAATTGTAGACTTACAAGTTCAAGAGGTAGGAGTTGGGCGACTTGATATACGTCAAGGTATGTTAAGGCTTTTTCTTTCTTTCACTTGGCATGATCCTATGATATGAACCAATAAACGAGTCCGAGAGTTTCCATATTACTCTATTCTTGTAAGAACTAAGAGAAATACTGTTTTAATGTTTCCATATCCCGGCTATGGTATTTCCCCATGTACAGATCTTGTGATTTTCTGTCCTAGTAGTACAAGTTCAGTAAGGCCCATGAGAGGCCAATTGTCATTATATTGTTTGAAAATCCTGTTGTTCAGTTTTATTTGTGCTATGCATTCACTTTCAGTTCTCAGGGGTACATGAGAAAGGCACACTTGACAGGGGGTGAAGGTGTGACCTGTGATATTATATTTCATATGTGAAAGGCACGCTTGACCGGGGGTGAAGGTGTGGCCTATGAGTGGTTCATGAGTGGCCTATGATGTATGTTACACCTCGGAAATTTCTCCGTGAAAGTACAATGAATTGACCAACGAAGAGTATGAGTGTACGATGTCTTACTGAGTAGGGAATGACGATTCATGAATTTTTGGAAATAAGAAAGTTGTAGAATTTCAGTTCAGCCAGTGGTCGTAAAGTGATTTACGGCCTGTAAAGTGATTTACGGACCGTAAAGTGCCATCTTCCTTCAACATTTCAAAAATTCCGACTTTCTGTTAAATGTTGAAATGGTAAAATACGACCCAGAATACGGACCGTAAATCGAAATACGGCCCGTAAACTGAGTCGTAAACTGCCATGACCTCCAGCCGACCTTTCTGTTTCTGGTATGCTTAAATACGACCGTGGAGGACGGCTCGTAAAGTGGGGTTTACGACCACTGTACACCCCGATGACTGTTCATTAAAAATCAGATTTGTGATTATTATAAGTGACTTTTTCATTCATTTTCATTCATATTTCATCTACAACCTTCAAGAACCCTCTAGAACTTATCCAAACATTTCATCCACAAATTTTAAGAGAATCAAAGGGAGATCATGATCATCAACACCAAATCTATGAAACAAAGTGTATGAAACCTAATTGGAAGTCATCTCCTTCAAGAAATTCCAAAAGAGGTGAAGAAGGGTTTTGGTGCTAAAGAAATGATTCCACTCTAGGCTTGTTCCACCATCATCTAAGGTATGTTTCATGACTTTATCATGTTATTTAAGGTATTGGAAAGCTAAGATGCTTGAAATGTAGAAGAACATAGAAAATGGGTCATTACTGAGTGAATAGTGTCACAATTGAATGATAGTTGAATGGAACCATGAATGTTGATATGTTGTGATGATGAATACGTTATAAATGGCGTATAGACCATGGAATAGGTGTGAAGTAAGCAAAATTATGATGATTAGCTAAAACCATTAAATGTGGAGAAATTGGAGAAAAATGGTGGTTTTTGCTAAATATAGATAAGTGATGAATGTTGATACAATATTGTGAGTGTTGTTGTAAATGTTGGGAGTTGAAATAGAACATGAGAAAAGTAGTAGAAACAAATGAAACGCTGCCCAATTTTCTCTAGAAATAGTAGTGCGTTCTTATGGTTGATTGACTAATGTTAGTACGGATCCTCTTTTGAAGGTAGAGGCGTGACATCGAAGGAGAAAAAGCGAACTCTAGATTGCTTAAACGAAATAGGTATGTAAGGCTAGTCCCTTCTTTCTAAGGCATGAATACCATGATATGATATTCCTTCCTTCTTCATGATTTTTCCTACGTATCAAAAACTATGAGTCTACGATTATAAAGAGCATCACAAGATAAAGAAAAGAGACACGTTACGAGTATGACGATGTTGATAATGAATCTAAGTCTAGAAGTCATAAAGCTCATGATATGATATTCCTACGAAGTTAATGATCCTTATATGATTCCAATGATAGTATTTTCCTTACCTGTCCATGACTTTCCTACTTTCCGGAAAACTAAGAGCCTATGTTCATGAATAGCCATATGGGATAAGATAAGAGGCACATTACGAATGCGGTAATGACGATTATGGGTCTAAGTCTAAAGATACTAAGGCCTACAATATCATAGTTCTACAAGGCTAATGATCCATATTACGATCCATTGATATTGTTCATTGACTACACTCACCTTATATGCTAATTCCTTCAAGGTGAGGCATAATGCTTATGAATTCTCCATAATGGACTCGGGGGGTTCTCGACCTTATGTCACCCCGAAATTGTTATAGATTGTCCATAAGCCTTAATTCATGTCCCATGACCAATTTTCCGCAAAGTTATGAGTCTATGTTCATAGAGGATTTCATATGAGATAAAGATAAGAGATATGCTATATAAACGATAATGGAAATGATGAGCTTAAGCCCAAATATTTTAAAGACTATCATGAGATATTTATACGAAATTCATGCTACGAATATGATGTGATTTTCATAGATTGTCTTTAAATTTAAATGTGCGCATTAATGAAAGGTTACGATAAGCTTATAAGATGTATGTGATGGCTATGATAATGACGAGACATATTAATCCTTGTATGATGCATGTGATATGGTCGAGCCACTACGTGGCCGAATATGGAAGATATGTATGTGATATTGTCGAGCCACTACGTGGCCGAATACGGATACTGTCGAGCCATCATGTGGCCGAATACGGATATTGTCGAGCCCTAAGTGGCCGAATATGGATAACGTTTTATGTTTATGAGTAGATACAGTATTATGATGATGAATTATATGACGTGATGATGTATACGCTATGATGATTCATGTACAACGATTATGTATATGTGGTGTATGTATGTATGAAATGCATTCATCCTTAAGGGTCGCGCAGGTTTTGCCTTCACCTCATGACTTATGATTCTCTATCATGTTTATTCCATTCATGGCTTACATACTCAGTACAATGTTCGTACTGACGTCCGTTTTCTTTGGACGCTGTGTTCATGCCCACAGGTAGACAGGGAGATGGCGCAGACCTATAGGAGCTATCAGCAGATTTTCAGGAGCACTCCATTGTTCCGGAGGTGCTAATCGGGTTTATACCTTTATATATATATATATATGTATATGTATTTTGGGCACGATGGGGTCTTGTCCCGTCCCTATGTCTAGTACTCTAGTAGAGGCTCGTAGATACGTATGTGTGGGTTATATAGTCTCACAAGGTCACTACTGTATATACGTAGATATGTGTACATTATCTTTTGATAGCAAAAGGGCTTATGTATATAAAAGTATTTATGTTTTGCAATGAAAATGATTTTCTTATGATTATAAGTTTATGAACGAAAAAAAACAAAAAACAAAAAGGAGGTTTAATGAGTAGCAGAACGAGCGGTGCTCGGTGGTTAGCCCCGGGTACCCGTCACGGCCCCCCTAGCTGGGTCGTGACAAAAGTGGTATCAGAGTAGTTAGTCCTAGGAAGTGTCTACGAGCCGTGTCTGGTAGAGTCTTGTTTATGGTGTGTAGCACGCCACATCGATAAACAAGAGGCTACAGGGCATTTAGGAAAAATGACCATCTTTCTTCTTATGAGATCGTGTGATAAAGCCGTGTATAAGATTTTATCCTCCCTAATAGTGTGTTGTGATTTCAAAATGCTGGCAAAGGGAAAAGTTACAGCCGCCCAGAAGGACAAGAGTACGACAAAGAGGCGGGTAGAAAGAGAGCCTCCGATGTATGTAGAAGAGGGCGAGTCACATAATGTGGCCCTATCTAATACTTCCTCCGCCCCGCCTGATGTGGAAGAGCAAGGAGGAGCCCGAGCTCCAATTCCTCCACCGGTTGCTTCGGGTCAACAAGTGATCGAGGCTATACACCTATTGACACAGCTAGTTGCCGCCCAGGCACAATGGCAGGGTTCGAGTGCAAGTGACAGGGCAGTTAGTACAAGAGCCCATGACTTTATTACTTTAAATCCTCCGGAGTTCTTTGGGTCAAAGCCGAACGAAGACCCGCAAGGCTTTATTGATGAGATGTTGAGGACATTGAAAATTATCCATGCCTCCGAGACTGAATCCATGAAGTTTATGAACGGAAAAAAAACAAAAAAGAGGTTTAATGAGTATGATGAGTAGCAGAATGAGCGGTGCTCGGTGGTCAGCCTCGGGTACCCGTCACGGCCCCTAGCTGGGTTGTGACAATGTAGGAGTATATACATGAGAAAGGCACACTTGACAGGGGGTGAAGGTGTGGCCTGTGATGTGACAATGACGCGTGTACCTACTAGATATATATATATGCATGTTTATACTTTCCGACATACAAATTCAGTTAGTTGCAGATAGATACTAGTTCTTACAGATTCATGCAGATAGTCATTTCAACTTATGAGTCAGATCTTATTCATGATTTCTATATGTATGTTCATACTTGTTGTATTTATGCCTTACATATTCAGTACATTATCCATACTGACTCCCCGTTGCTCGAGGGGCTGCGTTCATGCCCGCAGGTACAGGTAGACAGGGAGGTGGTCCAGCTTAGTAGGACCTTTATCCAGCCGAGATCAGTGCACTCCATTCGATCCGGAGTTGCAGTCTATTTTTGGAAGGCCATCCTTTTGAGATGTATATAGATGGGTATGACGGGGCCCTATCCTGTCCTTTCTACAACTTTCATTCCAGTAGAGGTCTGTAGACAGTTGTATGTAGTAGTCAGATGATGTAGCCTTGTCGGCTTCTATGCCTCTGTGTACAGTTTATGTAGCAGCCTAGCTGGCTTGTACTGTTCTTCCACATGTTGTGTATGTATATGTAGATTGTCTAGGGTCTTGATGTTCCCTTTTTATGAGATCGGTTTATGCCATTGTGGGCCCTTGATGATTAGTAAGATGCAGTTATAAGAATAGGGGCGTTTGGTCGCTAGAGGTCAGACTCCCGTCACGGCTTATCAGTTTGGGTCGTGAAAGAAGTGGTATCAGAGCAGTTCTGTCCTAGGATTGTCTATAGACCGTGTCTAGTAGAGTCTTGTTTATGGGTGTATTGTGAACCACACTTATAAATGGGATGCTACAGGACATTTAGGATAATGTCATTCTTTCTTTCCTAGATTGTGTGATAGAGCCATGTGTTAAGCGTTCGCTTTCTGATGAATTGTTATGATTTCGGCAATGCCTCCCAAGAAAGCTACAGCTGCCCAGAAAGGCAAGAAAGCCACAGGAGAGGCCACTAGCCGTACTCGGCAGGCCACTAGGGCTCAGGATGAGATTCAGAGCAAGAGCCCATCTAAGACTTCGCATACACTGTCTCCAGCACCCGTCCCAGTTCCTCAGCCAGATGCACCAGGTCAGGATGTGCGGGATGCTGTTCAGTTATTGACCAGATTAGTAGCCGCTCAGGTTCAGTGGCAGGGAGCTGGTAGTTCGAGGTTTAAGACTTTCCTCGAGTTAGATCCTCCATAATTTTCATTGATAAAGCAGAATATAGATCCCCAGGATTTCATTAATGGTATGCAAAGGACTTTGAGGGTGATGTATGCAAGTGAGGTTGAGTCGGTGGAGTTAGCTTCGTATAGACTGTGTGATATTGCAGTGCAGAGGTATCAGACTTGGGAGTTATCTAGAGGAGAGAATGCTCCTCCAGCTGTTTGGCGAGAGTTCGCAGATGCTTTTATTCACCATTATTTTCCTCCTGAGGTCAGGCGAGCCCGAGCAGACAAATTTCTACGTATTGAGCAGGGCAGCATGAGTGTCCAAGAGTACTGTGTGTATTTCGATTCTATGGCTAGATATGCCCCGTCCATGGTGGCTGAGATGGAGGATAGAGTTCACTATTTTGTGGCTGGTTTAGGGCCACATTTGATAGATGCTTGTACAACTACTACATTATAGCCAGACATGGATATCTCCCGTATACAGGAATATGCACAGAATCTGGAAGATCGCAAGCGTCAGAGGGGGGCAGAGCGTGACCGTGACCGAGGCCATGGTAAGGGGGATAGATCTTTTGACATTGGAAGTGAGTCAAGGGGATGACAGAGGCAGCAACATTTCCAGTATTCATATCATTTAGTAGGGAGTGCACCTCCGCGGTTTTCAGGCTCGAGGTTTGATCGGTCTTCTTATTCCGGAGCGGCCCAGAGTACTAGAGCGTCGGGCTCCAAGTACAGACTAGAGTCCGGACAGATGAGGTCACCGATGCCATGGTGTGCCTAGTGTGGTAGGTTACATATCGGGCAGTGCCTATTGGGATCGAATGCCTGTTATTCTTGTGGCCGACCAGGTCATGTGATGAGGAATTATCCGTCAGGAGGTGGCATGGGCACTATTCAGCCTACAAGGTCCACAACTGGTTCTTTTTCTGTAGTGCGCCCTTCAGGGCAAGCTTTTCAGTCACGGACAAGTCGGGGTAGGGAGAGGAGTGAAGCGTCCAGCTCGAGCGGTCCTCAGCACCGCGTATATGCACTAGATGGTAGGCAGGACCGCGAGACGTCTCCTGATGTTGTTACAGGTATATTATCAGTTTCCTCCCATGATGTCTATGCACTGATTGATCCAAGTTCCACTTTATCATATGTTACTCCATATGTTGCTTGTAAGTTTGGGATAGAGCCCAAGTTGATTAGACCTTTTGAGGTGTCTACACCAGTTGGTGATCCGGTCATAGCTAGGCCAGTATATCGAGATCGTGTGGTTATAGTTTGTGATCGCCACACTGTAGCAGATTTGATTGAGCTAGAGATGATTTATTTCGACGTTATTATGGGTATGGATTGGTTGGCTTCCTGTTACGCCAATGTTGATTGCAGAACAAAGATAGTTCGATTTCAGTTCCCCAGTGAGCCAGTCCTAGAGTGGAAGGGTAATGCTGCTTCGCCGAGGGGTAAGTTTATTTCCTACCTTAAGGTAGAGAAGATGATTAGAAAAGGGTATATTTTTCACCTAGTTCTAGTTCAAGATGTGCAAGCAGAGTGGCCGACTCTTCAATCTATTCCTGTGGTTAATGAGTTCCCAGAAGTGTTTCCAGATGAGCTTCCAAGCATTCCCCCAGAGAAGATTGATTTTGCTATTGACCTATTGCCAGACACTCAGCCAATATCTATACCTCCTTATAGGATGACACCTACGGAGTTGAAGGAATTGAAGGAGCAGTTGAAAGATTTGCTTGAGAAGGGCTTTATCAGGCCTAGTACATCACCGTGGGGAGCGCCGGTGCTATTTGTAAGAAAGAAGGATGGCTCTTTGCGAATGTGTATTGATTATAGGCAGTTGAATAAAGTGACTGTAAAGAATAAGTATCCGCTCCCGAGGATCGATAATTTATTTGATCAGTTGCAAGGCGCCAAGTATTTCTCGAAGATAGACTTGAGGTCAGGATACCACCAGGTTAGAGTGAAGGAAGAAGACGTTCCGAAGACAGCATTTCGGACTAGATATGGCCACTATGAGTTCCGTGTTATGTCCTTCGGGCTAACTAACGCCCCAGCTGTATTCATGGATTTGATGAATCGCGTATTCAGACCTTTTCTAGATTTGTTCATGATTGTGTTCATAGATGATATTCTGGTTTATTCGCCGTCAGGGGCCGATCATGCAGAACATCTACGGGCAGTGCTTGGAATTCTCCGAGGAAAAGGCTGGTATGCCAAGTTTTTGAAATGTGAGTTCTGGTTGAACTCTGTGGCTCTTCTGGGTCACATTATTTTAGAGCAAGGCATTAGAGTGGATGCCCAGAAGATTAAGGCTGTGAAGAATTGGCAAGGCCCACGATACCAACGGAGATACGTAGTTTCTTGGGCTTGGCAGGTTATTATAAAAGGTTCGTAGAGGGATTTTCTTCTCTTTCAGCCCCATTGGCTAAATTGACTCAAAAATTAGCTAAGTTCCAATGGACAGATGCTTGTGAACAGAGTTTTCAAACGTTGAAGGATAAGTTAACTTCAGCACCAGTTTTGACTCTTCCAGAAGGAGCAGATGGCTATGTGGTATATTGTGATGCTTCTGGTGTTGGATTGGGCTGTGTGCTTATGCAACACGGTAAGGTTGTCGCTTATGCTTCTAGACAGTTGAAGAAGCACGAGAAGAATTATCCAACCCATGATCTTGAGTTGGAAGTAGTGATTCATGCCTTGAAGATGTGGAGGCACTACTTGTACGGTGTCCATGTTGATATGTATATTGATCATAAAAGCCTCCAGTACATCTTTAAGTAGAAGGATTTGAATTTGCGTTAGAGACGATGGTTAGAGAGGTTAAAATATTATGATGTGGATATTCTGTACCATCCCGGGAAGTCTAATGTAGTAGCCGATGCCCTCAGTCATAAATCTATGGGTAGCTTGTCTCACGTGTCGCTAGAGAGAAGAGGAATAGTCTGTGAGGTTCATCGATTGGCTAGCCTCGGAGTTCGATTGCTAGATTCATGTGATGCAGGAGTTACTGTTCAAGATACAGCGATATTATCCTTGGTAGTAGAGATAAAGGAGCGTCAATATGAGGATCCGATTCTAGTTCATTACCAAGATACAGCCCCTCAGAAAGAAGCGACACCCTTTGTGATCACAGGTGATGGAGTACTCAGATATCGAGGCAAATTGTGTGTCCCTAGCGTTGCAGGACTCCGTCAGCAGGTTATGGGAGAGACACATTACTCCCGCTATTCTATTCATCCAGGCTTAACAAAGATGTACCATGACCTCAAAGAATTTTATTGGTGGGATTGTATGAAAAGAGATATAGCAGAATTTATCACTCAGTGTCGAGATTGTCAGCAAGTCAAAATAGAGCACCAGAAGCCTGGAGGTTTATTGCAGTCTATGGAGATTCCGACATGGAAGTGGGAGGTAATTAATATGGACTTTATTACAGGGTTACCCCGCACTCAGCGGAAGTATGATTCGATATGGGTCATAGTTGATAGGCTCACAAAGTCAGCTCATTTTCTGCCTGTCAGAACTACTTATGCAGTCGAGGATTATGCGAAGCTTTATCTTAAGGAGGACGTACGACTTCATGGTCTTCCCACGACTATTATTTCAGATAGGGGAGCACAGTTCACAGATAAATTCTGGAAGTCTTTTCAGCAGGGATTGGGGACTCAAGTGAGTCTTAGTACTGCATTTCATCGGCAGACAGATGGGAAGGCAAAGCGTACTATACAAACCCTTGAAGATATGCTTAGGGCTTGTATACTTGACTTTCAAGGCAGTTGGGATGATCATTTGTCTCTCATTGAGTTTGCTTATAACAATAGTTTCCATTCCAGCATTCAGATGGCTCCTTATGAGACCTTATATGGGCGGAGATGCAGATCACCCATAGGATGGTTCGATATCGGGGAGAATCAGTTAGTAGGAACAGACTTAATTCACAAGCAGTTGATAAGGTGAAAGTGATTAAAGAGAGGTTGCTAACAGCTTAGAGCCGACAGAAATCCTATGCGGATAATCAGCGACGCAAGCTAGAGTTTGAGATAGGCGATTGGGTCTTCCTAAAAGTTTCTCCTATGAAGGGAGTAATGAGGTTTGGCTAGAAGGGTAAGTTGAGCCCTCAATATATTAGGCCATATAAGATCATTCGTACAGTGGGCACGATGGCATATGAGCTGGAATTGCCTTCTGGGTTAGAGTTGGTACATCCAGTATTTCATGTATCTATGCTTCGTAAATGCATCGGAGATCTTTCAAGATTTGTACCAGTACATGATATACAAGTGACCGAGCAACTATCATACGAAGAAGTTTCGATGGCTATCTTGGACAGGCAGATCCGTCGGTTGCGAACTAAGGATGTAGCCTCCGTTAAGGTGTTGTAGAGGAATAAGAATGTTGAGGAAGTGACGTGGGAAGTGGAACAGGCAATGAAGATTGAGTACCCGCATTTGTTCCTAGCAGTACAGGAGGTTCGATCTGAAATATCACATTCCCCAGGTATTATTTCATTTATGTTATCGTGATTGGTCGTGTGAGGCCATGGCACTGTATGTTGTCGTATGTGGCCCTGTGTGGCATTATTCTGGGTTGTTATGTGCAGGTTAGATTAGTATAAGTATAGGGGGAAACCTCCGCCGAAATTTTCCTATAGCCTTGATTGTTCGAACATTCGGGGACGAATGTTCTTAAGGGGGAGAGAGTGTTACGCCCATTGTTTCTTGTTATGCTAATGTTGATTGTAGAGCAAAGATGGTTCGATTCCAGTTTCCAGGTGAGCCAGTCCTAGAATGGAAGGGCAGTGCTGTTTCACCTAGAGGTAGGTTTATTTCCTACCTTAAGGCATAGGATATGATCAGAAAAGGGTATATTTTCACCTAGTTCGAGTTCAAGATCTGCAGGCAAAGTCGCCGACTCTTCAGTCTGTTCCTGTGGTTAATGAGTTTTTAGAAATGTTTCCAGATGAGCTTCTAGGCATTCCTCCAGAGAGGGAGATTGATTTTTCTATTGACCTATTGCCATATACTCAGCCAATATCTATCCCTCCTTATAGGATAGCACCTGCGGAGTTGAAAGAGTTGAAAGGGCAGTTGAAATATTTGCTCGAGAAGGGATTTATTAGTCCTAGTACATCACCGTGGGGAGCTCCGGTATTATTTGTAAGAAAGAAGGATGGCTCTTTGCGAATGTGCATTGATTATAGGCAATTGAATAGGGTGACTGTAAAGAATAAGTATCCACTCCCAAGGATTGATGATTTATTCGATCATTTGCAAGGCGCTAAATATTTCTCGAAGATAGACTTGAGTTCAGGATATCACCAGGTCAGGGTCAAGGAAGAGTTGTTACGCCTCTTGTTTCTATCATAGTAAGACTTATGATTTCCTAGTTGAGAGTGCCTTGGGAATTGAGACCCGAGCCTGAGTTTTAGAGATAGAAAGTATTTTACCCCGTGTGCAATGGTACTCGCAGGCATTCCTGGTGATTTACAGGATTAGGAGGTGAGCGAATTGAATCGACGTGATCTGAACTGAACTAGATAATCTGTAGGACACCAGTCGTGATTGACGGGTCATCGAACCTGTCGACGGGCCGTCGTTATGCGGCGTCGACAGGGTTCCGCAGCCATGCATTCTGCAGGCGCAGGACGACATGGTCCACGACTTTATCTTATTTCTCTCATTCGCAGATCAGAAAAACCCTAGTATTTTGCCCTCCCAACATTTATGGCATATTAGTGAAGATTTGATAAGACCCGAACCCCGTAAACCCGAGCTTGTGAAGAAGAAGGTTGTTTCTAGGGTTTCTCCAAGAATGGGAAGCTTAGGGAGTTAAAGTTAAAGTGATTCTTGGGATTCTTGACCCCTCAAGGTATGTAAATGATTCCTACCTTTATATTTAAGTTGACTACCGAGAGTTTTAGTGATTGTAGGTAAAGAGAAGGTATTTGTGAGAGTGATAGATTGATGAAGGGCAAGGTAGTGACATGAGCCTATTTTAAGAAATGATTAGGAATGGATTTACATGTATTTTGATATGTATAGTTGTTATCATTGTATTGTGGGTATTGTAGTTGATATTGGATCGAATGAGAAGTTGAAGAGTGGTAAGCTTATATAGGGGATGGTTGTCCATAGTTCGTTAAGCTTTATATGTGCTTGATGACTAGTAAGCAAGGCAAGTAGCCTAATTAAGACTTATGTTACCTTAATTGTAGACTTACAAGTTCGAGAGGTAGGAGTTGGGCGACTTGATATACGTCAAGGTATGTTAAGGCTTTTCCTTTCTTTCACTTGGCATGATCCTATGATATGAACTAATAAACGAGTCAGAGAGTTTCCATATTACTTTATTCTTGTAAGCACTAAGAGAAATACAGTTTTAATGTTTCCATATCCCGGTTATGGTATCTCCCCATGTACATATCTTGTGATTTTCTTTCCTAGTAGTACGAGTTCAGTAAGGCCTATGAGAGGCCAATTGTCTTTATATTGTTTGAAAATCCTATTGTTCAGTTTAATTTGTGCTATGCATTCACTTTCAGTTCTCAGGGGTACATGAGAAAGGCACACTTGACAGGGGGTGAAGGTGTGACCTGTGATATTATATTTCATATATGAAAGGCACGCTTGACAGAGGGTGAAGGTGTGGCTTATGAGTGGTTCATAAATGGCCTATGATGTAGGAGTATATACATGAGAAAGGCACACTTGACAGGGGGTGAAGTTGTGGCCTGTGATGTGACAATGAGGCGTGTACCTACTAGATATATATATGCATGTCTATTCTTTCCGACATACAGATTCAGTCAGTTGCAGATAGATACTAGTTCATACAGATAGTCATTTCAGCTTCTGAGTCAGATCTTATTCATGATTTCTATATATATGTTCATACTTGTTGTCTTTATGCTTTACATATTCTGTACATTATCCGTACTGACTCCCCGTTGCTCAGGGGGGCTGCGTTCATGCCCGCAGTTTCCGGTAGACAGGGAGGTGGTCCAGCTTAGTAGGACCTTTATCCAACAGAGATAAGTGCACTCCATTCGATCCGGAGTTGCAGTCTATTTTTGGTAGGCCATCCTTTTGAGATGTATATAATGGGTATGACGTGGCCCTGTCCCGACCTTTCCACAGCTTTTATTCCAGTAGAGGTCTATATACAGTTGTATGTAGTAGTCAGATGATGTAGCCTTGTCGGCTTCTATGCCTTTGTGTGCAGTTTATGTAGTAGCCTAGCTGGCTTGCACTGTTCTTCTGCATGTTGTGTATGTATATGCAGATTGTATAGGGTCTTGATGTTCCCTTTTTTGAGACCAGTTTATGCCATTGCGGGCCCTTGATTATTAGTAAGATGCAGTTCTGAGAATAGGGGCATTTGGTCGCTAGAGGTCAGACTCCCGTCACGGCTCATCAATTTGGGTCGTGACAAGATGACATTCCGAAGACGGCATTTCGGACTAGATATGGCCACTATGAGTTTCGTGTTATGTCATTTGGGCTAACTAATACCCCAGTTGTATTCATGGATCTGATGAATCGTGTATTCAGGCCCTTTCTAGATTTGTTCGTGATTGTGTTCATAGATGATATTCTGGTTTATTCGCCGTCAGAGGCCGATCATGAAGAACTTCTGCGGATAGTTATATGTTGTTCTTATGCTTATATATTGTTCTTATGCCGTTGCTCGGAGGGCTGCGTTCATACTCGCAGGTACAGGGAGACAGACAGGTGGTCCAGCTCAGTAGGACCTCTAGATCTAGCAGTGGTCAGTATGCTCCATTTGATCCGGAGCTACAGTCAGTTTTGGTATGCCCTTTTTGGATGTGTATACATATGGGTATGACGGGGCCCTGTCCCTTCTTTCCTATAGCTTTATTCCAGTAGAGGTTTGTATACAGTTGTATGTAGTAGTTAAATGATGTAGCCTTGTCGGCTTCTATTCTTTTGTGTACAATATATGTAGCAGCCTAGCCGGCTTGCACCGTTCTTCCGCATATTGTGTGTATATATATATATATATATATATATATATATATGCAGATTGTACGGAGTTCTGATGTTTCCTTTTTATGAGATTAGTTTTTGCCATTATGGGCCTTTGATGTTCAATATGTCACAGATAAGTATTTAGGGGTGTTTGGTCGCTAGAGGTCAGAGTCCCGTCACGGCTCATCGGTTTGGGTTGTGACACATTCCTTACATACTTAGTACATTTTTCGTACTGATGTCCTTTCTTTTATGGACGCTGTGTTCATGCCCACAGGTAGACCGGGAGGCGGTGCAGACGCTTAGGAACCTACTCAACAGATTTGCAGGAGCACTCCACTACTTTGGAGTTTCTATTTCTTGGTATATTCTTTTATGTATATATTGGGGCATGGCGGGTTCCTATCCCACCCTCATGATTTCAGTACTTCAGTTAGAGGCTCGTAGATACTTATATGTGGGTTGTAGATGTTATGAGACTTTTCAGTGTATATTTTGTACATCATTTTGTAGCCTTGTGGGCTTATGCCTATGTATATGTTTTGGGGGATAGTTGGAGATTGTTTCATGATAAGTTTTGCATCGAGGTTGATATATGTCCAGGTTGAGTATGATAGAGAGCGTGCTCGGTAATCATCTCTGGGTACCCATCATGGCCCACTAGTTTGGTCGTGACAAAAGTGGTATCAGAGCAGTTCCGTCCTAGGGTGTGTCTACGAGCTGTGTCCAGTAGAGTCTTGTTTATGTGTGTGAAGCGCGCCACACTTATAAACGAGAGGCTGCGGGGAATTTAGGAATAATGACCGTCTTTCTCCTTCATAGATCGTGCGATAGAGCTATGTTATAAGATTTTCCTTTTTCCCTAATTGTGCTTTATGATTTCAGCGATGCCGGTAAAGAGAAAAGCGACAGCCGCCCAGAAGGGCAAGACTGCGACAGGAAGGTGGGTTGAATAGGAGCCAGCGGTAAATATAGAAGAGGGTGAGTCCAATAATGAGGCTCCATCTCATACCTCTCACACTGCGCCTGTTTTAGAGAAGTATGAAGGGGCCTCAGTTCCAGCTCCAGTGCCTCTAGTTCCCCCACCGGGTGCTTCGGGTCAACAGATGACTGAGGCCATTCAGCTATTGACTCAGTTGGTTGCCGCCCAGGCTCAACGACAGAGTACGAGCCCAAGTGATAGAGCGGTTAGTGCAAGAGCCCGGGATTTTATGAGCTTGAATCCTCTGGAATTTTTCGGGTCAGAGCCGGATGAAGACCCGCAAGGCTTTATAGATGAGATGTTGAGGACATTGAGGATTATCCATGCTTCTTATACTGAGTCCGTAGAATTGACATCTTATAGGCTCCGTGATGTTGCGGTCCTTTAGTACAACAATTGGATTTCTTCAAGAGGGGAAAAAGCACCTCCCCCGATTTGGCAAGAGTTTTTGAATGCTTTTATCCGTCATTATTTTCCACTCGAGGTTCGTCGGGCCAGAGCTGATCAATTCTTAAATCTGAAGCAAGGGCATATGAGTGCCTGAGAGTGCAACCTTCATTTTAATTCATTGGCTAGATATGCTCCGACTATGGTAGCCGATATGGGAGACAGAGTACATCGATTTGTGAGTGGCTTAGGGCCATATTTGTTCAAAGATTGTTTGGCAGCCTCGCTTCAGGAAGGGATGGACATTTCCCGCACACAGGCCCATGCCCAAAATTTAGAAGAGGAGCAGCGACCGCACTGAGATGAGCGTAATGTTGACAGAGGGCAGAGTAAGAAGGCCAAATCTGTTGGTGCTAGTAGCGAGTATAGAGGGGGTCAGAGGCAGCTATATTCTAGATACTCAGGCCAGCCGGCCACTAGTGCACCTTCTCGATTTGCGGGCAAGAGATTTGACCGACCCAGCTATTCAGGACAAGGTCAGAGCTCAAGGGTTTCGGGTTCCCAGTTTGGAGGAGATCCTAGTTATAGGAGACCACTGGTCCCACGATGTAGCCAGTGCAGAAGGTTACATTCAGGTCCGTGTCACCAGGGCTCAGATTCTTGTTATGCTTACGGACTGACTGGGCATATGATGCATGATTGTCCCTCGATGCATGGTAGAGGTGGGGTTCAGCCCATAGGATCAGTAGCCGGTTCTTCTTCGTCCATGCGCCCCGTAAGGTAGACTCCCTAGGCTTCAGTAAGTCATGGTAGGGGCAGACAGATAGCATCCAGTTCAGGTGGCTCCCAGCCCCGTATTTATGCATTGGCTAGACGACAGGATCTTGAGTCCTCTCCTGACGTTGTCACAGGTATCCTATCAGTATTCTCTCATGATTTTTATGCATTGATTGATCCGGGTTCTACTTTGTCCTATATTACTCCGTATATTACTGATCGTATTGGGGTGAAACCCGAGTCAATTGAGCCTTTTGAGGTGTCTACTCCTCTTGGTGACCCGATAATAGCTAGACAAGTGTACAAAAATTGTGCGATTGTGGTATGTGATCGTCAGACCATAGCTGATTTGATTGAGCTGGAAATGTTAGATTTTGATGTGATTATGAGCATGGATTGGTTGGCCTCTTGTTATGCTAATGTAGATTGCAGGACAAAGGTGGTTCGATTCCGATTCCCGGGAGAGCCATTCCTAGAATCGAAGGTTAATACAGCATCTCCAAGAGGCAGATTTATTTCCTATCTCAAGGCGAGAAGAATGATTGCTAAGGGCTACATTTGTCATTTAGTACGAGTTCAGGATACTGAAGCAAAGTCGCCGACTCTACAGTCTGTTCCGGTAGTGAATGAGTTTCCGGATGTATTTTCAGATGAACTTCCAGGCCTTCCATCGGAACGAGAAATTGACTTTTCTATTGATGTGTTGCCGGACACCGAACCTATATTTGTTCCTCCTTACAGAATGGCTCCTGCGGAATTGAAAAAGATAAAGGCACAACTGAAAAGGGATTTATTAGACCCAGTTCATCGCCATGGGGAGCACCTGCCCTATTTGTAAGAAAGAAAGATGGCTCCTTACGAATGTGCATCGACTATAGGCAGTTGAACAAGGTGACGATAAAGAATAAATATCCTCTTCCGAGAATCGATGATTTGTTTGACAAATTACAGGGTGCCAAGTGGTTTTCCAAGATTGATCTGAGATCGGGGTATCATCAAGTGAGAGTTAGAGAAGAAGATATTCCGAAGACGGCTTTTAGAACGAGATATGGGCACTATGAATTTCGGGTAATGTCATTCGGGTTTACTAATGCTCCGGCAGTGTTCATGAATTTTATGAATAATGTATTCAGGATTTTTCTAGACTTATTTGTGATCGTGTTTATCGATGACATTCTGGTATATTCTCGGTCAGACACAGAGCATGCGGATCATTTGCGTATTGTCCTTGGAATTCTTCGGACTCGTGAGTTATATGCTAAATTTTCAAAATGTTAGTTCTGGTTGAATTCTGTAACTTTTTTGGGCCATATTACCTCAGCTGACGGTGTTCGGGTTGATACTCAGAGAATTGAAGTTGTGAAGACTTGGCCAAGGCCTACAACACCTACAGCGGTCCGTAGCTTTTTGGGTTTAGCAGGTTATTATAGAAGATCTGTGGAAGTATTTTCTTCTATTTCGGCCCCATTAACGAAGCTAACTCAGAAATTAGCAAAATTTCAATGGACCGATGCTTGTGAGCGCAGTTTTCAGGAATGGAAAGATATATTAACTTCAGCCCCAGTCCTGACGCTTCCAGAAGGGTCAGAAGGTTATGTTGTTTATTGTGATGCCTCCAGTGTCAGATTGGGATGCGTGTTGATGCAGCACGGGAAGGTTATAGCCTATGCCTCCAGACAACGGAGAAAACATGAGAAGAACTACCCAACCCACGATCTTGAATTAGCGGCAGTTATTCATTCTTTGAAGATATGGAAACATTATTTGTATGGTGTTCATGTTGATATTTATACGGATCATAAGAGCCTCCAGTATATTTTCAAGCAAAAGGAGTTGAATCTTCGACAGAGGCGATTGTTGGAGTTATTGAAAAACTATGATGTGAGTATACTATATCATCCGGGGAAATAAAATGTGATGGCCGATGCTCTTAGCTGCAAATCCATGGGCAGTTTATGTGATATCCAACTGGAGAAGAAAGGATTAGTTCGTGAGCTCCACCAGTTAGCTAACCTAGGAGTCCGCTTAATAGACTCAGGTAATGCAGGAATTGTTGTTCATAATTCGTCTGTTTAATTCCTGGACATGGAAGTGAAAAGGCGCCAATACGAAGATCCCGAGTTGAGTCACAATACAGATACCCTTCCTCAGAAAGAGATGTCACCATTTGAGATTTCAACAGATGGGATTCTCAGGTACTGAGGCAGGCTATGTGTTCCAGAAGTTGCAGGGCTACGTCGTCAGATTTTGGAAGAAGCTCATTACTCCCGTTATTCTATTCACCTAGGATCAACCAACATGTACCATGATCCTAAGTTAATATATTGGTGGGATGGAATGAAGAAAGATATAGAAGAATTTGTAGCTCAATGCTCAAATTGCCAACAAGTGAAAATTGAGCATCAAAAGCTAGGAGGATTGTTACAAGCTATGGAAATTCCAACCTGGAAATAGGAGGTGATCAACATGGATTTTATTGTAGGTTTGCCGCATTCTCGGCGTAAGTCTGATTCCATATAGGTAATCGTGGACAGACTTACAAAATCAGCTCATTTTCTTCTAGTCAAAACTGTTACACCTTGGAAAATTTCACGTCATCGTATAGTAGATAGACTAATGCAGTGTGAGAATTATATGATGTTTCTATAAGTAAGAAGCAGTATTTAATGGTTCTATGTGAGATTCCAAAGAGGTTTGAGGCAAGGGAAGAAAGTTTGCTGAGAAAGGCGAAGTATACGTTATGTTTCGGAAGAGTTTTATAAAGTACCGAGCTAAAGTTGATCTAATAATGTCTTGAGGAAACGATATAATGCTCCTTAAGTTGTTAATGAAGTGTTAAACAAGTGTTACGAAGGTTCCATAAGGATTGGAGATCAAATGGGTTGACGAGAACAAGTTTCGGGAAGTTGTAGATTATACGGTCCTTTATACAGACTACATAAAAGATACTGCCTGTATGTCTAACCTTAGAATCATCCCAGAGAAGGATGAAGCTCTGGAAGAAATATACGGTCCTTTATACGACCGTATAAATTATACGGTCCGTATAATAGGTCGTAGGTTAGGGTCGGGACAGATTTTTAAGTTTTATTTAAGGGACCCAAGTTCATTATTTCATTTCCTTTTTTCTCTCCACACCTCAACAAATCTCTAGAACTCTCTCCACACTATACCGACACATATCCAAGGGAAATCAAGGATCAACTTCATCAACCCAAGGGAATCAAGTGCAAGGAGCTCTCTAAGGTTGCTTGGACTCAAGAAATCTCCTTGGATTGAAGCTATGGTTTTTCTCAAGTGAAGTATTTTAATCCAAAGGCCGTTCTCATACTATCAAAGGTAAGTTTTATGATCAATTCATGTTATTTTGAGTATTGAGGGGTTGAGAGACTTGAATTATGAAAGGAGGTAGAAGATGGGTCATAAATATGAGAATAGTGGCATTTTTGAGTAGTAGCTTAATATGAATCATGATTCGTTGTATGTTACGAGTATAGTTATGTTATAAATGATATTAAGAACATGGGAGAAACATTATATGAG
Source organism: Lycium barbarum (assembly GCF_019175385.1). Taxonomy (NCBI): domain Eukaryota; kingdom Viridiplantae; phylum Streptophyta; class Magnoliopsida; order Solanales; family Solanaceae; genus Lycium; species Lycium barbarum. The sequence continues at coordinate 40,170,514 of NC_083339.1, read as the reverse complement.
GATGAATGTAATGTTGTATTATGACCATGGTTATGGATGCCCTTGAAATGGAAGTAGGAGAATTGAATAACGTATGGTTGATGAAGATTGTTGATTATGATATGATAATTGTTATTATTGATGTTTGGGAGTTGTTATGTTATATGGAGAAAGTCGTAGAAACAAAGGAGATGCTGCCCAATTTTCTCCAGCTTTAGTTCAAGCATGCTTATGTTATTGATTACCTAATATTAGTATGAACTCTCTTGAAGGTAGAAACGTGAATATTGGAGGGGAACGTTCAAGTGATAAAGTAGCTAAACAAAAAGGTATGTAAGGCTAGTCCTTTTCTTTTCCAAGGCATGATTCTTATGACGTGATCTTCCCTATCTCTCCATGACTTCTTACATTCCGGAAACTGTGAGTCTATGATTATAAAGAGCTTCACATGAGGTAAAGAAAAGAGATATGTTATGAATACGATAATGGTAATGATGAGTCTAAGTCTAGAAATCCTAAAGATCATGATACGGTTCTTGTGAAGTAAATGATTCCTCGATATTATTCATTGTTGCTACACTCACCTTATAATACTAGTTCCTTTAAGGTGAGGCAGGATGGTTATGACTATTCCATAATGGAATCGGGGGGTTCTCGACCTTACGTTACCCCGATAGAATTATAGTGGTCCTTGAGTTCTTATACATGCATTATGATAAGTATATGATGTTGAGATTACACTGTGCCTACATGGCCGGGTAGACACCGCTAAGGCGGGCAACGTATAAACCATGTCTAGATGGCATGGGCAGACACCACTAGCGGGTGACTTGAGATGTTTACCATGGACGCGGGCTAATGATGATCACACCATACCTATATGGTCGGGCAGCTTATCTATATATATATTTGATATGATGATATTTATGAGGTCAGTTAGCATGCATTGTTCTTTTTAAAGTGATCTTCAGTACAGGTTGTTTCCTCACTTGATGTTCCCTTCTTTCTTTGATATGTCATTATTGTTCATGCCTTACATACTCAGTACAATGTTCGTACTGACGTCCTTTCTTTTGGACGCTTTGTTCATGCCCACAGGTAGAGAGGGAGACGGTGCCGATCTGTAGGAGCTTATCAGCGGATTCACAGGGGCACTCCACTATTCCGAAGGTGCTACTCATGGTCATATTCTTTTGTGTATATACTTGTGCACGACGGGGTCCTGTCCCGTCCGTATGTCTAGTAATCTAGTAGAGGCTCGTAGATACGTACATGTGGGTAGTTGATGTTCCATAATGATCACATTGTACTTTTGTATATCATTTTTGTAGCCGTGAGGGCTTGTGTATATATAGATATGGGTTGCTTTGGAGACTATATATGATCAGGTTGAGTATGATGATTAGCCTAATGAGAGGTGCTCGGTAGTCAGCTCCGGGTACCAGTCATAGCCCCCTAGTCGGGTCATGACTGTTACATCCGGCATTTTTGCATATTCAAAAAATTCGAGATAACTTGGCTTGTAATGAATGAGGCCATATTTGGACCTTACTTGGTATGAATGTGTCGGCTAAGAATACATTGGTGTGGAATTACGAAAGGAGGCCAAGGGAAAAAATTGGAATTTTGGAAATTTTTTTCGGGATTTACAAAATAAGATTTCTAATGAATTGGGCTCAAATAATTCAAGAAAAAAAAATTGAGGCCCAATTACAAAAGGGTGGCCGGCCTTGTGCATATGGCCCAAGCCCACCTTAATTAATTCATGTGATGAATTAATATAAGATGACCAAGTCATCTATATCCATAGAAGATTCAAGAGAGAACAAGAACAAAAAGAATAAGAGAAAAAGAAGAGGAGCTCACGGCTAGAAAAAAAAAAGGAGAAAAGAAAGAAAAATTCTTGGAGCCTAATCTTGGGTTCAAAAATCCATTTCTTGTGGGATTATTACTAGGTGCAAGGTCCTCTTCAAGGTGGCATAATTATTTTGGCAATAAAGTGGCTTGGGTGACAAGTGAAGGAGTTGAGAAAAGGTAATAATTTTACCATTTTTATACCATGGAATATATGTATATATGTTGTAGTGTGTGGGAATGAATGAAAAGCATGAAAATTTTATGGGTTGTGGAAGTGTGTGTATGGCCGTATGTATGTATATATTGCATGTCTATGGTGACTTGAAATTATGTTGAAATCTAGTTGTAGTTATGGTAGGAATTGTATTGGAAGTGAAAGTTGATTGAATTAGTGGAAGTTGGAAAATTTAGTGTGTGGCCGTGTGATGTAGGAGTTTGAAATGAAAATGGATTTGTTGTATTAGTATGTTAATGGTGTGATTGTGAAATGAATGGAAGAATAATGACTTTAGTTGTTATGGAAGAATGGTTGTTAAGTTGTTGTAGGAAATTATGCAAATTTATTGTCACTTATGTAAAAATGGAAATGAAAGTATTAAGAGGCAAATTATGGTTGTCATTGATGAAGTTGAAAGATAGAAATATATCATGAACATGTTTGCTAAAAGATTGGAAGTTGTGGGTGAATTATGCTTTTGGTAGGAAACTTGTATATTGTGTATACTTTATGTATATTTGGTGAAAACGATATGATACGTCTCTGAATCATGTTGTAGTGATCTTGATGAGTGATGAATATGAAAACAATAAGTTTGGTTTGGAAGTGTAAGGTCGGAATGAAAGATGTTACGTTATGACGGAAAGATGGCAAATTGTGCCATATTATGTGTTTTGAGATACTTGTTGTCATTATGGATATTGTTGTTGGGTTGTGTTGATTGTTTGACTGTGTTTAACTTTTGGGGATGTTATATATATAGGGGAAGTGCTGCCGAAATTTCGGTAGGCAAATATATAATAAACTTGGAGTCTTAAGGTTTGAATCTGACAATTGGTAAACTTGACCATTTGTAGATTCTGGACGAAATTGGAATCGAAGCCAAGCGAGCGTAAGACGCAATCGAGGTATGTAAAGCCTACCCCTTCATTCTTAGGCATGTTTTGAACGTAATAGGCTCAGCCGCGAGCCTTAAGTACGACTCCGTTCCTCGGAATTCGAGATGGAAATCCGCTCCAATTCCTTCAGTAAGATTGATCATTTTTCTTAGAATTTGTCCCTAAACTGAACTTTTGTATAAACACTTTCCTAAACGGAGTTGGAATACTTCCATATGATTATGGATGACCTCATAAGGTCTATTATCAGTAATTTACGTATGTCGCCTCGAGTTGGTCCGAGGTGGGCCTACGGAGCCCCGATACCTATTGTATGATCTAAATTGTCTCATTTCTGTCCGATTTTCACAAGTAACCTCTGGACTATTATTCTGATCCCGATATGACTATTTTTTTTATATAAATCTTATAAAATGGTTTTGGCATCTGGAAATCTGATTCTGGTAATAATCTGTCGTGCCTTCCCAAGTAGGATATAGGCGCGTATTATGAATACCATCTGAATACTCTGATTTGACTCGCCGCTTGGCATACTTCAGTTTGATTGAGTCTGTATGTGTGTGGTTTCTCATTAATCTGTTCGTGGATGTCTCAATGCTTCCTTCACTGCGTCCCGGGCCAGGTTCTGTTATCGTGCATATTCCTTTGCATTGTTCACCGCGTCCCTCGGTGTGCGGGCCGGAATCTGTTTATATCGGTACATTTTTCGTACTAACCCCCGGTTCTTCGGGGGCTGCGTTACATGCCCGCAGGTACAGACGCACCTGGAGATACACCGCCAGTCTAGGACTCAGATTCTGCTATTTTGAAGAGCTCCTTTGATCCGGAGCGAATACTTTTGGTATATATCTTCTGACATCTGTATATTCTGTATGTATGACAATTCTGGTTACGGCGGGGCCCTGTCCCGTCATCTGATTCTGTATGTCTGTTAGAGGCCTGTAGATATGTATGTGGGTTATGGGTTACATCTGTTTAGGTAGGTGCGTACGATTTTGTGACTCCGTCTGCTATGTTAGCCTCATCGGCTTATGCAAAAGTTTCAGTATGCATATGTATATATATTTTCGCGCGCGTCATATCTGTATTGGCTTGAATCTGTAAGCACCTATTTAAAATATCCTGTCTGGTACGCTGATTCTGTCAGGTAGGTACGTATGGGTATCCAGTTAGGATACCAGCCGCGGCCCACGGGGTTGGGTCGTGACAATGACAAAAGTGGTAACCAAGCAGTTATGTCCTAGGGTGTGTCTATGAGCCGTGTCTAGTAGAGTCTTGTTTATGGTGTGTTGCGCGCCACACTTATAAACAAGAAGTTGCGAGGCATTTAGGAAAAATGATCATTCTTCTTCTTATTAGATCGTGCCATAAAGCCATGTTATAAGATTTTCTCCTCCCTAATGGTGTGCTATGATTTCAGTGATGCCGCCAAAGAGAAAAGACACAGCTGCCCCGAAGGGCAAGGCTACGAAATAAAGACGGATCGAAAGAGAGCCGCCAACTAATGTAGAAGAAGGTGAATCCCAAAGTGAGGCTCCATCTAATACCTCTCATACTCCGCCTATTATATAAGAACAAGAGGGTGCTTCAGCTTTAGCTCCTATGCCTCCAGTCCCTCCACCGGTTGCTGTAGGTCAACAAATGACCGAAGCTATTCAGTTATTGACGCAGTTAGTTGCCGCGCGGGCACAACAGCAAAGTGCGGGTTCCGGTGACAAGGAAACTAGTACTCGAGCTCGGAATTTTATGAGTTTAAATCCTCTAGAGTTTTCGGGTCAAAGCCGGATGAAGACCCGCAAGGTTTTATTGACGAGATGTTAAGAACATTGAAAATTATTCATGCCTCCGATACTGAATCTATGGAGTTGGCATCTTATAGACTCCGGGATGTGGCAGTTCTTTTTTATAATAATTGGGTATCTTCAAGAAAACAGAATGCACCTCCTCCAGTTTGGCAGGACTTTGTAGACGCCTTCATCCGTCACTATTTACCACATGAGGTTCGTCGGGCCAGAGCTGATAGGTTCCTGAATTTAAATCAAGAAAATATGAGTGCCCGGGAGTATAGCCTGCACTTTAATCCATTGGCTAGATATGCTCCTGTTATATCCCGTATTTTGCGTATTCGGATAATTCGAGATAATTTTGGGAAGTTAAGGGCAAGGCTATATTTTTGACCTTGTTTAGCACACAAGTTGTTCACTAAAGTTTTGATGTGGAAATATTAAGAAAGGCTAGGGGCAAAAAGGAAAATTCGCAAGATGGCTCCTAGAAAATATGGAGGAAGGCTAAGGGCAAATTTGGAATTTGGAAAATAAATTTTCATGAATTACAAAAAAAAAAAAAAGATGGGCTTGCACTAAATGGGCCAAGTGGCCGGCCAAGGTGGTGGGATTTAGCCCACATGGATTAATTTTACATGTGCATAAAAGATGACTTAAAGGTCACATTTCTCATCTTTATCCATAGAGGGTTCAAGAAACTTGGAGAAGAAAGAAAGGAGAAGGCCATTTCGGCCATGGCTTACCAAACAAGCTTTGGAAAAATCTTGATCAAAAAAATATTTTCTTCTAGCTTTTCTACTAATTGGAAGGTCCTCTTTAACATGGAGAATTGTTGGAGTAAGCAAAATATTCGTTGTGCGAGTTGTGGACTCTAGCCGAGAAAGAAGATGAGTGGGAAAAAAGTATGTGTTCAATCTCCTTTTACATGTATTATGGATGATTATGTGTGTTGTAGTACGTAAAAGTGGATGAAAATCATGAAATATGGATGTTATGTTGGTGGCCGAATAGAGGTGTGTTGGTAAGAAGTGATGAATTGATTTTATTTAGTATATTGATTGTTGTTGTTGTGGATTCCATGATGAAAATAAAGGTTTGACGACTTGAAATGAAGTTGTAGTTGTTGGTGGGTTGTTGTAGAAGTTAATGCAATTTTAATATGGTTTCTTGTAATTATGAGAAGGAAGTTGTTAATGTGTAGATTGTCGGTGTAGTTCATGAATTTGGACAAAAATAAAATAACTTGTCATTGTTCTTGTTGACTTTTGAAGGTTTCGGGTGAAGTGGTATGTTGGTCGAATTGTTTGAAGTGTTCTTGAATCATGTTAGAATGATTTCGGATTAATACTTGAATGTGAAATCATTGATGTTAGCTTGACTATGTGTGGTTGAATTGAATATAAAAGGATTGCTAGTGTTAGAATGCATTTGAATTAATTGTTGAGTTGGAGATATGATTGTTGGTATTGTTGTTGATAATTTGGCCTAGTTGAATTCTAGGATTTGTTGTTGATAAATTGGCCGAGTTAGATTCTCGGGGATGGTGTATTTACAGGGGAAATGCTGCCGAAATTCGGCAGATTATGAATGAATTTATTTGGAAGACTAAGGAAAGTGTGTGACAATGTGTTTAATGATTGTGTAATCTTCTTGAATGTAGACTAGCGATAGCGAGCTGGACAAATAAGCGTAGCTAATAGGACGTGGAACGGGTATGTAAAGCTTACCTTTTCTTTCTTTTGGCATGTCCTAGAGCTAAGTGAGCTGTGATACTTATCTTGGGGTAACTCTATTCTTGATTCCGAGCTTGTTAATGATTCTTATTCACTTCTTGATGTGAGTATACTTAGTATAGCCGAGCTTATTGTATGATTGAATAGCAAGAAAAGTCTAAAGAGTTCTGTAAGTAGTAATGTCCCTAACTTTCGTAGACGGTCTCGGATTGCTTGAAAATGGTTGTAGAAGTTCCTGCAATGAATAACGTTCATAGCTTTCATGTGTTAACTTGGATTGTTTTGGAAATGCTCGTAGAGGTTTCTATAACGAATAATGTTCATAAATTTCATAAGCGAACTCGAAATTTTTTAGAAACGTTCATGGCGGGGGGGGGGGGGGGGGGGGGGTTCTATAATGAATAATGTCCATAACGATATTTGAAAGGTACTTGGTATGATTGTTGCTTTAATTTTCCAAAAATAGCTTCTGAAACGTTCGTAGAAGGTTCTGTACTTCAAACGCTCATAACTTTCTTATACTAAGTCGGGTTGACCCGAAACTTGTTTCTGAGTCTTCAGGAGTCGGTAAGTATACTTATCCATCGAGTCTTAAAAGTTGATTTACATGCATTTAGTTTCCTACTACTCTGCTCATGCATATGGTTGTTAACTTTCTAATACTAACGCGGATTTACTTGAAACGTGTTTGTGACTTATTAATGATTTCAAGAAAATTAGTTTTGTACTAAAGGAAACATAAACTTGACTTTCAAAACCACTCCGAGGGGGGTGTGGGATTTTACTATTAAGATTTTCAAAACCACTCCGAAGGGGGTGCGAGGTTGTACTATTTCATTCCATATACGACTCATGTTTACATTCCATGGCATCGTTATTATTATGTCGGGACCGGCATGCCCGAAGGGGCCAGGGTAGTATTATGTCGGAACCGGCATGCCCGAAGGGGCCATCATTATTATTATGTCGGTACCGGCATGCCCGAAGGGGCCAGGGTAGTATTATGTCGGAATCGGCATGCCCGAAGGGGCCATCATTATTATTATATCGGGACCGGCATGCCCGAAGGGGCCAGGGTAGTATTATGTCAGAACCGGCATGCCCGAAGGGGCCATCATTATTGTTAATGTTGTAAGCGGCATGCCCGAAGGGGCCAGGACTAGTACTATTATGCCGGAAGCAGCATGCCCGAAGGGGCCATCATTTTTATTAAGCCGGAAACGGCCATCCAGTCGGACTACTGTGATACTATATTTAGACTGTGTATTCTAGAATCTGGAGTGTGCTGTACTTATACTGTGTATGCTGGAATTCGAGTAAGGCACTACATGGCACGGTTCAAAATATTGTTCCCGGTAGATTCCGGGTTGTCTCTAAACTTGTTATTGTTACGCTTTCCTGTGTTTATGATTCAGTCATGCTTTACATATTCAGTACATATTCCGTACTGACCCCCTTTCTTCGAGGGCTGCGTTTCATGCCACGCAGGTACATCCAGATGAGTAGAAGACTTTGCTAAAGGTGTTCCAGCGGAATTGGCGAACTCCATCTCAGTTCGGAGTGTTGCCGGGTCAAAGTACTTGTGTCATGGTATTCTGACTATGTTAGAGACTTTGCAGACAGTGTCCTGTGGATAGGGCGTCAAGAAGTGCAAATCATTTGTAGATGTTAAAAGAGTATGTATTTTCAGATGACTTCAGTTGGTAAAAAGTACGAAATTGATTGAAAGTTTTCATGTTCTGTATAAAGATAATGACCTCTATTTGGAATAGTTTCATGTTTTTAAAAGTTTTTGAAATGACAGGTTTTGGTAAAGCGAACGTTTAAGGGTTCGCTCGACTCTGATGAGAGTCAGGTGCCCATCATGCCCTATCAAGATGAGGGTGTGACAGCTCCGACTATGGTGGCTGACATGGGAGACAGAGTACACAGGTTTGTAAGTGGCCTAGGGCCACATATATTCAAAGATTGCTTGACAGCGTCATTGCAAGAGGGGATGGATATTTCCCGTATTCAGGCCAATGCCCAGAACCTAGAAGAGCAGCAACATCCGTAAAAGGGTGAGTGTGATATCGATAGAGGGCAGAGTAAGATGGCCATATTTGTTGGTGTCGGTAGCGACTATAGAAGGGAATCAGGACAGTCACATTCTAGATATTCAGGCTAGTCGGCGACTAGTGCACTTCCTCGGTTTGCAGGTAAAAGATTGGATTGAACCGTTCATTCAGGACAGAGTCAGAGTTCGAGGGTCTCAGGTCCTCAGTTTGGGGGTGATCCTAGCCAGCGGAGACCACCAGTACCGCGATGTAGCCAGTGTGGTAGATTGCATCCCGGACAGTGTCGTCGAGGTTCAGATGCTTGCTATGCCTATGGCCAGGTTGAGCATATGATGCGAGATTGCCCGTCGATGAGTGATAGAGTTAGGGTTCAACCCACAGGGTCCGCAGCTGGTTCTTCTTCGTCTGTGCGCCTAATAAGACAAACTCCCCAGATCCCAGCGGGCCGTGGTAGGGGCAGAGGGGGAGCATTCAGTTCAGGTGACACACAGCCCTATATCTATGCTCTATCTGGACGACAGGATCTTGAGTCCTCCCCGGATGTGGTTACAGGTATACTATCTATATTCTCTCATGAGGTTTATGCATTGATAAATCCGGGTTTCACGTTGTCTTATATTACTCCTTATATTGCTGGCCGTATTAGGGTGAAACCCGAGCCAATTAAACCTTTTGAGGTATCTACTCCGGTTGGTGATCCCGTGATAGCTAGACAAGTATACAAGAATTGTATAATTGTGGTATGTGATCGTCATACTAAAGTTGATCTAGTTGAGCTGGAAATGTTAGATTTTGATGTAATTGCGGGTATTGTCACGACCCGACTAGAGGCCATGACGGGTACCCGGGGCTAACCACCGATCACCACTCATTCTATTACTCATCATACTCATTAAGCGTACTTTCGTTAATACAATACTCAAATCATAGGTAAAACCATTTTTCATTTGGAAATATAATTACTTTTATATACATAAGCCCTTTGGCTATCAAAATAATATATATATATATATATATATATATATATATATATATATATATATATATATATATAATAGTAACATCGTGAGACCACATGCGTATCTACAAGTCTCTACTGGAGTATCACACATATGGACGGGACAGGACCCCGCCGTGCCCAAATATGTACACAAAATAATAAATCAAGTAGCACCTCCGAAATAATGGAGTGCTTCTGTAAATCTGCTGACAGCTCCTATGGATCTGCACCGTCTCCCTGTCTACCTGTGGGCATGAACACAGCGTCCAAAGAAAACGGACGTTAGTACGAATATGGTACTGAGTATGTAAGGCATAAACAATAATGATATATCAATGAAATACGGAGATATCGGGTGAAGAGCGATCTGTAACTGATTGTTACTTAAAACTGAAATAATGCATGCTAACTTACTTCATAATCATCATCATATCATGTATGCATATATGTATAAGCTGCCCTACCATATAGGTACGGTGTGATAATCATTATCCTGCGTCCAGGCCTCCCGCGTCCGGGGTACTATATCATGCCGCCCACGAGTGGTGTCTGCCCATGTCATCTAGACATGGTGTATACGCTGCCCGCCTTAGCGGTTTCTGCCCGGCCATATAGGCGCGGTGTAACATCATCATCATATACTTATCATGAATCATGCATAAAACTCAAGACAAAATATACATCTGTCGGGGTGACGTAAGGTCGTAAACCCCCGATTCCATTATGGAGTATTTATAAGCATTCTGCCTCACCTTGAAGGAATTAGCATATAAGGTGAGTGTATTCAATGAACAACATCAATGGATCATAATATGGATCATTAGCCTTGTAGAAACATAATATATAGGCCTTAGAATCTTTAGACTTAGACCCAACGTCATCATTATCGCACTCGTAACATATAGCTTATCTTATCCTATATGGCTATTCATGAACATAGACTCTTAGTTTTCTGGAAGGTAGGAAAGTCATAAAGATATAGGGGATATCGTGCCATAAGAATCATGCCTTAGAAAGAAGGGAATAGCCTTACATACCTCTTTCGTTTAACAATTTTATCGCTTGATCGTTCTCCTTCGATGCTCGCGTTTCTACCATCACGAGGATTCACATCAACATTAGTTAATCGATTATATGAACGTGTTACTAATGCTAGAGAAAATTGGGCAGCATTTCCTTTGTTCATACAACTTTCCTCATTTTACATATCAACTACCAACATCCATCACAACATTCACAATATTATACACAAAAATCATCATTCATCTACATTATCCACATTTCACAATTTCACTTCGATTCCTCCATAATCGTGGTCATAGTTCGCTATCATATTTTCTCACATATAATAATCATACCATGTTCTAAGTGTCACTCATAGCATACTTATAATCACAACATATCCATATTCATAATTCACTCCAAACTACTACTCAACAATGACACTATTCCCACATTCATGACCCAATTTGTACATCCTTCTACAATCCAAGTGTTTTAACTTTTCAATACCTTAAACAACATGGAATGATCATAAAACTCACCTTAGATAATGGAAGAATAAGCCTTGAGTAGAAATTCTCTTCTTGCACCAAAACCCTAGTCCACTCTTATTGGAATTTCTTGGTTTGGATGAACTTTGATATGTTTCATAAACTTGATTTTGTGGGTTTGATGAAGTTGATCATAGATTTCTATTGGGTTCTTGTGGGTGGAGAGTGGAGAAGATTCTAGAGTGTTCTTGAGGTGTGGAGGGGAGAAATGAAATGAATTAACTGAGAGAGAGGGTCCTTATATCATTTTAAAATCTAACCCGACACGAACATACGGACCAACATACGGTCTGTACATTTTATACTGGCCGTATGTCTGGACCGTATGTTTGGTCCAGTGAAGACCCTCATTCTGGGTAGAACATACGGTTGGACATACGATCCGTATGTTTTATACGGCCAGTATGTTTTGCCGTATAATGCCCAGCTTTCCGGAGTTCGTTCGACTCGTTTGATCTCCAATCCTTATGGAACCTTCTTGACAATTATTTAAAACCTCAATACCAATCTAAGGGACATTATCACTCTTCACCAAGACATCATTACACCATCCTTAACTTGTCACTCGTAATTCTTACCCGGCACACAACATATCCCTTGCTTTCCTTGACAACCTTCTTCCCTCACCTCAAATGTCTTTAAGATTTCGTTTAGGATCATCAAATGCTATTTCTTACTTATCAAAACATTGTATACGTCGTGCCCTTCATTAGTCTATTCACTGTACGTTAACGGAAAATTTCCAAGGTGTAACAGGTATGGATTTGTTGGCCTCTTGTTATGCTAATGTCGATTGCAGAATCAAAGTGGTTCGATTCCAATTCCCAGAAGAGCCCGTGCTTGAATAGAAAGGTAATACAGCATCACACAGAGGTAGGTTTATTTCTTACCTTAAGGCAAGAAAGGTGATAGCCAAAGGCTATATTTATCACCTAGTCCGAGTTTATGACACCTATTACACCTCAGAAATTTTCCCGTTAGCGTACAGTGAATAGGCTAACAAAGGACATAGCGTGTGCGATGTTTTGATGAGTAATGACGTCCCTTATATTGGTATCGAAGTGTTGAACAATTGTTAAGAAGGTTCCATAAGGATCGGAGAATTAACGAAGTGACAAAAATAAGATTCAGTTAACTGGTGGATTATACGGTCGATTATACGGACCGTATAATGGTTTTACGGCCGTATAATGAACCGTAGAAGTGTCACAGAATGAAGTTGAGAAAAGGTGGGTTTTACGGTAGATTATACGGGCCATATAAAATTATACGGCCAGTAAAATGAACCGTCAAGTTGACACAGAAAAGGGAAGTCACTGGAGCTGTTTTACGGTCGATTATACGGACCGTAAAAATTTATACGGTCCGTATAATGGACCGTATAATGATGTCGGGACAGATTTCAACTTTTAAATAAGGACCCAAGCTCATTTTAATTTATTTCACTCTCTCTCTCCACGACCCAACATCTCTTTAGAACCTTCCCAACTCTTCCAATACAAGAATCCAAGTGAAGAATTAAGATCAACTTCATCAATCCACCAAAACCAAGTGTAAGGAACACATCAAGGATCATTTAAGTCAAGAAATTCCATAAAAGGTAGGTTTATTTCCTACCTCAAGGCAAGGAAGATGATAGCCCGTGCTGGAGTGGAAGGGTAATACAGCTTCTCCGAAAAGTAGGTTTATTTCCTACCTCAAGGCAAGGAAGATGATAGCCAAGGGATATATTTATCACTTAGTTCGGGTTCATGACACCGAGGCAAGACCGCCAACTTTTCAATCAGTTCCGGTAGTGAATGAATTCCAGATGTGGTTCCAGACGAACTTCCAGGTCATCCTCCAGAAAGAGAGATTGATTTTGCTATCGATGTGTTGCCGGACACCAAGCCTATTTATATTCCTCCTTATTGAATGGCTCCGGCAGAATTGAAAGAGCTGAAGGCACAATTGAAAGACTTGCTCGAGAAAGGTTTCATTAGGCCCAGTTCATCACCGTGGGGAGCACCGGTCTTGTTCGTGAGAAAGAAAGACGGGTCGCTACGAATGTGTATTGACTATAGGTAGTTGAACAAAGTGATGGTGAAGAACAGATATCCTCTTCCAAGGATTGATGACTTATTCGATCAACTGTAGGGTGCCAAATGGTTTTCCACAATAGATCTAAGGTCGGGTTATCATCAAGTGAGAGTTAGAGAAGCGGATATTCCCAAAACAACTTTCAAAACAAGATATGGACACTATGAATTCCGAGTAATGTCGTTTGGGTTGACTAATGCCCCGGCGGTGTTCATGAATTTAATGAATAACGTGTTTAGGCCATTTTTGGATCTCTTCGTGATAGTGTTTATTGATGATGGTTTGGTGTATTCTCGCACAGAACCCGAACACGCAGATCATCCAAGGATCGTTCTTGGCGTTCTTCGAGCTCGAGAATTATATGCGAAATTTTCAAAGTGCGAGTTTTGGCTAAACTCTGTAACATTTCTGGGCCATGTTATTTCAGATGATGGAATTCGAGTCGACACACAAAAAATTGAAGCAGTGAAGACTTGGCCAAGGCCTACCACACCCACGGAAGTTCGTAGTTTTCTTGGACTGGCAGGCTACTATAGAAGATTTGTAGAGGGATTTTCATCTATTTCAGCTCCATTGACGAAACTAACTCAAAAGTCGGCTAAGTTCCAGTGGAGTAATGCTTGTGAGCATAGTTTCCAAGAGTTGAAAAACAGACTAACCACAACTCCAGTTTTAACACTTCCAGAAGGGTCAGATGGTTATGTGGTATATTGTGACGCTTCCGGTATCGGATTAGGATGCGTATTGATGCAGCATGGTAAGGTTATTGCATATGCTTCGAGACAATTGCGAAAACATGAAAAGAATTATCCAACTCATGATCTTGAATTGGCCGCGGTTATTCATGCCTTAAAAATGTGGAGACATTATTTGTATGGTGTGCACGTTGATATTTATATAGATCACAAAAGTCTTCAATACATTTTCAAGCAAAAGGAGTTGAACCTGCGGTAGAGGAGGTGGTTAGAATTCTTAAAAGATTATGATGTGAATATTTTAAACCACCCCGGAAAGGCAAATGTAGTAGCCGACGCGCTTAGCCGCCGATCAATGGGTAGCTTAAGTGAAGTTTCCCCGGAAAAGAAAGAGATGACTCGTGAGCTCCACCAACTAGCTAATCTTGGAGTACGTGTGATGGATTCGGGTGATGCAGGGATTAGCATTGCGGATCCCACAGTTTCCTCTCTGAACACAGAAGTGAAAGAACGACAATATGAAGACCCTCAACTGCGTCATTACAAAGACACATCTCATAGAAAAGAGAAGTCCTTATTTGAAGTTGCTTTGGATGGGGTTCTTAGGTACCGAAGCAGATTATGTGTGCCGAATGTGGCAGAATTGCGCCGTCGAATATTAGAGGAAGCCCATTATTCTCGGTATTCTATTCATCCAGGTGCAACCAAGATGTATCATGATCACAAGCTAATATATTGGTGGGATGGCATGAAGTGAGACATAGCAGAATTTGTAGCACAGTGCCCGAATTGCCAACAAGTGAAGGCCGAGCATCAAAAGCCGGGGGGCTTGTTGCAAGCAATGGAAATTCCTACATGGAAATGGGAAATAATTAACATGGATTTTATTGTGGGGTTACCCCGTTCACGAGGGAAGTATGATTCTATATAGGTGATCGTGGACAGACTCACGAAAGCCGCCCATTTCCTCCCAGTTTGGACCACATATTCAGCGGAAGATTATGCCAGGTTGTATTTAAAGGAAATTGTGCGACTTCATGGAATACCTTTGGCCATTATTACAGACAGGGGAGCACAGTTTACAGCCAAGATTTGGAAGTCTTTTCAACAAGGTCTAGGTACTCAGGTCAAGCTCAGTACGGCGTTTCATCCAAAGACCGATGGACAGGCCGAGCGTACTATACAGACCCTGGAAGATATGCTACGAGCATGTGTGCTGGATTTTGCTGGTAGTTGGGATGAGCATTTGCCCCTTATTGAATTTGCGTAAAATAATAGCTATCATTCCAGCATTCAAATGGCTCCATATGAGGCTTTATATGGAACGAAGTGTAGATCTCCAATTGGATGGTTTGAAACAGGAGAAGCATAATTGATAGACCCCGAACTGATTCAACAAGCAGTGGAAAAATTTAAGGTGATCCGAGATCGATTGCTAACAGCCCAAAGCCGCCAAAAGTCTTATGCAGACAATCGCCGACGAGACCTGGAATTTCAAGTGGGCGATTGGGTGTTTCTGAAAGTATCACCGATGAAAGGGGTGATGAGATTTGGCAAGAAAGGGAAGCTAAGCCCTAGATACATCAGACCTTATGAAATCGTTAGTAAGGTGGGTCAGGTAGCCTATGAATTGAATTTGCCTTCGGAGCTTGAATCAGTACATCCAGTATTCCATGTTTCGATGCTCTGCAAGTGTATCGGAGATCCCACAAAGATTGTCCCGATGGAGGATGTGCAAGTGACAGAGAAGCTAACATACGAAAAAGTGCCTATTGCTATTTTAGATAGACAAGTGCGAAGGCTTCGGAATAAAGAGGTAGCATCAGTCAAAGTCCTATGGCGGAACAACAATCGGGAAGAAATAACTTGGGAAACGGAAGAGAAAATGAGATCCAAGTACCCCCATTTGTTCTAACCCCCGGAAGAGATTCAAGATGAAACGTCGACGATATAAGGTATGTATGCTTTATTTTTATGCTTTTGGTCGTGTGTGGCCATAGATGTGTTGATATTGTGATGTAGCCCTGTGAGGCGATGATATTATGGGTTGTTGTGATAGGTTAGTAGTGCCAGATTACAGGGGAAACTCTGGAAATTTTTTTGTAGGATCCCGTGTGTTTAACATTGGAGGACGAATGTTCCAAAAGGGGGGAAGAATGTTACACCTCGGAAATTTTCCCGTTAGCGTACAGTGAATAGGCTAACAAAAGACATAGTGTATGCGATGTTTTGATGAGTAATGATGTCCCTTAGATTGGTATCGAAGTGTTGAACAATTGTTAAGAAGGTTCCATAAGGATCGGAGAATTAACGAAGTGACAAAAATAAAATTCAGTTAACTGGTGGATTATACGGTCGATTATACGGGCCGTATAATGGTTTTATGGCCGTATAATGAACCGTAGAAGTGTCACAGAACGAAGTTGAGAAAAGGTGGGTTTTACGGTAGATTATACGGACCGTATAAAATTATACGGCCCGTAAAATGAATTGTCAAGTTGACACAGAAAAGGGAAGTCACTGGAGCAGTTTTATGGTCGATTATACGGACCGTAAAAATTTATACGGTCCGTATAATGGACCGTATAATGATGTCGGGACAGATTTCAACTTTTAAATAAGGACCCAAGCTCATTTTAATTTATTTCACTCTCTCTCTCCACGACCCAACATCTCTTTAGAACCTTCCCAACTCTTCCAATACAAGAATCCAAGTGAAGAATTAAGATCAACTTCATCAATTCACCAAAACCAAGTGTAAGGAACACATCAAGGATCATTTAAGTCAAGAAATTCCATAAAAGGTGGAATTGAATCATGAATGTTGATGTGTTGTGATTATGAATACGTTTTAAATGATGTTTATATCATGAAACAAGTATTAAATGTGCGAAAACACAAAAATGAGTTATAAGGATAAATGTGGGAAAATTGGATGGAATTGGTGGAATGTGATAAACGTCTATAAATGATGGTTGTTGATTGTAATATTGTGAACGTTGGGGAGTTGATATAGACTATGGGAAAGGCAGTATAAATAAATGAAGTGCTGCCCAATTTTCTCTAGAAATAGTGACGTATTCCCTTAAGTCGATTAGCTAACGTTAATGCGGATTCCTTCATGAAGGTAGCGACGTGTCGCTAAAGGGGAGCCAGTGAACGATATCTTAGCTAAACGAAAAAGGTATGTGAGGCTAGTCCTTTCCTTCTAATGGCATGAATCCCATAGCATGAATTCCTTTCCTCTTCATGAGTTCCTGTATTCCGGAAAGCTAAAAGCCTATATCCATAATTGCCCATATAAGATAAAGAGATATGGTATGATGATGCCATGTTGATAATGATGTTATTTATTGCTCACACTCACCTTATGTAGTATTTCCTTCAAGGTGAGGCAGAATGTTAATAATTGCTCCATAATGAAATCGGAGGATCACGACCTTACGTCACCCCGATAGAGTATAGTTGATCTTGATTCTTATGCATGTATGATGACAAGTATATTTTGATAAGCATATTATTATAAGTATTTTATGATGAGCATGTCGTGATTGCATCACACCGGGCCTAGTTGGCGGCTGGAAGCAGAGTTGAACGGGAGCCAGAAGAAGACGAGTCCTATAATGAAGCTCCCCCTCAGACTCCTCCTGTTTCCCCTGTATCAGCCGAGCAGGAAAGAGTTCCAGCTCCAGCCCCAGCACCTCCAGTTCCACTGCCAGCAGCTCCGGGCCAGCAGATGACAGAGGCCATCCAGTTATTGACTCAGCTAGTTGCCGCACATGTTCAGCGGCAAGATGTAGACCCGGGAGACAGGAAGGTGAGTGCAAGGGCTCGTGACTTTATTACCCTGAAACCTCTGGAGTTTTATGGATCGAAATCGGAGGAGGACCCGCAGAGCTTTATAGACGAGATGCTGAGGACACTGAAAATCATACATGTTTCGGATACAGAGTCAGTGCAATTGGCTTCATACAGATTGCGGGATATAGCAGTTCTGTGGTATAGTAGTTGGATATCTTCGAGGGGAGCAAATGCCCCTCCCCCGGTTTGGCAGGAATTTACTGAGGCATTTCTGCGACATTTCTTACCGCCGGAAGTTCGACGGGCTCGAGCTGATATGTTCTTGAACCGTAGACAGGGAAATATGAGCGTTCGAGAATACAACCTTCGTTTTAACTCATTGGCCAGGTATGCGCCAGCCATGATAGCTAATATGGGAGATCACGTGCACCGGTTTGTGAGTGGGCTGGGGCCACATTTAGTTAAGGAGTTCTTGACGGCTTCACTCCAGGACGGGATGACTATTGCCCGTATCCAGGCCCATGCCCAAAACCTAGAGGAACAGTATCAGTTACGGAGAGAGGAGCGCTATTCGGATAGGGGTTCCAGAAAAAGAGGCAGATCCTCCGGGACTAGAAGCGAGTATAGAGGGGGACAGGCACAGGAACAATCTAGGTATTCAGGCCAATCAGCGGCCAGTGCACCTCCTCGATTTGCGGATAGGGGATTTGATCGTTCTACTTATTCAGGACCAGATCAGAGTGCCAGAGCTTCGGGGTCCTAGTATAGAGCTGAATCTAACAGGACGGGGCAACCCCCACTACGGTGTGCTCGGTGTGGCAGGCCACACTCTGGATAGTGTTACCGGGATACTAGTGCATGTTTTTCCTGCGGTCGGACTGATCATTTGATGCGTGATTGCCCGCTAAAGAATGAGGGAAGCAGAACCCAGCCCGCCGGATTAGCGGTTGGTTCATCGTTGACCGTGCGCCCTCCTGGACAGACTTCCCAAGCTCCAGCAAGCCGTGGCCGAGGCAGAGGAGGAGCGGGACCCAGTTCAGCCGGCCCTCCGCACCGCATATATGCATTGGCAGGACGGCAGGATTCTGAACCTTCCGCAGCCGCGGCAACGGGTACGTTATCGACACTTTTCTATGATATGTATGTGTTAATAGATCTAGATTCCACTCTATCGTATACTGTTCTTTGTATTGCTGATTGTGCTCAAAATTAGGAAATTTGGGACAAGAGTAGCTGTACTCATAGGTAAGGGGTGGATACTGGAGGTTACGAAGGCTAAAATGGTAATCAAAAGAAAAGGATGCGTTACGAGAGCGTTCCGGAAATGATCAAGACCCCAACTTTCCCCATATTATGTAATATATTATTTGTGACTGTTAAGTCCCAGAAATGAAGTTGCGATACATAGAATATGCTAGCTGGATGAAATTCAAAAGACATGATGAAAGGTATACGTACGGATGTCACAGGGTAAGACCGATGCCGAACCCACACTAGTTAAGGCTAGAAAGCCCTAATGCAGTGATATACGAGAACATATGTAGCCAGGGAATAGACGCAACAAACTCCGCGAAGAAGGAATTACAATTGTAAAAGATCGCGGAAGGCGACGATTATTTAAAGGGCATAGGCGTGCGTAGACCCTCTTAATAAAAGGGGGAGAGCATGTTAGACCTAAAATGGACTATGACGATTCAAGATCAAATAAAGGAGGCTTATTAACGCATGGCCAGCGTTCGGAGCTAACTCAAGTGACCTACGACATAAAGGTAACCTAAGCTTCTAAAATGGATATGTTAAGCGACATGTGAGATGTCTACGAAGGAGACCTCCCCGAAGTATTGTAATACACTATGAGGCTAGTTTAGCATTCGAGGACGAATGTTCCAAGGGGGGGAGGATGTTATATCCCGCATTTTGCGCATTTGGATAATTTAAGATAATTGCGGGGAGATGACAAGCAAGGCCTTATTTTTTTTATTTTGTTTGGCATACAAGTTGTTATGAAAATTTTGAAGTGGGAATATTAAGAAAGGTCAAGCGCATAAAGGGAAATTCGCAATATGACTCGTGGAATTATGGAGGAAGACGAAGGGCAAATTTGGAAATTGGAAAAATTAAAATTTGTCATGAAGTACAAAAAAATATTGGGCTTATGTTTTGGGCCATGTTGGCCTTCCCACTTGGAGTGGGCTTAGCCCACTTTGGATCTTAATGGATAAATAAAAAGATGACTTAGTCATCTTATTTCCAACACCTTCTAGACATTTCAAGAAAACAAAAGAACAAGAAAAGCAAGAGAAAGCTCCAAGTCCATTTCGGCCAAGTGCAAAAACCAACAAGAAAATTGACAAAAATTCCTTCAAAAATCATTTTCTACCAAGTGGAGGGTCCTTAACAAAGTAGAGTTGTTATTGAAGCAAGAAAAAAACAAATTCATAAGTTGGAAATTCAAGCAAGTTGGAGAATCAAAGAAGAAGGTAAGGGTTCATCCCTTTCTTATATATTATGGATGTTGTGCATGTTGTAGTGTGTAAAAATGAGTGAAATTCATGAAGAACAAGAATATAGGTGTGTGGCCGTGCATGCCTATGTGTGTGTATGAATCATGTTTTAATTATTCTATCTAGTGTTTGGTTGTTATTGTTGTGGATGCTATGTTGATAATGGAAGTTGAATGATTTTGGAGAGGTTGTAGTTGTGTGTGCATGATGTTAGCCGTGTAGTTGTGGTGTGGTGTGGAGGAAGATGAGTTAATTTTATTTAGTATATTGATTGTTGTTGTGTGGATTCTATATTGCTAACAAAAGCCTAATGAGCTTAGTGAAGTATTAGTAGTTGGAGGCTTGTCTTGGAAGATTATGTAAATTGAATATTATGTTCTTACATGTATGGAAGGTAATGATATTAATATGGTGTTGTTGGAATGTATATTATAAGGTTGTTATTGTTTTATTGGAGTTGGAAGGTTTTGAAGCAAGTAGTAAATTGATTAAGTTGTTATAATGTATCTTGGATTGAATATGGAAATTGTTAGTATGGTTGTTGATATTATGTTGATAGTTTGGCCGGGTTGAATTCCTGGATTGTTGTTGATTAAAAATTGACTGAGTTGAACTTTGGGGATGGTGTATATACAGGGGAAGTGCTGCCGAAGTTTCGGTAGCCAAGTATTATCTTAAGATTTCAATTCTAAATGCTCTAATCAAGTTTGGTAAATGTGACCAATTTGTAGATTTTGGCGGGTTTGCAACTTGAATTTGGAATAGCATAAGGAGCGGAAAGAGGTATGTAAGGCTTCACCTTTCCTTCTACGGCATGTCTTAGACGTAATAGGTCGGATACGAGCCTCGGGGACAACTCTATTCTCCGGAATCCGCACCTGAAGTTTCCCCTTTTTCATTCAGTAGAATTGAATTAAAAATCGTGTGAAATGTTGGAAAAACTTCCTAAACCTCTAGAACTTGTATAAATAAGACCCGACTACCTTGAAACCCTCACAAGTAACGCCATGACATGTAACATATGTAAATGGTGTATGCTACCTCATTCGGCCCGAGGTGGGCCCATTGTTCCCGGATTTTCCCTATTGCTCCGTTTGACTCATTTTGGAGAAGAATCCAAAGGAAGATTTTGATCCTTGTTCCAATTATAAAACGATAAGTACTGTACTATTTTTAATGGAAATATGACTATGATGACCATGATAACGATGATGCTAAGGAAGAGAATACGTCTATGGTAAGTATGACAAGAATGATTCCATGACTAAGAGTCTTAAGCTAAGGACCCAATATGAATATGAAAGTATCAAACTAGTTCTTGATTTCAATTCTATTCCTTGGTTATGACACCATCCTCTAAAGATTCCAAAGACGATGAATTGATTTCTATGACGTCCATGATTTCATTCTATGTTTCTTTCAACACTATTCTCCGTTGATAGTCTCGCCTTAAAATACTCGTTCCTTCAAGGTGAGACAAGGCGATCACGATTGTTCCATAATGTAATCGGAGGTCACCGACCTTATGTCTCTCTGATGGATACATGATTTTGTTTGGGCTCTCCTGCATGCTTATATGACATATGTATGTGAGATATGAATATGTACATGGGGGATGGGAAGGGAAACATGTTTCATTGCCACCTGGTCAGCTGGCTTATCATCCCGGACGAGGGATGCCCGGACGCGGGATATATGGGCGAGCCGATGTATTTCGGTGCTATGTGGGCGAGCCGACATTGTTCGGTGCTATGCTATGTCCTTCTATGCTATGACATGATCTCATATGATTTGATACGATATGATATGATATGATAAGACATGACATAATATAAGTTCTATTTTTTATGTCTATGAAAAAAAATGTTTTCCAAAGACAGACAAGCATGCATGGTATCTGGCCTGAAAGGGCATTCCTATGTACAGGTTACTTTCTTATTTCATTATATGTCCTATGATCCCATGATATTGTTATTCAAGCTCTATGGTTCGGCTTGCATTATTTTTCCATGCCTTACATACTCGGTACACTATTCGTACTGACGTCCCTTCTTGTGGACGCTACGTTTCATGCCGCGCAGGTCAGCAGGTAGACAGGCTTGACTCCTAGGAGCTTCATCAGCATTACTATAGCGGCGCTCCAGTTGTCTCGGAGCCTCAGTTCCTTGGTACTATTTTGTGTATATATCCAGGCACGGCAGTACTCGGCCCTTCTTATGTATATGTGTACTATGTTTAGAGGCTCGTAGATAGATATGTACAGTTAGATGTTTTGTACTCTTGAGGGTCCTCGTCGCTGTATAATGTACTAGCAAAGTTTATTAGTCCGTGTTTGTAATTATGCTATTAATGTTGACGTTAAGCAAAAACAAAGGATATGGTATAGTGCATACGGCCCACTTAGTGATAAGAATACGATACGAGATAGGGGGGGTGCTCGGTACAAGTATTGGGTACCCGTCGCGGCCCTAGTTGGGTCGTGACAGAAGTGTTTTATTGAACTTGAGTGGAATATTCTTAGAGGAGGGTTTTTGAGCTCTCAACACTTGTAGGATATGAAAAATGAAGTAAAAGAACCCAAGGCATCTATTTATACAAACACTAAAAATCTGCCCGTCGGGACTTTCAAGGACACGTATACGGTCTGTATAGTATTGTACGGTCCGTATAAGTGGTCGTGGTTCACGAACCAGAAAATCATCTCCCTGCTGGGAGTTATACGGACCGTATAAGTGGTCATATAACTCCATTCCTCTGAAATGGTTTTCCGTCATTTCGTTCAATCTCCAATCCTTATGGAACCTTCTTAACACTTGTATAATACTTCATTAACAATCTAAGGGACGTTATAACTCTTCTCCAAAACATCATTAAGTCATCATTAGCTTAGTACTCGTAAATCTTTTTTTTCTTCGATACATAACATATACCTTGCCTTTCCTCGGCAGCTTTCTTCCCTTATCTCGAATGTCTTTGAAATCTTAATTAGGGGCATCAAATGTCATCTCTCACTTATCGAAATGTCGTATACTCGTACTCTCGTTAGTCTATTCACTGTGCATCAACGGAAAATTTTTCGAGGTGTAACATTATCTTTGAGTTCGTATGCATGCATTTTGATGAGTACATAATGATGATATTACACCGCACTTATATGGCCGGGTAGACACAGCTAATGCGGGCAGCGTATACACCATGTCTAGATGGCATCGGCAGACACCACTAGTAGGCGGCATGAGATGGTTACCCCGGACGCGGGAGGCCTGGACGCGGGCTAATGATGATCACACCATACCTATATGGCCGGGCAGCTTATATAGATATGCCTACTTGATATGATGACATTTATAAAGTGAGTTACCATGCTTTATTTCTATCAAAATTGACAGTCAGTTACAGATTGTCCTTCACTTGATGTCTCTTTATTTCTTTGATGTATTGTTATTATTTATGCCTTACATACTCAGTACAATGCTCGTACTGACGTCCCTTTTCTTTGGACGTTGTGTTCATGCCCACAGGTAGACAGGGAGGTGATCCAGATTCATAGGAGCTATCAGCAGACTTTAAGAGCACTCTATTGTTCCGGAGGTGCCATTGCTTATTATTTTGTGTACATATATTTTGGGCACGACGGGGTCCTGTCCCGTCCATGTGTCTAGTACTCTAGTAGAGGCTCGTAGATACGTATGTGTGGGTAGTATGGTCTTACGATGTCCTTATTGTATGTATATCATTTTGATAGCCGAAGGGATTATGTATATAAAGGTAAGTATGTTTCAAAATGAAAATGATTTTCCTATGATTATGAGAATGAGAATAATGAAGGAACGCAGAATGAGTATGATGAGTAATAGAATGAGTGGTGTTTGGTGGTTAGCCTCGGGTACTCGTCATGGGCCCTAGTTGGGTCGTGACAAAAGTGGTATCAGAGTAGTTTTGTCCTGGGATGTGTCTATGAGCCGTGTCTAGTGGAGTCTTGTTTGTGGTGTCTTGCGTGCCACACTTATAAACAGAAGGCTACAGGGCATTTAGAAAAAATGACCGTTCTTCTTCTTAGGAAATCGTGCGATAGTGCCGTGTTGTAAGATTTTCTCCTCCCTAATAGTGTGTTATGATTTCAGAAATGCCGGTAAAGAGAAAAGCTGCAGCTGCCCAGAAGAGCAAGACTACGACAGAAAGGCGGGCAGAAAGGGAGCCGCCAACGAATATAGAAGAAGGTGAATCACATAATGAGGCTCCATCTAATAATTCTCCCCCTCCGCCTAATTTAGAAGAATAAGAGGGGGCTTCAGCTCGAGCTCCTATGCCTACCGTTCCTCTACTGGCTACTTCAGGTCAACAAATGACCGAAGCTATTCAGCTACTGACACAGTTAGTTGCCGCCTAGGCACAGCGGCAGAGTTTGGGTCCAAGTGATAGGGTATTTAGTACTAGAGCCTGTGATTTCATGAGCTTGAATCCTCCGGAGTTTTTCGGTTCAAAATCGGATGAAGACCCGCAAGGTTTTATTGATGAAATGTTGAGAACATTAAAAATTATCCATGCCTCCAAAACCGAGTCTGTGGAGCTAGCATCTTGTGGTAAAATAATTGGATATCATCAAGAAAAGAGAATGCACCTCCTCCAGTTTGGTAAGAATTTGTAGATGCCTTTATCCGCCACTATTTGCCACCCGAGGTCCGCCGAGCTAAAGAGGATAGATTTTTAAATTTGAAACAAGGAAATATGAGTGCCCGAGAATATAGCCTTCAATTTAATTCACTGGCTAGATATGCTCCGATTATGGTGGCCGACATGGGAGATAGAGTTCACAGATTTGTGAGTGGCTTAGGGCCACATTTTTTCAAAGACTGCTTGACGGCTTCATTGCAAGATGGGATGGATATTTCTCGCATTCAGGCCCATGCCTAGAACCTAGAGGGGAAACAACATCCACAAAGGGGTGAGCGTGACATTGATAGAGGGAAAAGAAAGAGGGCCAGATCTATGGGTGCAGGTAGAGACTATAGAGGGGGATTGAGGCAGTCATATCCCAGACACTCAAGCCAGTCGGCGACCAGTGCACCTCTACGATTTGCAGGTAGGAGATTTGACCGCTCCATTCCTTCAGGGCAGGATCAGAGTTCGAGAGCCTCAAGTTTTCAGTTTGGGGGTTATTATAACCTGAGGAGACCACCAGTACCGCGATGTAGTCAGTCTAGTAAGTTACATTCCGGATAGTGTCACTGAGGTTCAAATGCTTGCTATGCCTGTGGCCAGGTTGGGCACATGATGCGAGATTGTCCGTCGATGAGTGGTAGAGTTGGCTTCAGCCCATAGGATCAACAGTTGGTCCCTGTTCTGTGCACCCGACAGGGCAGATTCCCTAGGTTCAACAGGCCGAGGTAGAGGCAGAGGGGGAACATCCAGTTCAGGTGGCACTCAGCCCCGTATTTATGCTCTAGCCGGACGACAGGATCTTGAGTCCCCCCCGGATGTGGTTACAGGTATATTGTCCATATTTTTTCATGACGTATATGCATTGATAGATCTAGGTTCTACACTATTTTATATTACTCCATCTATTGTTGGTCGTATTGGGGTGAAACCCGAGCCAATTAAACCTTTTGAGGTATCTACTCCGATTGGTGATCTCGTGAAAGCTAGACAACTATACAAAAACTATGTAATTGTAATATGTGGCCGCTAGACTAAAGTTGATTAAGTTGAGCTGGAAATGCTAGATTTTGATGTGATTATAGGCAGTTGAATAATGTGACGATAAAGAATAAATATCCTCTCCCGAGAATCGATGATTTGTTTGATCAATTACAGGGTGCCAAGTGGTTATCCAAAATAGACCTAAGGTCAGGTTATTATCAAGTGTGAGTTAAAAATGAAGATATTCCAAAAACAGCCTTCCGAACGAGATATGGCCATTATGAATTCCGGGTGATGTCATTTCGGTTAACTAATGCCCCGGCAGTGTTCATGAATTTGATGAATAATGAATTCAGGCCTCTCTTAGATCTGTTCGTGATCGTGTTCATTGATGATAGTCTGGTATAATCTCGGACAGAATCGGAGCATGCAGACTATTTACGTATTGTTCGTGGAATTCTTCGAACTCGAGAATTGTATGCAAAATTTTCAAAGTGCGAGTTTTGGCTGAATTCTGTGACATTTTTGGGTCATGTTATTACAGATGATGGCATTCGAGTAGATACTTAGAAAATTGAAGCGGTGAAAACTTGGTCCAGGCCTACAACGCCCACGGAATTCCGTAGTTTTCTGGGATTGACAGGTTACTATAGGAGATTAGTGGAAGGGTTTTCATATATTTCAGCCCCATTGACGAAGCTAACCCAGAAGTCAACTAAATTTCAGTGGAATGATGCTTGTGAACGCAGCTTCCAAGAGTTGAAGGAACAGCTCCAGTCTTGACACTCCCAGAAGGGCCAAATGGTTATGTTGTAAATTGTGATGCTTCTGGCGTTGGGTTAGGATATGTATTGATGCAGCACGGTAAAGTCATTGCTTATGCTTCGAGACAGCTGTGGCAACATGAAAAGAACTACCCAACTCATGCTCTCGAATTGGCCGCAGTTATTCATGCATTAAAGATGTGGAGACATTACTTGTATGGTGTTCACGTTGATGTCTATGCAGATCACAAGAGTCTTCAATATATTTTCAGGCAGACAAAGTTATATCTACAGCAGAGGCGGTGGTTAGAGCTACTGAAATATTATGATGTGAGTATTTTATACCACCCCGGGAAAACAAATGTAGTAGCTGATGCGCTTAGCCGCAGATCAATGGGTAGCCTATGTGACGCTCCTCCGAAGGAGAAGGAATTAATTCGCGAGCTCCACCAGGTAGCTAGCCTTGGGGTTCGCCTAATTGATTCAGGTAGTATAGGAATTGATATCAATAATCCCACTGTTTCATCCTTGGACATAGAGGTGAAAGAGAGTCAATATAAAGATCCTCGGTTGAGCCACTATAGAGAAACATTTCATGAAAAAACGAAGTCTCCATTTGAAACTTCTATAGAAGTTGTTCTTAGATACCGAGGCAGGCTATGTGTTCCGAATGTTGCAGAATTACGCCGTCGTATTCTAGAAGAAGCTCATTATTCTCGGTATTCTATTCACCCAGGTGGAAAAACGATGTATCATGATCTTAAGTTAATGTATTGGTGGGATGGAATGAAGAAAGACATAGCAGAATTTGTAGCTCAATGTCCAAATTGTCAGCAAGTGAAAATCGAGCATCAAAAGCCAAGAGGATTATTGCAAGCAATCAAAATCACTACTTGGAAATGGGAAGTGATCAACATGGATTTTATTGTGGGGTTACCTCATTCCCGAAGTAAGCATGACTCCATGTGGGTGATCGTGGACAGACTCACGAAATCAGCTCATTTTCTTCCAATCAAAACTACATACTCAACAGAAGATTATGCAAGGCTATATCTTAAGGAGATTGTGCGACTCCATGGTTTCTCGGTGTCCATTATTACTGAAAGAGGGGCACAATTTATAGCTAAGTTCTGGAAATCTTTCCAAGAAGGTTTGGGTACTCAAGTAAAGCTTAGCACAACATTTCATCCGCAAACTGATGGACATGCCGAACATACCATTCAGACCTTGGAAGATATGCTAAGAGCATGTGTTCTAGATGTCGGTGGTAGTTGGGATGACCACTTACCTCTTATTGAGTTTGCATACAACAATAGCTACCATTCCAATATCTAAATGGCTCCGTATGAAGCTCTGAATGGAAGGAAGTGTAGATCCCCAATTGGGTATTTTAAAGTAGGAGAAGTACAGCTAATAGGCCCTGAGTTGATTCAACAAGCAGTAGAAAAGGTCAAGGTCATCCGAGATCGGTTGTTGACAGCCCAAAGTTGCCAGAAATCTTATGCTGACAACCGTCGACGAGACTTAGAATTTCAAGTTGATGACTGGGTATTCTTAAAGACGTCGCCAATGAAAGGAGTGATGAGATTTTGTAAGAAAGGGAAGTTGAGTCCTCGATACATTGGACTTTATAAGAGTGTCCACAAGGTGGGACAAGTAGCTTATGAATTGGACTTACCCTCGGAACTTGAATCAGTTCATCCGGTTTTTCATGTCTCAATGCTCCGCAAGTCTATTGGAGATCCTACAAGGATTGTTCTAGTAGATGATGTTCAAGTGACAGAAAAGTGGGCTTATGAAGAAGTACCCGTTGCCTTACTAGATAGGCAAGTACGGAGACTTAGAAATAAAGAAGTAGCCTCAGCTAAGGTCTTATAGAGAAATAACAACCGAGAATAAATGACTTGGGAGGTGGAAGAGAATATGAAATCCAAGCACCCGCACTTAGTTCAGCCCCCGAAATAAATCCAAGATGAAAGGTCAAGATTATGAGGTATGTATGTTTTTTTTATGCTTTTAGGTCGTGTGTGGCCAAACTTTATTGCTATTATGTTGTGGCCCTATGGGGCATTGTTATTATGGGCTATTGTGACAGGATGGTAGGGCCATGTTACAGGGGAAACTCTGGTGAAATTTTCGTAAGAATTCCCGAGAACTTAACATTCGAGGACGAATGTTCTAAAAGGGGGGAAGAATGTTACACCTCGGAAAATCTTATGTTGATGCACAGTGAATAGACTAATGAAGGGCATGAAGTATACGATGTGTCAATAAGCAAGAAATAGCATTTGATGATCCTAATTGAGATTTCAAAGACATTCGAGGTAAGAGAAGAAAGTTGGCCAAGAAAGGCAACGTATACATTATGTATTGGAAGAGATTTATGAGTAACAAGTTAATGGTGACTTAATGATGTCTTGGAGAAGAGTTATAACGTCCCTTAGGTTGTTAATGAGGTGTTAAACAAGTGTTAAGAAGGTTCCATGAGGATTGGAGATCCAACGAACGATGAAAATCATTTTAAGGAAATGGGGTTATACGACTGACTTATACGGTCTGTACAACATTATACGGTCCGTATAAGGGTCCGTATAACACCCAGCAAAAATGTTGTTTCTCTGATGGTGAAGTATGGTCACTTATACGGACCGTATAATGTTGCACGGATCATATAAGTGCCCGTGGAAGTCCCGACGAGCTGAATTAAGTCCAAGTATAAAGTGATGTTCCCACTTCATTATTTTTATTTCCCACACTTCTTCATCTCTCTCAAGGCTTCTAGAGTGTTCTACACATTTCATCAACACTAAATCAAGACAAATCAAAGATCAACTTCATCAAACCAAGAGAACCAAGTGCAAGAAACTCATTAGGGTTCATCTAAGGCAAGAAAATCCCATTGAAAGTGAACTAGGATCTTCGCTCAAGTGAAGTATTTCCACTCAAGGCTCATTCCCACACTATCTAAGGTAAGTTTTATGATCATTCCATGCTGTTTAAGGTATTGAGAGGTTGAAGTACTTGGATTATAGAAGGAGATATAAAATGGGTCATGAATATGAGAATAGTGACATCTTTGAGTGGTAGCTTAGAATGAATCATGATTCTCGATATGTTGTGATTATAATTATGCTATGAATGATGATAAAAATATGGGAGAAACATTAGATGAGGATGAATGTAATGTTGTATCATGATCATGATTAAGGATGACCTTAAGAGAAAATTGTAGGAGTTGGATAATGATGAACTTGACAAAAGTTATTGATTATGATATTACGAATATTATTATTGATGATTGGGAGTTGCTATATGATATGGGGAAATGCTGCCCAATTTTCTCTAGCCTTAGTTGAGAATGTTCATATGATCAATTAGCTAATGTTAATACGAACTTTCTTGAAGGTAGAAACGTGAACATTGAAGGAGAACGACCAAGCGGTAGAATAGCTACACGAAAAGGTATGTGAGGCTAGTCCCGTCTTTCTAAGGCATGAATCCTATGACATGATCTACCCTTATTCTCCATGACTCTCTTATACTCCAGAAACTATGAGTCCATGTTCATGAAGAATTTCATATGAGACAAGATAAGAGATACGTCACGAGTATGATAACGATATGATGTTTCTACAAAGCTAATGATCCTAATTATGATTTATTGATATTTTTCTTTGTGCCACACTCACCTTATATGCTAATTCCTTCAAGGTGAGGCAGAATGCTTATGAATGCTCCATAATGGAATCGGGGGTTCACGACCTTATGTCACCCCGATAAAGTATAGTTATCTTTGAGTTCTTATGCATGCATTATGATGAGTACATGATGATGGTATTACACCGCGCATATATGGCCGGACAGACACAACTAAAGCGGGCAGCGTATACACCATGTTTAGATGGCATCGGCAGACACCACTAGTGGGCGGCATGAGGTGGTTACCCCGGACGCGGGAGGCCTGAACGCGGGTTAATGATGATCACACTGTACCTATATGGTCGGGTAGCTTATATAGATATGCTTACTTGATATGGTGCCGTTTATGAAGTGAGTTACCATGCTTTATTTCTACCAAAATTGTCAGTCAGTTACCGATTGTCCTTCACTTGACGTCTCTTTATTTCTTTGATGTATTTTTATTGTTTATGCCTTACATACTCAGTACAGTGCTCATACTACGTCCTTTTTCTTTAGATGCTGTGTTCATGCCCACAGGTAGACAGGCAGGTGATCCAGATTCATAGGAGCTATCAGCAGACTTTGAGAGCACTCCATTGTTCCGGAGGTGCCATTGCTTATTATTTTGTGTACATATATTTTGGGCACGTCCATGTGTCTAGTACTCTAGTAGAGGCTCGTAGATACGTATGTGTGGGTAGTATGGTCTTACGATATCCCTATTGTATGTATATCATTTTGATAGCCGAAGGGCTTATGTATATAAAGGTAAGTATGTTTCAAAAAGAAAACGGTTTTCCTATGATTATGAGCATGAGAATAATGAAGGAACGTAGAATGAGTATGATGACTAATAGAATGGGTAGTGCTCGGTGGTTAGCCCCGCGTACTCGTCATGGCCCCTAGTCGGGTCGTGATAGTTTGTGCCTTAGGTTTATGCAATATTCGGTGGCATGGCCAACTTGGTTAGAGTGGTAAGCACAAGTGAAAGCCGACCTGTACCTTCGATTCATGGGATTAGCAGGTTTTGGTGGAACAGTGCTCATTCGCCCGGCGACTCTTAGCTTGGCAAATAAACTTTTCCTTGATTCTGGCAAAGGAGTGAATGCTCTCATAGGTTTTTTTTGGGGAGCCTCATAGTTTGCTGGCAGAGGCTGGTTTTGTGGAGATTGGTTATTGGGTGTTGGCATTCAATAATTTGGTCGTGGAGTTCGGTTTCTTCGTTCTGGTATTTGATAATTGTTTATGGAGCTTGGTAGCCGGGTTGTGCATAGCACACAGACATTGGGCTATATTGGGGCGAAGTGGTTATATAGTTGGTTAGTGGAGGTGATTGGTAATTATTCGGATTTTTGTGGGTCATCTTTTTTCCTCGGCTTTTGAGCTAATAGTTCTAGAAACATAGGCTATATCATTCTTTTTTTTTTGCCACCTGCGGTGCCAGATGCACCTGCTCTGTTTAGTACACTAACAATCCTGCCGGTCTTGAGTCCTTCTTCGATGTCTTCCCCAACTGCGACTAAATCTGCGAAGGAACTCCCTTTCATAGTTATCATTTTGTCAAAGCAATCAACTTCTTGGTAACGTATGAATGCGGCTACCAGCTCAGCTTCAGTCATAGGTGATTGCACATGTGCCGCTTCATCTCTTCAGCGACTGGCATATTCAGAGTAGGTTTGAGTCGATTTCTGACGAATGTTCTCCAATGAGAAGCTATCAGGCACATTTTCCACATTGAAGCAGAACCTTTCCATGAATGAACTTGCCAGTTCTAATCATGTTTTCCATTGGCTAATGTCTTGAGAGATAAACCATTCATTAGCTGTTCCTGACAGAATTCGACTGAACAGCCTCATGAGCAAAGCTTCATTTCCACCATTTCCAACAAACTGGTCTCAGTAAGCCCTCAAGTGGGCTCTGGGATTGCCCGACCTATTAAAGTGATCAAATTTGAGAATTTTGAAGCCTTCTGATTGGCCCACGTCTAGATGTCTGCACAAATCAGAGTATCTGAACCCCTCTTTCTTTTTAGAGCCATGTTCTAGTTCAGCAATTTTCTTCCCCATTTCCTTTTTGATCTTGTCTATCCCTGCTTCAAAGGACATTACCATATTCTCCAGTTCTAGAGAAGAATCAATATGGGTGACATGGTCTTCAAAAGTGACATTTGGTTGTACAGGATGAATCACAGGAACTTCTGTAGCCCGAGGGGTTTGATAAGTATTTGTGTTTGTGGCATGAGCAGGTGTTTGAAAAACAGGGGTTTGGTGGAAGGAATTCCCCACATGGGTGGTATTTCAGCGTAGTGGAGTTTGAAAAGTAGCCCCAATCTGGGTTTGTGGGAAATGGTAAGGGATTGGTCGATCCAGATTTGGGAAAGTGGGTGGAGGTCTCACAGCCTTAGCATTACTAGAATTTTCCTTTTCAGCCCCCAGGCGGTCCGCTTCTTCTCTAGCTTCAGCTAATTGTCTCATCAGCAGGCTAACAACCTCTTCCAAAGCCATTCCAGCTATTTCAATTGTTGGGGTACCCTCAACTAAAGCAGTTATGTTCGGTGGTGGAGTTTCAGGCATGTTTTCTTCTTGAGGGTTTAAGGACGCTACAGCGGCTTTTGATCGAGTTACTGGTGCCAACAAATCGACCCCTGTCTATAAGAGAAAACAACTCAAAAGCTCCAAAGTTAGCGTTAGATTTAAGCACGAAACACAAGATATCACGTTGTTTGCAATCTATAGCACATAGATTCATATATTTTATTTTAACTCTTGACTGATTCACATTCCAAGGGTATTTTGGTCTTTTTGTGTTCTTGGAAATATTGTTTTTTTGGTAAATGGTTTTTACGGTTGAGTTACTTCTACCCATCCTATACTAAGGGCGATTTAGATTTTTATTATAAAAGGACTGAGTCTTAAATAGACTGGCTACGTATCGCACCAAAGGGAAATCAGGTCCATCCGTAGTTCAGGCATACACGGAAAAGGTTTTTCCTATGCTACCTGAAACTTAGTTTTCTACCCTAACTAGGCCTTATGCAGGCTTCCTACGTATCCCCAACGGGACATCAGGTCGGCGTGGTTCCGTTTACATAAAAAGGGAAAGGGTTATTCAATCTTATTGAAAGCAGTAAAGGGATACTTATGTTTTTCTACCCAACCACACTAAGCATGTCTTCATTGTCTTCTTCATCTCCATCTTCTATCATTGTCTTCCCGCGACAATCCAAACATGGCCTTCATTTACGAGGCATTCCAGTTCAAGCTTGAAATCCACACATTCTTCAATATCGTGGCCAGGTGTCACGACCCATTTAGCCTAGGTTGTGCGGGCACTTACCTTCCCACCTTGGTAAGCGAACCCTCATCCCAATCACGAATCAACACATAAATTTAAGGAAATTAAGTAGCGAAAATAATAGATAAGTAAGTCTCACGATATATATAGATAGATAGATAGTAGTAAAATGTGCGGAAAACAGTAGATACCCCCAGGGTCTAGTATGAATAATATAAGACCATATAAGGAGAATAATATAGTCTGAAAGTACTAATACATAATACCTATGTCTCTGAAATAAAGTAAGACAAGAAATAGGAGAGTCTTCAAGGTCAGCAGACGCCATGCTCACCCTGGGAAACTGGAATGGAAGCGGAAGAGTCGATCAGCCACGGGTCAGAGAAGTAGATCCGACCTGGTACTATGCATTCATAAAAGAATGCAGCAAGTGCAGGTCAGTACAAACCACAGTAATGGTAGGCATCATCGGCCAACTAAGCATAGTTAACACAATTCAAAAAATAAAGCAGATAAGCAAATAAACCAACTAAGCATGAGACAATACAATTGCAACCGGGTATCCGTCATCACCTATGTAAGCATCTAAACCCAAATATGATAAGTCTGAGTATATCCAATCCAATCCAATGCAATCACCAAAATAGAATTAACACAATCCAATCACCACAACAGAAATATCACAATCCAATCATCACCACATCTCAATCAAGTAATAATGCAATGCAGTGCAATAATGGTATGAATGTGATGTTGTGCCATGAAAATGAAGTGTACACATGTACTCCCGACGGAAAGATTGACGTCTCGGTAGCACAACCCAGCGTGACTCCCTAAGTCTAAGTGCCACCCGTCCTGGATCTTTGCCCAACAAACAGACGGGACCCTGGCTAATTGCTAACTGGGGGAGTCTCACCGGTACCACCCTGGGGACCCACGGAGTCCATGTACTAACAACGACTTCGGGATAACATCAGAATCAGCCATCCAACAACGATGACCGAAATAGCTCATCGGACACCGGACTCCTCACAGTCACTCAAATAAAAGAGTATGGCAAATATCAGTTTCACACAATCAACGATTCCGGAATTGAACCTTGGACATTGGCCTTCTCACGATCACTCAAGTAAAAGAGTTTATCAAATATTAGTTTCGCTCAATCAACGATACTGGATCATCACCGGGTATCAGCCATGGATGAATATGAGAGAATGCCTGCAATACATATGTCAATCATCAACAATCAGGTTTAATATCAAAAATACCTCAACGAGGTATGCCAACATCGTATCGTATCATAATACCACAGTAGGTGTGACAAAGTCTATCAAGTCAAGTACCAATAGTGGGTACGCCAACGTATGTCAATAAATCAAGTACCAACAGTGGGTATGCCAACGTATATCGAGAACTCAAGTGCCAACAATGGTATGTCAATTCTATCCAAATCAGGACGACAAGCAGGACTCGGTATCTATCAACTACACATGGCATCAAGCCAACACAACTAATCAATCAAACACACATAACGGGGTGGCTAGTACCAACACATATCAGGGTCCAACCAAAGGCAATATTTATCCCAACTTCATACCCGAAGGTTCACATGTTTCCTTCGACCTCATAATCTAAATATGTGATTCACTATACGAAGTCTCATCAAAGGTAAACCATAATCTACCTGGATGGCCGAACCGCAACACCAAGAAGTCACTTTTTTGCCTTGCCCTTCCTCTAAAGCTCCGAACCAAATTAGTCTAAGCATAATCAAATTCTAAATTAGAAATCATTACTAATATTGCTATGATGTCAATTAGGTCCATTTTAACCCTAGAAATTGGGAAAATGGGCCCACAAGGGCAAAACGGGAAATTTGTGGGCAAAATACCAAGTTAAGGACTAGGTGATCATAGTTTAATCACTTATTGTTGATTTAACTCAAGGATTGGCCTAAATCTGATTCCAACTAAAAACTCCCAAATTGGGTATAAACCCTAAGTTTCTAAATATGAAATTCAACGTTAAAAGTGGAAGATACTTGATTAATAAGCTTAGATTAGTCAATATCTAACATGAACATCACTAATTTATTAATTAATAATCTTGGGAGATGTTCTTCCAAAACCCTCTCTCAAATTTCATCTCTAAGGGATTGTTAAAGGGAAGGGGAAAATCTAAGATGCTTGTGATTAAGGAAGAGTAAAGGATTGGGCAAGTTTTACCTCCAAGAATTTCTTCAAATTATCTCCAAGAACAGTTTCTACAAGCTCCAATATCGAGATGGGAAATAATGAGGGTCTAGGACTCATTTAAGACACATTTAATGAAAAATAACTGCTCGTCACCGCTATAGCGGTACCTTGACCGCCCCAGCGACCACCTGGCCGCTTCAGCGGTAATGACTAAAAGTCATTGACCACTCTAGCAGCAAGGCTACGGCTCCAGTGGTGCCGCTGCAGCGGTGTTGGTGCAGCCAAAGTGGGCACCAGACACTAGAAACTTAACCCAAGATTTCCTTTTGATCTGATTTTCCGACTAATTCTCGAGGCCATCTACTCACATACCAGACACATAGTCCCACATAAAAATGAGCTATGAACGCACCTGTGGCCTCGAAATTCCCAATAGAGGTCTCGCTGATCGAGTCAACACCCGGTGCCTTAATTCCAAAGTTCCTTCCCAAGTTCCGAAATGCACCTAAGTGCATTGGGAACTGAACCAAACACACACACAAGTTATAAATGACCATCCGAACCTCTCAAAATCAACGAAATTCTGGAAAAAGTTCGTTTGTCAAAAGTCAACTTTGGGTCAACCATTTTTCACTTTAAACCTATATTTTCACCAAAGTTGCCTGAATCTTATCTAGAAACCTCGAGAAGCACGTCAACGGTCCCCTCAGGTAAAAAGTGAGCTAATCAATGCTCGGGAATAGACGAAAATGTTGAAAAGACTGTAACGACTAAATAGGTCATTACACCAGGGCGGCCTTGGTGATACACCCAAAACCTTTCTTTTGGGGATCCTAGGTGACGCTGATAGGTTTGTGGCACTGATCTTGTCTTCTTCATACTACATATTAGGGAGTGGATCCTGGCATATGACTCATCGAATTTGGAAAAGTCTCTTCTCCAGAACCTAACCTTTGATATCCTTTGTGGATGATTCCTTACTTGGTCGTCAGTCAAGAGAGAGTAAGGCCCCCACAGTTGGCTAATTCTCCCTTGATAAATCCATTAGATAAGTTTTCTTTCCAATGCTCCACACTTATTGGCGGAATGTCCTGACTGACTTCGGCGGTGGAGGCATTTTCTGTAAATCATAGAGGGAGCGCATGGTGGCAACAGATTTGGGCTTTATGCGTACACTCCAAAGCTTCCCAAAGTCGCAAAGAGTTCTTGCTTATAAAAATCTATTGGTGCACCCCAACTATACGATCTTGTGACTTTAAGAACAATTTTGCATGAAACAGGAGGCTCCTTGAGCTAAGATTCGCGCGGGTCTCCATAGACATTCAGATTGGGGATAAATAGTTTGTCGTCTCCATATGGTATAGGGTCAGGCCCTCTTTGTTTACTGAGTGCGACATAATTCCTAAGTTGAGCTTCATGTGCCTTTCCCTGTTTTACCTGATTGGCAAGGTGTTCCTTTGTTAGTTCCTCAACATAAGCTAAGAGAGTTTCTGCTTCTTTCATTTTCTCATTGGCTGCCTTAGTGGTTTGTACATCTTCTTTCATTCTAGCCGTGGCTAGGGCCATTCTATGGTCCCATTGTCAATTTTTCTCAATTGTTGCTTCCGTGTTCTCATCGTCATTGAATAGGTTGACGTAAGGTAAAGTTGCACTCATGCTATATGGAGTCTCAGTTTCCTATTAGTAAATCAACCTTTTAACAGTGGAGCTAAATTTGGTTTTAGGGGTTATTTTCTTGGTTTTTCTTTTGGGTAGTGACCACATTATGGACCAATCAAGAGTTTCAACAACATATATGATTTTCACACAAAGTAGTTATATCAAGTAAGAATTTAGACAATATAAAATTCACTTTCCTATACCTCATTGCCCATAGGATACTAGCGCATAAAGTAAAATTGTGCCATATGTAAACCAAATGTATTGTTCCAAAAAATAAAATCCCAGTGCTTTTCATTAATAACATTTTCCCAAGTGGGATTACACAGCTTTTTTTTCGATAATCGGAAAATGTCCACTCCACGGACATAAATCTGCTCTCTATTATCTCATGCCTTCTTGGCCCTTCGAAGGGCGGACTGAATAGCTACATGGGCTGGCATCAACGCTGTCCCAATCCACTGACCCCTCTGATTATTAGGCAATGACGTCCCTGTATTCATGGATCCTCTAACAAAAGTATCAAGCCACTCCAAGCTCTTTAATGAGCCATTCGCATCGTCTGTCAGACTCTTAATTATCTCCTGGTCATATTCTATTTTTGCTTGATGATCCATTTCTCTTCCTTCTATTCGCCGTTTTATTCTTCTAACTTGAATTGCATTCGCAGCTTCCCTATCCTCGGTAAATTTGTATAGATACGGTCCTGGAACGGCAGTACCAGCTATCTCAGCCCTAAGCCATTCGTAGTAGTTTTCATAATGACTTTGATTGTTTGGATCTTCATCCAACTTATCTTCTTTTATCACATTCTTCCAATCTTTCTGAGCATCTTTTATACCCTCGATGCGACCTTCTTCGTAATCTCGTGCAAACTCTTCGATATCACCCACATTCGGAATAACCTGTCTCATGCCAAACTGTCTAAGAACTCTCAATGGTGCTTAGGGTCTGATTCCCCTAATCCCCATAAGCGGTAGATATGGACGCCTACGGCTTTTAACACAAACAGTCTTGGAATGAAAATCAGGTACCCTCCACCTTATATGTTCTTCTCAAAGTCTGGAAAAGATGTGAGCCCATCCTTTTTTTATCTTGAACCCTACAAGGCATAGCAGCAACTCCCAAATCATCCTCTCTCACGGCTGGATCTCGGAGGGTAGATAAACGGCTCTTATCTAAATGCTTAAGCATCCATCATTGAACTAAGATGTTGCAACCCTGGAAATAATAATAATGGTTGCGGCACTCTCCCAAAGCTCTGTATATATCTGAAAGGATAATAGGGACGATGTAAAAATATTTGGTAAGCCCATTTGTTGTAACTCTCCTAAGAACAGCATAGGCAACGAAGACAACTTGGGTATCAATAGCTAGGGAGGCATTTAGTGAAAATACCATGGTTCCCAGTAGACAGGTGATAAAAGCTAGTGTTTGGTTGGCTTCCCAGGATTAGGCTGAGGTAAACTCAAGGATGTGGTTCTCGTAGCCCTGTTTGAATGAATACCTTCCATATAACTCTCTAAAGGATATAGTGGGTCCCTATGCCCAATTGGCTTTGTTGACAGCAAACATGTCTTTGGTTTCTTTTGGGGTACGTTTGTGAGGGATAATGATATTCTTAGCTAATTTATTTTTGGATTTGTTAGCACTTCCAACGCATTCCAGGACACCTCTAATCTCTTCTAAAGTGGAAGTCATCTCTATCTCTCCAAATCTGAACATCATTCTGTCATTGTCCCAATAACAAGTAATAATCTCTAGCAGACCCGGATCCCCAGTCATATCCATTAGCGAAGGTAGATGCCCTATACAACCTTTTATCCCTTTTCTTCTGATCATTAGACAAACCCTTCCACCATATCACTAAACCTGGTAGTGGACCCACAACCATATCAAACTGCACATTAGGAGACATCTGCAAGACAAAACACTGTTAGTTCCTCGCCCCCAGGAACAGTAATTAATTTCACACATGGCACAATAATGCTTCTAAATAGAAAATAGTGGGATGCAGTGTGTTCAGGTTTTTAGACAATTTGAACACAGTAAGGTGTCTTTCCTGTCCGATTCAGGTAGGTCTGAGATACACAAACTGGTCTATGGTCAGCATGCGCTATATCAGTAAGGATTTGGTTTCACTCTACGCTAATTATTATAGAGTGGTTTTCAAGCGAATGACATAGGTTACCCAATAGATAAGCTGGGGGTGGGCTCTCTAAGGCTGTGGGATGACCACATGCCCACTCGACCTTAGTGACCTCTAGAGAATATATTAAAAGGGTTTTTAGTGAAGGTATGACCATAGCTCATCCCGCGTCATCACCCTTAGAAAAAATATAAAATAAATGTTAGGAGTGGCGGAGTATGCAGTTATATTTTGTGAAATTTTCAGCACATAAACAATTTATATCACTTAAACAATTTATGTTACACAAACAAACAAATTATTGGAACCCTTATGGTTAGAACCTTAAATTGTCCCCAGTGGAGTCGCCATCTATAGCGGTTCTATTTTTTCCGATTCCTATTTGTAATTGCCTCATTTAAAAAGGAAAGTGTCCCGGGGAAGTACGGTTGTCAATCATACCAGGAAAAAGGAAAAATATAATTCTACGTGGATGGTGCTCTAAATGGACTTAATTTAGAGTCGCCACCTAATTTTTAGGAAATTAGGAAAACTAGTTCGAAAAGGGTTCATTCAAAACGGTTAAATTTTAAAAGAATCCTAATCTAACCAAAGTATGGGTAAGGGTTCTGGTGATCCCCCGTGGAAGGTGTTAGGCACCCCAGTATTAAGGATCCGTAAAATACGGTTGCCCTACAGGTTCTACTAATATGCCCTTGTAGATATAATTTGTTTATGGAAAAAAAAATTGTGTCGGCTTATATTTCCACAACAAAAGATTTTAGTCATTCATGAAATACACCATGTTTCAAGAAACAAAAATGGTAAAATTTTGCCAAAAATAAGGAGTTTTAGGGTGTCGGATTAGAACACTTAGGCTAATACCCGAAGGCTCTTAGCCAAAGTAGGACTCTACGTAAGTCCACCTAAAATAGTTTTGGAAAAATATTTTTATAGTATATAAAAAAAATTAAGAAAATAATTTAGGCATGCTATTATAGTTCATATAGTATTCTACATATACAGTCCATTTTTTATTCTATCTTTTGCTAAGTTTTAGTCAAATTTTATTTTTTAGTCTAAGTCTAAATAATCATAATTAGTCCCATTAGTTTTGAATACTGGTCCAAATCAATCCATATGTCATAAGTCCACAGGTTTCATAAATATTCAAATCAGTCCCAAATTTCATAAAAATCGACAGTTTGGTCCTTTTAATCGAATCAGTCCCAATTTGAATTAATGCCTCCAAATTAAACTTGACTTTTGTAGTAAACTCATTTTGGCGACTTTAAAAATATGACAATCCCATAAGGGTTCCAATTGATATAATAATTG
Organism: Lycium barbarum; assembly: GCF_019175385.1. Classification (NCBI taxonomy): domain Eukaryota; kingdom Viridiplantae; phylum Streptophyta; class Magnoliopsida; order Solanales; family Solanaceae; genus Lycium; species Lycium barbarum. The sequence goes on along the minus strand of NC_083339.1, from coordinate 40,129,654 downwards.
CGCAAATAATAATTTAAAGTACATAATTAAAGGGGGCCAAACCCAAAAGGAAAATGTTTATGCAATCAGGTTTGCCTTCTTAATTCCAACGTATGCTCCATTTCGCTCCAAGTTGGATTGACTCAATCTAGATGCGTTAGTGATCCCTGTTGGGGCCCACCAACAGATTTTAGATGGACAAAGATATAGAAGGTTATACTCAACACTAGAATACATCAATGGATTAAACTAGGTACAAGAATTAAAAGGCTACAATAACTATTACAATGCCAAGAAAATTAATTACAATTTATTGGGCCTAGCCCACTTAATACTTTGTGACGGCATATAATGAAAATGGCCCAGATATGAAATAGGCCCAGAGATAATAGTAATAATAAGCCACACAGGCGACAGACCCAAATGACAAGCCCAGACTGAAAATTTCCTAAGTATTAAGGAGTGATATACATGATATACCACAGGTATACTACCCCATTTTTCTCAAATTTTTATAAGTGTCAAGCTGTAATATACACTTGATATACACCCAGTATACGTCTAATGGAGAGCAAAACCTTAATGGCATACCCTCCATGTATACTCAGTATATACCTTACTTAAACACTTCAGTTTCTAGGATCAAAACTAGAATGGATCCTCCAAGAACTTCGTTTTCTAGCCAAGAAATTGGTTCTAAAGCATAGTAAATTTATGTTAATCAGTGATCTACAACACCCAAAAGGACTGATATATTCACTTATATTCAACTTACGGACTAAGGACTTAACACTGATGCACATATAGGTCTAGAGGTGTGTCAAGTTACCAAGTTAAGCAAAGAAAAGTATTTGAAAATTACAAATAACACCGCAGGCACAACAGCAAGAACATAGTCACAAATAGAGGGCAAAGTCATGTCAAACCAAAGCCAAAGAAATAAAAAAGTCAAGGCATGAATCCTATGCTAGTTCCCAGTTCTTATTTTAATTTTGAAACAAAATCCAAGTTCTTTACAACTTTTTTATCCTCTATCTTTTTCTCACAGTTTTCAGAAACAAAATCAACAAATGCACATAAGATTCAACGCACTTAAACTCTTCAAAGATTAATTAGGTAAGCTACAAATCTTTCAGGTTCTCATTTTAAACAAATTCTCAACCTAGACAGTCTCATAACTCACCAACAGGTTCAAGAGGCTCAATTTTATCTTCATGTACTTAGCAGGATTCAGAAATCATAGGTCACAAGGGTCTCAACTAATCACAAGTATAATTTCAGTATATAGCCAATCTCATAAAGCATTTATAGGATTCTCAAATGATGTTTTATGCTCAGTCTTATTCAGAATATAAACACAGAAGTCCAACACAAAAGGTAGGAATCATGTAGGGGTCACAGTAGGGTACAAAGAGTAGTCACGACAGGATCAACAAGTTCACAGAGATCAGGAGGGAGCATGAATCTATCCTAGGTATAGATATGAGTCAATTAAAGTCACAACAAGTCACAGATAATGGGAGGCTCATATGGAACAAATACAAGTTCAAAGAAGCATTAAACTATGACCATAAAGGGTCATAATACTACCCCAAGCACAAAACATCACACTTAGTTTGAACAAAGCAAAAAGGAGCAGGAATCACACACTTGAATGTCTGTGGAATTCCCAAACAAGTAACAAAGCAAGTATAAGCAAACAAGTATTCTATTTGTTTTTTAGAGTAACTTTTAGTCTCAGTTTTAGTATGATACTAAGCTCAACAAAGTTCAAATCTCAATCAGACTCATGGCACAGTTTCAAAAGGGGAGTTTAGCCAAGGATTAAGTCTCAAAGAAATCAAGCACTTAGTATCAGTTTTAGCATGATACTAAGTTCACCAAAGTTCAAATATCAATCAGACTCATAGCACTATTTTGGAAAGGAATTTTTAATTAGAGATCAAGTTCCAAGACTCAAACACATAAAGGGAAGGAACAGGGAACTGAGCTACTACTAAGTTCTGTTTTTTTTTTTTACTTTCTATGTTCAATTTAACCCGTTTTATACTCCTACTTATTCAACAACAAGAATATGTAAAGTCTGCCTATTTAGCACTTCAGAATCCAAACTAGAATCATAACAGCTTCCATGATAGTCTAGGTAACTGGCTTAACAAAAGAAAATGAGGCTTGTTGTCACAAAATGAGATCCACACATAATAGTTTAAGCAAAACACCTCCTTCTTTCCCTTTTTAAAGAGATTCTAGGCAAACATTAGCAGTACACACAGCTTCAGGAATAAGTTTTAAGATTTCAAAAGATTCAACTAACAATGAGGCTTCAGAATCTTGAGTTAACCCCTTTTTCAAGAGATGTTAAACTATAAAAGGTAATTCAAAACCAACAAATGATGGAAAAAAATCAGACTTATCTCCTAAAAACTTAGGCTTAGTAGATTTCAAGAGAAAAGATTCAAACTCTTTTTATAATGAAGCTAATCTGAAGCCATGTCTAGAGCCAAAACCATATCAGAGAAGTGAACTAGCAGATAACATTGATCCATTATTATCAAGCAAGACCATCTTCACAACATAAGGAATAGAAATCATAAGAACAAGACTAAATACCTAAAATTTTGATGAAAACAGTACCATATAACAGAGCTGGAAAATTCAACAACCTAATACAACAAGACTAAATTCCAAATACCATCCATTATATCCCAATTAGTTCCAAAGTTCCAGAAAGAGAAAAAAAAACAAACAAACGAAACCTCAACATGTTCCAGAAAACAAATTCAATCACATTATTGCAATTCAAACATCATCAACATTATATTATCAACTAAACATAGGCAGAAATATCCAAATTAGTGAAATAAAGCTTGAAACACATATTTAAACAACAATGCAACTATTTAAATTCATGTAAAGACTGAAACTGAAATAAAGAGTAGTATAAGAGTATTACCTCTCTCAAAGGCAACCCAAAGATCAAATTGGAGACTAAGTCAACTTCCAGACACCAACACTTGAAAACCCTTAGAATAGCCCTTTCTTTTTAGAACTTTTGTATAATAGAGGTATATTAGAGTAGATATTAGAGTAGTATAGATAGGATATTCTTCTAAAATCTTAAAAGTAGTAGTATATTTGTGGTATATATGTAGTATGTATATGTATTTTTGTATATTCTGATTGTTTTTTTTTTTTTGTGTATATAGATAGTATTAAAAGTATATATTTGTAGCTACTTAGGATTTTTTTTGGGCTCCCAAGTTGGGTGCTTAAGAATGGCATCGGTGACTTCTATTTATAGCAGATCATTAGGGTTCTAGGGACAAAATAGGGAATAGATTCTCATCTAAAACTGAAATTCCCCCCAAAATACGCTAAATTCAATCTTGAATTTCAAAATCAAGTAAGGACAAAAACAAAATTCTAACTGAATTGTATTACCAGTACTAATATTATCCATTCTCAGTAATTTTAAATAAAAATCAGATAATATTCCCAACGTATAATACTCATTTCTCACATAAAAATCCCTAGATTCTAGGAATAGTACAATGACTCACACGAACAGCCAAAATTAGCACAATACAATGTTTACATAGTACATTAAAAGATAAAATCCCCAAAATTCCCTAACCGATTCAAATTTTTGGGATTTTCGCCTTTAATTTTCTCCATTTGTGTGTCATGGTGCCAAGATAATAGAAGGCTCAAAGGCCCCTGTCCGTGGCCCCCATGACACAGAGAAAATAAGAGTAAATTCCTAATTTAGGGTATCAAATTGAACATGAAAACGTGATTAAAACTTAAAATAAAACTTGCCATTAGTATTAGGAGGACAAGGGGAGCAAAACCCCTCAAGAATTTACTTGAAAGCAGCCATGAAATGACCACGACGAAGATCGCAAAACCTCAAACCCTAAATCGCCTTTGTTGGCTCAAAGAGAAAGAGAAAGAGAAAGACGCCTCAGTTTGTAACAAATAAAATGAGTAGGCCAAAGCTATCTCTTGATAACTTTGGTCCCCTTTTAAATATATAGTTCACCCCCCACAAATGTAAAAAAAAATAAAAATTAAAAAGGCCCCTTATGTTTAGAAAGTATTTTTTAAAGGATCCCTGTACACAATTTTAAAAATAAATACTCAACTTTATAAAACTACATATTCGTCTAAAACTCTTTCGTAGACCCATTTTTATAAAATACAAATTTGGAATACGTCGTTTTAAAATACAAGCTTTAATATATGCCCAATATTGACATAGTTCCGGATAATTTTTAAGGATGTGAAAAATGAGGTAAAAAATGAACCGTAATTCGTATGTCGTTTCAATTGCTGAATTTCTTGAATTTAGACGGAGCGTGATACGCATCTAGCTTTAATTTTCACTTATCAAGTAAATAACTCGTAATTTTCTTTTCGTCAAATTTTGCAATTTTCTCGGGATTTCAAAATTTCAAAAGCGTATCCTTGTTCTGTCTTGGCTCGGGAATCTTGAAAATTAGAACACACATATTACAGGGTGAAAATTAGGTGTCAACAACTGCCCCTTTAGAGTTCGAGGATGGCAGGGCCATCCTTCAGCTACGAATTTGACGATTTAATTTTCGCCGAGTAATAAAATCATAACTCTTTTTGTGCAAAATTTTGAAAATATGGCCGGACCCTGGCTTCTGGGCATCCTACATATCTCAGGTTTCTTGAAAATTCAAGGCCGTTTGTAGTTCTGACTCTATGAGGACTATGACATAAAGAGTTATTCATAAAACTATCTCGAGGTGTTCCGAGATAATTATAGGAACATGGCAGATCCTTGAAATTTGAGTAGCCTACATATCCCTGGCTTTGGATATTAGGCCAACTGTAGTTCGACTCGATCGCCCGAAAAGGAATGTCCCTTATGTGGGAATCCCTTTGGCTACTTCTAGTTGAAAATCCGAACCGGAGATGATTTTTAAAAGGCTTATTGGTGTTGGTGTTTGATGTATTTTCCCAATCTCTGGTGCAAAAAGCTTGACTCTCGTGCATAGTTTTTGACCCGTTGCCCAAGAAAGTTCCACATATGCTCTGCATCTTTTGAATTCGGCTTTTGCTTCTATCTTTGGTAGCTTCTAGCTCGTTCCCAAATGTTGAGTCCTGCATGTTAGTGTTTTGAAAAATTTATTTTAATGTAGTCATACCTGAGTGGCATATTGCTGGTTTGCTGACATTAGGTCCATTTTTTGCAAATGCTTGTCCGTCTTCTTTCTTTCCTTTTGCAAGTGTGTGTTTTTTGTGTATTTGTTTTTTGAAAAAATGATCTACTCTTGGATAATAATCTCGATACTTTGACTAGCTCTTTTTCCGTCATTTTCAGATATTTTCATCGCTCAATGATAACTTCTGTTGGAATTTGGGTCTGGCTATACTGCATTTTTTTGAGAACCTACACACCCCGGTCCGGTTGTCATTTTCGTAAGCAAGATGCTACTAATGAAAACCATGTTTTCAAGTGCAGGGTCATTTTTGTTTCTTATGAAATCCGCCACCCCTGGAAATTTGGACTCACATCATTTTCACATATTGCGGTGACTGTCGCAAATCTGGTGTCGACTGCATCGTTATCCTTATACGAAGCTTGTGGTATACTAGTTCGGGACCACATTACTTATAGTCCAAAAATACCCAAATGTATGCTACACATCAAAGTGTAGTATCATATTCTTTTCATGATGACTACTAACCTCTGTATCAAGAATTACAACATTTAGTCAGAATTTTCAAGTTAACTACTTCATATTCAAGTGCGAAGCCTTTTCTCATGACTACCACTATCCCTGAACCATGATTACGTTAACTTGAAGTAGACTGCAATAGCGACTGCAAATCTTGATGTAGGAATCACATTCGTATTTCAACGATTGCGGACATCAACCTCAGAATTATGCTACCTATTTTTGGCTATATATATGGATGACGACTCAGCCCCTTCGATACGTAGTCGTATAATCCATATCCTCATTTTGAGGAATGAATCTAACCTTCGTGGCAAGACTAACACTTTCTTTTTTTGACTTTGGGGAAGAATACCTGCCCTTCGATAGGGTTCGCATCTTTCTAAAGGACTAGACTCGATTGTGAATACAGCGTTTCAATATCGAAATCAACGCATCATTTAAAAAATTTATACTTTTGGACGTCCACTCAGCCAATGTATCAAGGCAAGCCATGCGACGTCTAGGCCGAAGTCTCAATACCTTGATACAACATTGTTTAGTGCAGACCTAACTTTTGGTACCGTGATTATATCTTTCATGTCACGCCCCAACCTTGGTAAGGCATGACTAGCACCCTACGGGAACCGAGCAAACCAAACTGTAACTCATTTTTTTCTGTATCTCGAAAGGCAACATAAGACCAAGGTACTATAAGCCATGGGGGCACAAGCCCAAAAGATAACATACTTACGTCTTCAAACTAATCTCTAGTGCATGTGCCGGTAAGGCTATCCATAATAATGATATAACATAGTACAAGTCGAGATAATTATAGATATCTAACTATGCATATCTGTCTACGAGCCTCTACAGGAGTACATGACATAAAGTGGTCAGAACAGGGCCCCGCCATACCCATGCAAATGCATAAACAGCTATGCTGACTCATAGGGCAACTCCGAAGCAAGTGGAGTGCCATAACTCTGCCTGCCGAGCTGGTATCCTTACTGAAAGATCCGTCAAGCTGTATCTCAAGACCTGCGGGCATGAAACGCAGCGCCCCCAACAAAGGGATGTCAGTACGAGCAATGTACTGATTATGCAAGGCGGAAAGTGCAACAAAGTAGCCATATACTAAAGATGAGAAGAATAAGAATCAACCGGGCATTTCTGAACTACCGATGGAAATCTAGCATATGTATACATACCTCTTCATCTTCTTGTAATCTTTACTAGGTCTGTATACCCTACCATAGTCCTGGTTACCTTGTCATCAAACGTTATCTGAACATATGTTGCGGCGTGCAACCCGATCCATGTATGATACATGTTTCTCTACTTCTCGCATGCTTAACCATATCTATGTACAGTATTGTGCCTTTATCTTACTAATCATCCTATACTAACTGCCCAACTGATCAGTGGCAACTGCCCGACAGGCTGCAGTCCGGTGGTAATAGCCCGTCCGATTATCGCCCAATGGTAGAGTGCAACTGCCCGACCGGCCGTAGCACGGTGGTAACTACCCGACTGGCTACAGTCCAGTGGTAAATATATGCATACATACATCCATACATCTGCCCAACCGGCAGTAGCCCGGTGGTAACACCTGCCCGACTGGTCGTAGACCAGTGGTAACTATAATCAACATCATAACTAAACATCTACAAGTAATCTCTATGCCCTTCCCGTGGTCATCACTTAACTCGCAGGGTCTACATAATGACACAAAAAATTATAACCACAGCTCAGGCCGTTAGTACTTTTTCCCACTTGACTAGACTATAAACAAATCCTAAGATACCACATGAATCTCTCTTCAAACATTAAATACCTCATTAGACCTCTGCTTGCACTCTATTTATGTCCTATAAAACATTCCTTAAGAACCTGTTCCTAATCTCGTTAGATTATTAACACATCTCACCTTAAAGGAACAAAGTCATAAGATGAGATCAACATCAATGAATAACATCAATAGCCATGAAACAAGCTTAAGGATATCACAAGAACATCAATCCCTTTCAAAAAATTTGCCCCAGTTTGTGTACATCTTTATACCAACTTGAGTTTCACTATGTCAAAGGAATTTTTGAGACCCTCTCAAAAATATTTCCCCAGTGTAAGTGTGTACTTGTCTTTTCTTGATTTCACCGCGCTTGAGGAATTTTTGAGATCCTTCTAAAATTTTTGCCCCAGTTTCCTTATGGGGTTACCTTTATCGTTCTCTTGCCACATCATTTCAGAGATTTCCTAGGGTTTATTGAGAATCTTGTTTGGAATGACCAAACTTGGGAGAGTGCCTACGTATCCCGTTTCGGGAATCAGGTCGAGACGTAGTTCGAGGGTAGTCATATTGGAATTTCTTGTGTGACCGAACTCAAAAGAGTGCCTACGTATCCCAAATAGGAATCAGGTCATAACGTAGTTCAAAACACATAATTTTGGGATTTTTTGGTTAAACCGACCGAGCTTGAAAAAACGCCTACGTATCCCTTTATAAGTATAGGGAATCAGGTCTTTGCGTAGTTCGTACATAATTATGGATTTGATTTTTCTAACAAAAATGTAAAATTACAAGCAAAGGAAATGCAACTAAAGAAAATGCCTACGTATCCCTTTGTAAGTATAGGGAATCGGGTCTTTGCGTAGTTCGTACATAATTATGGACTTTGTTTTTCTAACAAAAATGCAAAATTACAAGAAAAGGGAATGCAACTAAAGAAAATCCTATACTATGGAAACTCTAAATCATCGTAGTTATCTTCTTCTTCACACGTAGTATCTCTTGATGGCATCTGAATTTATTGCTCTTGGCCACTCTTGACCATCCATATTAGCAAGTACCACAGCATCCCCTGATAGTACCTTTCGTACCATATAGGGACCTTGCCAATTTGGTGCGAACTTTCCTTTGTATTCTTCTTGATTAGGAAATATTCGTTTGAGCATCGATTGCTCGATTTGAAACACCCTTGTTCTCACATGTTTGTTGAAAGCTCGAGCCATTCTTTGTTGGTATAATTGACCATGGAAGACAACAATCATTCACTTTTCATCTATCAAAGCAAGTTGGTCAAACCTCGGGCGGATCCATTCTGCATCGTCCAACTCAGCTTCTTGTATTATTCGAAGTGAAGGGATTTCTTTCTTGGCTTGTATTACTGCTTCAGTGCCATACACCAACAGGTTTGGAGTGGCTCTAGTTAAAGTCCTAGCGGTAGTGCGGTATCCCAGTAATGCATAAGGCAATTGTTCATGCCAGTCTTTGTAGTTATCAATCATATTTCAGAGGATTTTCTTAATGTTCTTTTTGGCGGCTTCTACAGCCCCATTCATTTGTGGCTGGTATGCGGTTGAATTCCGGTGAGTAATCTGAAACTGCGATCACATGTCCCTCATCAAGTGGCTATTCAGGTTAGCCCTATTATGTGTTATGATTAATTCTGGGATGCCAAATCGACATATGATGTTGTTGCGCACAAAGTCGGTGACCCCTTTCTTTGTCACCGATGAATAAGATGCTGCTTCCACCCACTTGGTGAAGTAGTCTATGGCGACCAAAATGAAGCGGTGTTTGTTTGATGCAGCTGGCTCAATTAGCCCTATGACATCCATGCCCCAAGTGGTGAATGGCCAAGGTGACGTCATAGCATTTTGTTCTGTTGGAGGGACCTTTATCAAGCCTCCATGAATTTGACAATTATGACATTTCTGGACGAATTTGCTATAGTCATTCTCCATGGTCATCCAATAATAACATGTTCTTAAGATTTTCTTCACTAGTACGAACCCATTCATGTGAGGTCCGCAAGTTCCAGCATGCACTTCTTCAATCAATTTTGTAGCTTCGACAGAGTCAACGCATCTAAGCAATCCCAAATCTGGAGTTCTTTTGCATAAGACATTCTTATTGAGTAAGAAGCCATTCACTAACTTCCTGGTATTCCTCTTATGATTTAAGGTGATTGCTTCAATATATTCTCCTTTCTCCAAGAACATTTTAATGTCAACGTACAAGGTTTTCCATCAACCTTCGCCTCTACGAAAGCACAGTGGGCTGGTTGAACTCTGATCTCAATTTTGACAGGATCAATGTATCTACTGTCGGGATGCTGAATCATGGATGCTATTGTTGCCAACGCATCAACAAACTCATTCTGGGTTCTTGGTATGTGTTTGTACTTGACATCTTGGAACCGATCTACCAATCTTTACCCAAGTCCAATATACGGTATGATCTTGTCATTTTTGGTGGCCCACTCTTCTTGAACCTGATGAATTAGTAAATATGAGTCGTCGATTACCTGAAGATCTTTCACATCTATGTCAAGGGCTAAACGTACTCCGAAGATACATGCTTCGTACTTAGCCATGTTATTGGTGCAACTGAAGCTCAACTTGGCCGCCACTGGATAATATTGGCCCGAGTCTGAAACTAAGACGGCTCCGATTCCTGATCCTTTAAAGTTGACCACTCCATCAAAGTATACTTTCTATCATGACTCGTCTTCACTTTCTTCGCCTTCAATTGTCATTATTTCTTCATCCGGGAAGTACGTCCACAAAGGTATTGTAATGACCCGTTGGTCTTTTATAGTCCTTTGGGAACTTTCGTCCGTTCCCTAGCATTGGTTGGCTCACTTTTTATCCAAGGGGACCGTTGACATGCTTCCCGAGATGTCTAGATCGGAGTCGGGTAACTTTGGTAAAAATATAGGCTTAAAAGTGAAAGTGATTGACCCAAAGTTGCCTTTTGGGCAAACGAACCTTTTTTTGAAATTCTATCAATATTGAGAGGTCCGGATAGTCTTTTAGAATTTGTGTGGGCATTTGGTTCGGTTCCCAATGCATTCAGATGCATTTCGGGACGTTGGATGAGAAATGGAAATTAAGGCATCGATGGTTAACTCGGTCAACGAGACCTCCGTTGGGAATTTCGAGGCCACAGGTGCGTTCCTAGTGCGTTTTTATGTGGGTCTAGGTATCTAGTATGTGAGCAGATGGCCTCGAGAGTCAGTCAAAAAATCGGATCGAAACGAAACACTTAGGCCAAGTTCATGTGTCTGGTGTCCGCTTTAGCGACACCGCTGGGGCGGTAGCCCTGCCACTTAAGCAGTCCCAGCCATTTTGGTTTGACCGCTAAAGCAGGTAGGTGGCCGCTGGGGCGGTCCAGGTACCACTACAGTGGTGACGGGCAGTGACTGCTCATTAAATGAGTCTTAAATGAGGCTTAGACCCTCATTATTTCATATCTCGATATTGAGGGTTGGGAAAGCGTTCTTGGAGACAAATTGAAGGAAATCTTGGAGGTAATACCTTGTCTAATCCTTTATTTCTATTTAATCAAAATCGTCTTAGACTTTCCCCTTCCCTTTTCAATCCCTTAGAAATGGAATTTGAAGGAGGGTTTTGGCAGATTTTTCTCTAAGATTATTCTTGACAAATTGATTAAGTTAATGTTAAAATGTGATGAATCTAAGCTCAGTAAGCCCATATCTTCCACTTTTAGTGTTGAATTTTGGATTTGGAGAATTAGGGTTCATACCCAAATTTGGGGTTTTTACGAGAAATCAAATTTGGGAATAATTCTTGAGCTAAATCAACAATTAATAATTGGGTTATGATTACCTAGGATTCCATTCGGTATTATACTCGCGAATATACTGTTTCGTCCTTGTGGGTCTGTTTCCCTAATTTCTAGGGTTAAAATGGACCTAATTGATATCATAGTAATATTAGTATCATTCTCCATGATTTCTAACTTAGAATTTGATTATGCTTAGACTACTTTGGTTCTGAACTTCAGAGGAAGGGCAAGGCGATAGAGTGACTTGTTGGTGTTGCGGTTCTGCAGTCCGGGTAGGTTATGATTTACGTTTGATGAGACTTCGCATAGCGAATTACATATTTAGATTATATGTCAGAAACAACATGTGAACCTTCGGGTGTGGAGTTGAGATGGATATTGCCTTAGGTTGGGCCCTGATGTGTGTTGGGACAAGCCACCCCATTATGCGTGTAGATTGTTGAACTGTGTTGGCTTGATGCCATGTGTAGTTAATAGATACAAAATTCTGCTCGTTGTCCAAATTTGGAATAGGGTTGACATACTCGTTTTTGGTACTTGTACTTGATATATTGTTGGCATACCTACTGTTGGTACTTAAGTTATTGATATATGTTGGCATACCCACTGTTGGTATTGTGATTTGATATGTTATTGGCATAACCGTTGTGGTATTTGTGATATTGAACTCGACTGTTGGTTATTGACATATGTATTGCACACATTCTCTCATATTTATCATGCATGGTCGATATCCGGTGAGGATCCGGTATTGTTGATTGAGCGAAACGGATATTTGATAAGCTCTTTTACTTGAGTGATTGTGAAAAAGGCCGATGTCCGAAGATTCATTTTGGAATTATTGTTTATATAAAATTGACACTTGATAAACTCTTTTACTTTAGTGATTGTGAGGAGGCCGATGTCCGAGGTTCAATACCGAAATCGTTGATTTATGAAATTGATATTTGACAACTCTTTTGAGTGATTATGAGAAGGTCGATGTCCGATGGTTATATTTGGGCATCGTTGTTGCATGGCCGATTCCAATGTTATTCCGGAATCATTGTTAGTGCATGGGCTCTGCGGGTCCCCTAGGGTGGTGCTAGTGAGACTTCCTCTGTGAGCAATTAGCCAGGGTCCCGTCTGTCTGTTTGGCAAAGATTCGGGATGGGTGGCACTTAGACTTCGCGAGTCACGCTGGGTTGTGCTACCAAAACGTCGATATTTTCGTCCGGAGTACATATGTACACCTCATTTGCATAGCATGGCATGGCATCACATTCATACCATTATTGCACTGCATTGCATTATGACTTGAGTGACATGTCGTGATGACTGTATTGTGAAGATTTTGTTGTTGATGATTGAACTGTGATGATTCTATTGGGGTGAATGTTTCAGGATTGGATATACTCAAACTTATTATGTTGGGGTTAGATCTTACATAAGTGTTGACGGATACTCGGTCACGATTGTATTGTTTCATGCGTGATTGGTTTACTTGTTTATCTGCGTTATTTTTTGAATTATGTTAACTATGCTTAGTCGGCCTATGATGCCTACCAGTACTGTTATTTGTACTGACCTGCACTTGCTGCATTCTTTTATGAATGCAGAGTATCTGGTCGGATCTACTTCTCTTACTCGTGGCTGATCGATTCTTCAGCTTCTACTTGAGTTTCCCAGGGTGAGCATGGCGTCCGCTGACCTCAAAGACTCTTCTGTTACTTATGTCGTGCTTTTCATTCAGAGACATGATTTGAGACAACTTATGTATTATTGTTCAAACCTTTAGTATTCGGATTTAGATGCTCTTGTATGACCAGACCAGATACTGGGGTGGATTTCATTTACTTTCGTACTTGTTAACGTTATATTATGTGTGAGATTTCCGTTATTTTACTTTCTTCCTCTATTTTCGTTTATTGTGAATGTTGAGTTAAGAGTTCGCCTACCGAGATGGAAAAGGTAGGTGCCGGCACGACCTAGGCTAAAATAGGTCGTGACAAGTTGGTATCAGAGCCCTCGGTTACTCGGTCTTTAATACAAGAGCGTGTCTGGTAGAGTCGGGGATAGGTACGATGAGCTCCGTACTTATCTGCGGGAGGCTATGGGACATTTAGGAAATCTCATCTTTTTTCTTTCCATCGTGCTACTTTATTCTAATTAGTATCTGGAAAGACCAAATTGGTATCTGACTCTTATCTCTCTCACACAGATCGCGAGGACTCGAGCTTCTATAGCCCGAGGTGCCGGAGCCCGCAGCTACGGCTGGCACCTGAGGGAGCGCTACAGTTGGTGGGAGCGGCAGAGCGAGAGGATCCTACTTCATCTTGATGCCCAACAGGCGACCGTCAGTGTTACTACTTTTGATGGGGGTTCACAGACTAGGGTTGGGGCACAGACCCCTGAGTGGGGACCTACGCGGGTAGCATATCCCACCGCAGCTATGGCTCCCCATGGATGGGGACGTTATGACTGCTCCTGATCAGGACCTAGTGGGGAGGTTCAGGAAGCTAGAGTCGCCGAGGTTCTCTGGTACTTCGTCTGAGGATGCCTATGAGTTTATTCTTGATACGCATAAGTTAATGCACCATATGGGGATAGTGGAGACCCACAAAGTTGATTATGTGTCCTACCAGTTTCGTGGCGACGCAAAGAGTTGGTGGAGGTATTTCATGGCGTGCAGACTTGAGGGTTCTGCCCCTTTGACTTGGACTCAGTTCTACCGGACCTTCCTTGAGAAATATGTTCCCCAATCTTTGAGAGAGGCTCGTAGGGAGCAGTTTCTACACCTTGAGCAGAGGGGCATGTCCTTGGAGTCTTATGTGACACGTTTTCTCTATTTGGCCCGATACTCTACTCCGTTGATTCCTACCGAGGCTGATAGGATCAGGCGCTTTGCTTACGGACTAGTGGGCTCTCTACATATTCCTTGCCTTCAGATGGAGTCTATGAGGGCTTCCTTCTAGTACATTATGGGTCCCAGCCAGCTAGAGGTGGTACTCATAGTGCGAGAGGGGGATCCCAGACTTGGCGTGGTGGAGCCCATTTTTACTCATTTCTTCGTAGGCCCGAGGCAGAGGCCTTAGATGCTGTGATCTCAGGTACCATTTCTGTCTGTCATAGAGCAGTATTTCTGTTATTTGATCCTGCATCCACTTATTCGTATGTATCTGCATTTCATGCCATTGGTTGGGATTTACCCTATGATAGCATAGATATATCTGTTCATGTGTCTACTCCGGTCAAAGATTCTGTGGTTGTTGATCGAGTCTACCGGTCTTGTTTAGTTACTTTTATGGGGTATGACACCTGGGTAGATTTGATGATTATGGATATGGTGGACTTTGATATTATATTGGGTATGTCCTGGCTTTCTCCTTATCATGCGATCTTGGACTGTCATGCCGACAGTCACTTTAGCCATGCCAGGAATCTCTAGGCTTGAGTGGAGATATACTCCTAGTCCCGCTCTAAAAAAGATTATTTCCTTCCTTCGGGCGAAGAAATTAGTAAGTAAGGGGTGTTAAGCATATTTGGCGCATGTTCGTGATACGACTGTTGCATCTCCATCCCTTGAGTCTATTCCTATTGTGAGCGAGTTCACAGAGGTATTTCTGTCAGATTTGCCGGGTATGCCACCCGATTGTGACATTAATTTCTGTATACACGCGGACTCGGGTACTCGTCCTATTTACATCCCACCATATCGAATGGCACCAGTCTAGTTGAGAGAACTTAAAGAATAATTGAAGGATTTATTGAGCAAGGGGTTCATTAGACCGAGCGTCTTCCCTTGGGGTGCTCCAGTGTTATTTGTGAAGAAGAAAGATAGGACCATGAGGATGTGCATTGATTACCGCCAGTTGAACAATGTCACTATCCGGAACAATTGCCCTATGCCTCTTATTGATGATCTATTTGACCAGCTTCAGGGTGCTTAGGTGTTTTCTAAGATTTATTTGCGTTCCGGCTATCACCAGTTGAAGATTAGGGCGGAGGATATTCTGAAGATAGCATTTCGGACGAGATATGGCCACTATGAGTTTCTAGTGATGTCTTTTGGGCTTACCAATGCCCCAGCTGCATTTATGACCTTGATGAATGGCATCTTTAGGTCGTTCCTTGATTCTTTTGTGATTGTGTTTATTGATGACATCTTGGTGTATTCCAAGAGCAGAGTGGAGCACGAGAGCCATCTTCATACCGTCCTTGGGTTGTTGAAGAAACATAGCCTATTTGTGAAATTTCCTAAGTGTGAGTTTTGGTTAGAGTCTGTGGCATTCTTGGGTCATGTAGTATCCAAAGAGGGAATTATGGTTGACCCACAGAAGATTGAGGCTGTGAGAGGTTGGGCAAGGCCCACTACTGTTACCGAGATTCGTAGTTTTGTGGGTTTGGCCAGTTATTACAGTCGCTTTATGAAGGGTTTTGCTACCGTTGCTTCATTCTTGATTAGATTGACTCAAAAGGATGTTCCCTTCCAGTGGATGGATGATTGTGAGGAGAGCTTTCATAAGCTCAAGCTTCTTCTGACCACAGCCCCGATCCTAGCCTTACCTGTAGAGGGCAAGGACTTCACGGTCTATTGTGATGCTTCCCGTATGGGTTTGGTTGCGGTATTGCTGCAGGAGGGTAGAATGATAGCTTATGCTTCTCGTTAATTGAAGGTTCACGAGAATAATTACCCTACCCATGATTTGAAATTGTTGGCCGTAGTCTTCACCTTGAAGCTTTGGAGGCATTAGTTGTACGGTGTCCATTGTGAGGCTTTTATCGATCACCATAGCCTTTAGCATGTGTTTACCCAGAGAAATCTTAATTCTAGGAAGCGTCGATGGATGGAGCTCCTGAAGGATTATGACATCTCTATTCTGTATCACCCTGGTAAAGCCAATGTGATGGATGATGCCTTGAGTCGCAAGGTAGTAAGTATGGGGAGTTTAGCTCGATTGGCTGTTTCTGAGCGTCCGTTGGCCATGGAGGTTCAGACTCTGGCCAATAGTTTCGCCAGTCTCGACATCTCTGCCTCGGGTAGGATCTTGGCTTGTATAGAGGCGAGGTCATCGTTATTGGATCCGATCAAGGCTCATCAGTTTGAGGATTTTCAGGTGAGCAAGATCTGAGATAGGGTGTTGAAAGGGGAGGCCAAGGAGGCCGTGGTCGATTCTGAGGGCATTCTGAGGATTAGGGGACGCGTATACATTCCCCCTGTTGGTGATCTAATTCAGTTGATCTTATCTGAAGCCCACAACACTTTCTATTCCATTCATCCAGGAATGACTAAGATGTACCGTGATTTGAGACAACACTATTGGTGGTGCCGTATGAAGAGGGATATAGTTGATTTTGTGGCTAAGTGTGGAAATTGTCAACAGGTAAAGTATGAGCACCAGCGACCCGGTAGGGTGTTTCAGAGGATGCCTATTCCCGAGTGAAAGTGTGAGAGGATTACCATGGATTTTGTCATGAGCCTTCCGAAGAACCTTGGCAAGTTTGATTCTATTTGGGTGATAGTGGATCGATTGACTAAGTCCCCTCACTTTGTTCCGGTTCAGGTTTCTTATACTGCAGAGAAGTTAGCCAAGACGTATATTCGGGATATTGTGAGATTACACGGGATCCCTATTTCTGTCGTATCTGATTGGGGTATTATCTTCACCTCCCGATTCTGGAGAGCATTTCATGACGAGTTGGGTACTCGATTGGACTTTAGTGCAACTTTCCATCCCCAGACCGATGGCTAGTCTGAGCAGACCATTCAGGTGCTCGAGGACATGTACATGTTGAGAGAGTGTGTTATTGATTTTGGTGGTCATTGGGATCAGCACTTGCCCTTGGTGGAGTTTTAATACAACAACAGTTATCATTCGAGTATTGGTATGGCGCCTTTTGAGGCCTTATATGGTAGGAGGTGTAGATCTCCGATTGGTTGGTTTGATGGGTTCGAGACTCGACCTGGCCGTACGGATCTGTTAAGGGAGTCCCCTTATAGAGTGAGAGTTATTCAGGCCAGACTTGTGGCTGCTCAGAGCCGACAGAAGATGTATGCAGACCGGAAGGTTCGGGATTTGAAGTTTTCTATTGGTGATCAGGTTCTACTGAAGGTTTTACCCATGAAGGGTGTTATGAGGTTTGGTGAGAGGAGCAAGTTGAGCCCTAGATACATTGGCCCCGTTTGAGATCGTGGATTGTATAGGTGATGTAGCTTATGAGTGAGCATTGCCGCCAGAGTTGGCGGAGTTCAACCGGTTTTCCATGTTTCGACGCTAAAGAGGTACCATGCCGATGGTACTTACATTATCCGTTGGGATTCTATTGCTTGATGAGAATTTTACTTATGACGAGGAGCCTATCGCGATCTTGGATAGGCAGGCTCGAAAGTTAAGGTCCAAGGATATTGCTTCTCTAAAACTGCAACGGAAGCACCGTCTTATGGAAGAGGCTACCTGGGAGACTGAGTCTGACATACGTAACCGATATCCCCAGTTGTCCACTGATTCAGTTATTTTCCTACTTTCCTTCTTTTCTTTGCTCGAGGACAAGCAACAGTTCAATTGGTGTATGATGTACCGACCCGTTTGGTCGTTATAGTCCTTTTGGAACTTTCGCCAGTTCCTGAGCATTGGTTGGCTCACTTTTGACCCGAGCATACAGTTGACATGCTTCTCGAGGGGTCTAGACCGGAGTCGGGTAGCTTTGGTGAAAATATAGGCTTAAAAGTGAAAGTGGTTAACCTAAAGTTGACTTTTGGGCAAACGAACCTTTTTTGAAATTCTGTCAATTTCGAGAGGTCTGGATAGTCGTTTAGAATTTGTGTGGGCGTTTGGTTCGATTCCCAATGCATTCGGATGCGTTTCGGGACGTTAGATGAGAAATGGGAATTAAGGCATCGGTGGTTGACTCGGTCAACGATACCTCCGTTGGGAATTCCGAGGCCACAAGCCCGTTCATAGCGCGTATTTATGTGGGTCTAGGTATCTAGTGTGTGAGCTGATAGCCTCGAGAGTTAGTCAAAATATCAGATCGAAACGAAAAACTTAGGCCAAGTTCTTTTGTCTGGTATCCGCTTTAGCTGCACCGCTGGGGTGGTAGCCTTGCTGCTAAAGCGGTCCCAGCCATTTTGGTTTGACCGCTGAAGCCGTCAGGTGGCCGCTGGGGTAGTCCAGGTACCGCTACAGCGGTGACGGGCAATGATTGTTCATTAAATGAGTCTTAAATGAGGCTTAGACCCTCATTATTTCATTTCTCGATATTGGGGGTTGGGAAAGCTGTTCTTGGAGACAAATTGAAGGAAATCTTGGAGGTAAAACCTTGTCTAATCCTTTACTTCTCTTTAATCACAATCATCTTAGACTTTCCCCTTCCCTTTTCAATCCCTTAGAAATGGAATTTGAAGGAGGGTTTTGGGAGATTTTTCTCTAAGATTATTCTTGAAAAATTGATGATGTTAATGTTAAAATGTGATGAATCTAAGTTTAGTAAGCCCATATCTTCCACTTTTAGCGTTGAATTTCGAAATTTCAGAATTGGAGAATTAGGGTTCATTCCTAATTTGGGGGTTTTTACTAAAAATCAAATTTGGGAGTAATTCTTGAGCTAAATCAACAATTAATGATTGGTTTATGATTACCTAGGATTCAATTTGGTATTTTACCCGTGAATATCGCCCTTGTGGGCCCGTTTCCCCAATTTCTAGGGTTAAAATGGACCTAATTGATATCGTACTAATATTAGTATCATTCACCATGATTTCTAACTTAGAATTTGATTATGCATAGACTACTTTGGTTTTGAGCTTCAGAGGCAGGGCAAGGCGATAGAGTGACTTGTTGGTGTTGCGATTCTGTAGTCCAGGTAGGTTATGGTTTACCTTTGGTGAGACTTCGCATATCGAATCACATATTTAGATTATAATGTTGAAGACAACATGTGAAACTTCGGGTGTGGATTTTGGATGGATATTGCCTTAGGTTGGGACCTGATGTTTGTTGGGACTAGCCACCCCATTATGCGTGTAGATTATTGAATTGTGTTGTCTTGATGCCATGTGTAGGTTGTAGATATAGAATTCTTCTCGCTGTCCTGATTTAGAATAGGATTGACATACACGTTTTTGGTACTTGTACTTGATATATTGTTGGCGTACCCACTGTTAGTACTTGAGTTATTGATATATGTTGGTATACCCACTGTTGGTATTGTGATGTGATACGTTGTTGGTATAACCATTGTGGTATTGGTGATATTGAACTCGACTGTTGGGGATTGACATATGAATTGCATGCATTCTCTCATATTTATCATGCATGGTCGATATCCGGTGATGATCCAGTATCGTTGATTGAGCGAAACTGATATTTGATAAACTCTTTTACTTGAGTGATTTTGAAAAAGATCGATGTCCGAAGATCCATTCCAGAATTGTTCTTTATATGAAACTGACACTTGATAAACTCTTTTACTTGAGTGATTGTGAGGACGCCGATGTCCGAGGTTACATTCCGAAATCGTTGATTTATGAAATTGATATTTGACAACTCTATTGAGTGATTGTGAGGAGGTTGATGTCCGATGGTTATATTTGGGCATCGTTGTTGCATGGCCGATTCCAATGTTATTCCGGAATCATTGTTAGTGCATGGGCTCCGCGGGTCCCTAGGGTGGTGCTGGTGAGACTCCCTCTGTGAGAAATTAGCCAGGGTCCCGTCTGTCTGTTTGGCAAAGATTCGGGACGGGTGGCACTTAGACTTCGCGAGTCACGTTGGGTTGTGCTACCGAAACGTCGATATTTTCGTCCGGAGTGCATATGTACACCTCATTTGCATAGCATGGCATGGCATCACATTCATACCATTATTGCACTGCATTGCATTATGACTTGAGTGAGATGTCGTGATGACTGTATTGTGAAGATTTTGTTGTTGATGATTGAACTGTGATGATTCTATTGTGGTGAATGTTTCAGGATTGGATATACTCAGACTTATTATGTTGGGGTTAGATCATACATAAGTGTTGACTGATACTCGGTCACGATTATATTGTTTCATGTGTGATTGGTTTACTTGTTTATCTGCGTTATTTGTTGAATTATGTTAACTATGCTTAGTCGGCCTATGATGCCTACCAGTATTATTATTTGTACTGACCTGCACTTGCTGCATTCTTTTATGAATGAAGAGTATCAGGCCGGATCTAATTCTCTGACCCGTGGCTGATCGACTCTTCAGCTTGCACTTGAGTTTCCCAGGGTGAGCATGGCGTCCGCTGACCTCGAAGACTTTTCTGTTACTTATGTCTCGCTTTTCATTCAGAGACATAATTTGAGACAGCTTATGTATTATTATTCGGACCTTTAGTATTCGGATTTAGATGCTCTTGTACGACCAGACCAGATACTGGGGTGAATTTCATTAACTTCCACACTTGTTAACATTACATTATGTATGAGATTTTCATTATTTTACTTTCTTCCGCTATTTACGTTTATTTTGAATGTTGAGTTAAGGGTTCGCCTATCGAGGTGGGTAAGGTAGGTGCCCACATGACCTAGGCTGAAATAGGTCGTGACAGGTACGCGATTCTCATCTACCGGGCTCCCTGCCAGTAGATATGCCAATGCTTGCCCTTTAACTGCTTTCTGCGCAACGTATTGAATGTCGAACTCACTTAACAGTATTTGCCATTTGGCCAACTTCCCTATGGGCATAGGCTAGTGAAAGATGTACCTTAGTGGATCCATGCTTGAGATCAAATGGGTCGTGTATGCAGCCATATAATGTCTCAACTTCACCCAAGTCAGAGCGCAACACGTCTTTTTCACCAAGGAATATCTGGATTCACAGGGTGTGAACTTCTTACTGATGTAAAAGATGACTCTTTCTTTCTTGCCTGTTTCGTCATTTTGTGCCAATATGCATCCAAAAGAATTTTTTGATACAGATATGTATAGCAGCAAAGGACTCCCCGGCCACAGCGGGACCAAAACAGGTGGATTTGATAGATATCTCTTAATTGTGTCAAAGGCTTTCTGACAGTATTCCGTCCATTTGGTTGGAGCATCTTTCTTGAGGAGTTTGAGGATTGGTTCTATGATTACTGTGGACTGGGCGATGAAGCGTCCTATGTAATTCAACCTTCCTAAAAAACTCATGACCTCTTTCTTTGTTCTTGGCAGTTGTAGTTCTTAGATTGCTTTTATCTTGGTGGGATCCAATTCGATACCACAACGACCGACGATGAATCCTAGTAATTTTTTGGCAGGCATACCAAACGCGCGTTTTGCACGATTCAACTTCAAATCGTACTTGCGGAATCTGCCAAAAAATCTTCTTAAATTTTCGAGGTGGTCCTCACCCACTCGGGATTTAATGACGACATCGTCCACATATACCTGGATCTCTCTGTGCATCATATCATGAAAGATGGCGGTCATCGCCCTCATGTAAGTGGCGCCGCCATTCTTGAGTCCAAAAGGCATTACCCGATAATGATACACTCCCTATGGTGTGATGAATGCTGTCTTTTGAGCAGCTTCTTCATCCATCAATATCTGATGATAGCCCGCGTAGCAATCCACAAAAGATTGCACTTTATGCTTGCACAATTTTCAATGAGTATGTGAATGTTCAGGAGTGGGAAATTATCCTTTGGGCTAGCATGGTTGAGATCATGGTAGTCCACATAGATCCTTATTTTCCCATCTTTCTTTGGTACCGGGAATATGTTTACCAACCATGTCGGGTACGGTGTCACCTCAACAACTCCTTACTGAATCTGTTTTTCCACTTTTTCTTTAATTCAGATGCTGACATCAGGCTTAGGCTACCTGATTTTCTATTTTATCGGGTCAAACCCTTCAAAGATCGGTAACCTATGGGCAACAATGTTTCGTACTCAAACCCGACATTATCAGTGTATAACCAAGGGAAGACATCTTCATACTCTTTCAGCAAACTTCGGTACACTTCATTCTCATTTTCTGTCAAATGCACACTTATTCTAGTTTCCCGAACCAACTCCTCATTTCCTACATTAACTGCCTCTCTGTTCTCATATTCTTCTTCCACATCTATCAACCCTTCTGGTTTGGTTATCTGTTCTTCTTGATCGTCATTTTGTTTGTCGTTGTTTTTACTTGTTTCGTAACATGTCATGACATTATTTGTGGCCTCTGTATTATTACTGTACAACAAAATAACACGGTCATTAATCATGTAAAACCAATTTTAATTGCGTATTTATATATTATCATATATATATATATATATATATATATATATATATATATATATATATATATATATATATTGTCTTTATTATAAACTTTGAGGCGTTTTCATTGAAATTTAAAAGAGTGATACAAACTGTGGTCCTGACTCGGAATGGAACATCGAGCCATTTCCATTATTAAACAACACCTAAATAAAAACAGGAAAAGGCGATAGGTCGGGCCTCAAAGCCGACTTTCACCGTTTTTTTGAAAATGAGCATTCTTTCTACCGCATAGTGAACAACGGGGTAGATGTCCATCTACTTGTTGTCTCTTCTGGTTCGGTATGGTGAATCTCTAATGCTTCAAAGCATTCTTCAATAATGGCTGCGCATTCCTCTTCCCAAAACAACGTCCTTAAACCCTCTTCTGGATCTTTGTTGTTGTGACTCAATGGGCATGTTGTGAAGGACTGCTATAGATGAGGGAACGACTTTCTTATTTCAACGGGGCCTCTTGGTACATATTCTGCTTCTTCTTCTTCTGCTTCGCATGGCTCATATCCAACCCCAAATCGATATTTTCCATTTTTGATACTCACTAGTTCTTTGATTCCTTGTAAGTTCTTTCCCAGTCCTTTCCCGATCTCAAACCCACTCCTTGACATAGTTGTAGCAACTATTTTGTAGACTAGTGGCATAGGAGTATCTTTATCATCTCCCCTACGATCTATCATGGCTAGTTCAACGGTGTGAAAATCAACGTCTACTGGCGACTTCTCTATGTATGTCCGGATAGTTGTGGACACTTCATTTACCGTGAATCACGACTTCTTGATCATCCCATACGAATTTGAGAGACTGATTTAACGAAGATGCTACAACTCCGGCGGCGTGTAACCATGGTCGGCCCAATAATAGGTTGTAGCTTGTTTTGATGTCCATGATGACGAATTCCACTACGAACTTCACGGGGCGCATTTGTATGTGCAGATCTGTTTCTCCGATCGGGTCGCTAGTTGCACCATCATAAGCATTTACGTTTGTTCGACTCTGACAGATCTTTTCAATATCATACCCGAGTTGTTTCAGAGTCATCACAGGGCATACATTCAACCCAACTCCTCCATCAATCAGCACTTTGGGAATAATCTTGTCACGGCACTTGGCTATTATGTGCAGGGCTTTATTGTGGGACTTCCCTTCCTTCAGTAATTCATCATCAGAAAATGATAGCCTATGTGCTCGCACAACATACCCCACAATTTCGGCAATGTTTCACTTGTAGTGCCGGCGGGTACTTGGACTTCATCCAAGGCATTCATTAAAGCTAAGCGATGTTGAGATGAACTAAGTAGCAGGGACATTGCCGATATCCTAGCAGGAGTCGTATGCAGGTGCTCAACAATCGAATAATCTTTGACTAGCATTTGCCTTTAGAAGTTTTTAGCTTCGCCCTCGGTGATTGGTATTTTCTTAGGGTTTTTGCGACGTGGCGCTTCAAGCATAGGTTTTTCTAGGGCATAACACCTTCCTGACCTGGTCATACCTTGAACCATAGCAGCTATCTCTTTTTCTTTATTGACCATCATCGGGTGCGGCGTTTTGATCACAACGGGTGCATTCTCAAATGATCCTGATGTTTTGAGTATGAATGGATCGTTATGAATTCGAGCGACTGTTGAGGGGTATTTGAGCACGAAAGGCTCTCTGTTGGCTACATCAGATGGCTTAGACATGTTTGTCAAAGGGCATAACACTTTTTTTCGCTCCTGCAAAGAGAACGAGGCGACGGTGCTTTATAACCCTTCAATATCTAGAAGAATTATCGTAGGGCTCTCTTCCCATTCATCACCTCTTTCTGTCATGTGAATTTGATTCCCTCTATGCTTTGGGTGCGGATTTGTGTCTACATTTGGAGGTGTTGGTTCTAGGATAAACTCGTGATTGTCAATCATATCTTGTAGTTTGTGCCTTAGGTTTATGAAATATTCGATGGCATGGGCAACTTGGTTAGAGTCGTAGGCGCAAGTGAAATTCGGCCTGTACTATCGATCCTGGGATTAGCAGGTTTTGGTGTAACAGTGCTCATTCGCCCGACGTCTCTTAGCTTGGCGAATAGACTTTTCTTCATTCTGGCAAAAGAGTGAATGCTCTCATAGGTTTCTTTTGGGGTGCCTCATAGTTTGCTGGCGGAGGCTGGTTTTGGAAAGTCTGGTTTTGTGGAGCTTGATTATTGGGTGTTAGTATTCGATAATTTGGTCA
Organism: Lycium barbarum; assembly: GCF_019175385.1. NCBI lineage: Eukaryota > Viridiplantae > Streptophyta > Magnoliopsida > Solanales > Solanaceae > Lycium > Lycium barbarum. Next base: position 40,104,928 of record NC_083339.1, on the reverse strand, counting down.
TGGAGCTCGGTTGCTTGGTGCTGGTATTTGATAATTTGGTTATGGAGCTTAGTAGTTGGGTTGTGTGTAGCACACAGACATCAGGCTATATTGGGGCGAAGTGGTAACATAGTTGGTTGGTGGAGGTGATTGGTAATTATCCGGATTATTGTGGGTCATCTCTTTTCCTCTGCTTTTCAGGATGGTAGTTCTAGAAACATAGGATATATCTTGTCTTTTCTTTTTTCCAACTGGGCTCCAGACGCACCTGTTTTGTATAGTACGCTAACAATCCTGCCGGTCTTGAGGCCATCTTCGATATCTTCCCTAATGGCGACTAAATCTGCAAAGGAACTCCCTTTCATTGTTATCATTTTGTCAAAGCAATCAGCTTCTTGGTACCGTCGAAATGTGGCTACCAGCTCAGCTTCAGTCATAGGTGGTTGAACTCGCGCCGCTTCGTCTCTCTAGCGACTGGCATATTCTCGGTAGGTTTCGGCCGATTTCTGACGAATTTTCTCCAATGAGAAGCGATTAGGCACGTTTTCCACATTGAAGCGGAATCTTTCCATGAATGAACTTGCCATTTCTTCCCATGTTTTCCATCAGCTAATGTCTTGAGAGGTAAACCATTCCATAACTATTCCTGACAGACTTCGATTGAACGACATCATGAGCAAAGCTTCGTTTCTACCATTTCCAACCAACTGGTCGCAATACTCCCTCAAGTAGGCTCTGGGATTGCCTGACCCATTAAAGTGATCAAATTTGGGAATTTTGAAGCCTTTTGGTAGGCCCAGGTCTGGATGTATGCACAAATCAGAGTATCTTAACCCCTATTTCTTTTTAGACCCATGTTCCATTTCACCAATTTTCTTCCCCATTTCCTTTTTGATCTTGTCTATCCTTGCTTCAGAGAACATTTTCATGTTCTCCAGTTTTGGGAAAGAGTCAATATGGGTGACATAGTCTTGAAAAGTGACATTTAGTTGTACAACATGAATCATAGGAACTCCTGTCGCCTGAGGGGCTTGATAAGTATTTGTGTTAGTAGCGTCAGCAGGTCTTTGAAAAGTAGGGGTTTGGTAGGAGGAATTCCCCACATGGGTGGTATTTCAGCGTAGTGGAGTTTGAAAAGTAGCACCAGTCTGGGTTTGTGGGAAATAGTCAGGGATTGGTAGATCCAGATTTGGGCTAGTGGGCGGAGGTATCCTAGCCTCATCATTAGTTGCATTTTCCTTTTCAGCCCTCAGACGGTCCGCTTCTTTTCTAGGTTCAGCCAATTGTCTCATCAGTAGGCTAACAACCTCTTCCAAAGGCATTCCAGCTATGTCAGCTGTTAAGGCACCCTTAACTAAAGTAGTTCTATTCGGTGGTGGAGTTTCAGGCATGTTTTCTTCTTGAAGGTTTAAGGATGCTGCAGCAGCTTTTGATTGAGTAACTGGTGCCAGCGAATCGACCCCTGTCTATAAGAGAAAATGACTCAAAAGCTCCAAAGTTAGCGTTAGATTTAAGCATGAAACACAAGATATCACGTTGTTTGCAATTTATAGCACATTGATTCATATATTTTATTTCAACTCTTGATTGATTCACATTCCAAGGGTATTTTGGTCTTTTGTGTTTTTTGAGATATTGCTTTTTTGGTAAATGGTTTTTACGGTTGATTTACCTCTACCCATCCTGTAATAAGGGGGATTTAGATTTTTATTATAAAAGGACCGAGTCTTAAATAGACTGCCTACGTATCCCACCAAAGGGAAATCAGGTCCATCCGTAGTCAAGGCATACACGGAAAGGTTTTTCCTATGTTACCCGAAACTTAGTTTTCTACCTTGACCAGCCCTTATGTAGGCTTCCCACGTATCCCTAACGGGACATCAGGTCAGTGTGGTTCCGTTTACATAAAAAGGGAAAGGGATATTCTATCTTATTGAAAGCAGTAAAGGGATACTTATGTTTTTCTACCCAACCATACTAAGCAGGTCTTCATTGATTTCTTCATATCCATCTTCTATCCTTGTCTTTCCGCGACAATCTAAACATGGCATTCATTCCTGAGGCATTCCAGTTCAAGCTTGAAATCAACATATTTTTCAATATCGTGGCCAGGGCAGCCATAGTGATACACACAAACCCTTTCTTTTGGGCATCCTAGGTGACCCTGATAGGTTTGTGGCACTTCTCTTATATGCTTCACATTACACAGTAGGGAGTGGATCCTGGCGTATGACTCTTCGAATTTGGAAAATTCACTTCTCCAGAACCTAACCTTTGATATCCTTTCTGGATGATTCCTTCCTTGGTCATGAGTCAGGAGAGAGTGGGGCCCACACAGTTGGCTAATTCTCCCTTGATCAATTCATTGGATAAGTTTCCTTTCCAATGCTCCACACTCATTGGCGGTATGTCCTGACTGACTTTGGTGGTAGAGGCATTTTCTGTAAATCATAGAGGGAGCACATAGTGGCAACAGATTTGGGCTTTGTGCGTACACTCCAAAGCTTCCTAAAGCCTCCAAGAGTTCTTGCTTAGACAACTCTATTGGCGCACCCCAATTATACGATCTTATGCCTTTAAGAACAACTGTACATGAAACAGAAGGCTCCTCGAGCTGAGATTCGCGCGGGTCTCCATAGACTTTCAGGTTGGAGATAAGTAGTTCATCGTCTCCATATGGTATGGGGCCAAGCCCTTCTTGTTTTCTGAGTGGGACATAACTCCCAAGTGGAGCTTCGGGTGTCTTTCCCTGTTTTACCCGATTGGCAGGGTGTTTCTTTGTTAGTTCCTCAACATAAGCTAAGAGAGTTTCTGCTTCTTTCATTTTCTCATTGGCTTCCTTAGTAATTTGTACAGCTTCTTTCATTCTAGCCGTGTCTAGGGTCATTCTATCATCCCATTTTCGAATTTTCTCACTTGTTTCTTTCGAGTTCTCGTCATCACTGACTAGGTTGACGTAAGGTGAAGTTGCACTCATGCTGTCTGGAGTCTCCATTTCCTATTAGCAAATCTACCTTTTAAAAGTGGAGCTAAATTTGGTTTTAGGGGTTATTTTCTTGGTTTTTCTTTTGGGTAGTAACCAGAATATGGACCAATAAAGAGTTTCAACAACATATATGATTTTCACACAAAGCAATTATATCAAGTAAGCATTTAGACAATATATAATTCACTTTCCTATACCTCGTTGCTCCAAGGCTACTAGCGCATTGTTACACCTCGAAAAAATTTTCGTTGATGCACAGTGAATAGACTAACGAAGAGCACGAAGCATACTATATTTCAATAAGTAAGGAATGACATTTGATGGCCCTACTTAAAATTTCAAAGACGTTCGAGATAGGGGAAGAAAGTTTGCCAAGAGAAGGCAAGGCTTACGACAGGTATCGAAAAGGAATTACGAGTAGCAAGTTAACGAGGACCCTCTCTCATTAATTCATTTTATTTTCCACTCTCCCTACTTCAAGAAACCTATAGAATTCTCTCCACTCTTCACCCAAAAGAAACTAAGAGAAATCCATGATCAACTACATCAAACCCACAAGATCAAGTGTAGAAAACATACGAAAGTTCATCTAAGCCAAGAAATCCCAAAGGAAGTGAGCTAGGGTTTTTGTGCCAGAAGAGAATTTTCACTCAAGGCCTATTCTTCCATTATCTAAGGCGAGTTTTATGATCATTCCTTGTTGTTTAAGGTGTTGGAAGTCATAAACACTTGGATTGTAGAAAGATATATAAAATGGGTCATAAATGTGGGAATAGGGTCATTGTTGAGTGGTAGTTTGGGGTGAATTATGAATATTGGTATGTTTTGATTATAAGTCCGCTATAAATGAAATTTAGGACATGGAATAAGTATTATATGTTATAAAATGCAATAATGAATTATGACCATGATTATGGAGAAATTGGAGTGAATGGCGAAATGCGGATAATGTAGATGAATGATGATTGTTTCCTATTCTATTGTAAACATTTTTATGGATGTTTGTAAGTTGATATATGACATGGAGAACGTACTAGATACAAAGGAAATGCTGCCCATTGTTCCTTAGAAATAGTAACACGTTCTTATAGTCGATTAACTAATATTGATGCGAATCCTCTTGAAGATAGAAACGCGAGCATCGAAGGGGAACGATCAAGCGATAAAACTGTTAAACGAAAGAGGTATGTAAGGCTAGTCCCTTCTTTCTAAGGCATGACTCCTATGATATGAATTTTCTAAATTTTCCATAATCTTCCTAAATAAAAGAACTATGAGTCCATGACTGTAATGAGATATATATGTATGAGATAAAGAATAGAGATATGACGAGCAAGATAATGATGATGATGATGAGTTAAGTATAAAGACTCCTAGAGTAAAGTAAGATGTCCATGAAGCTAATGATTCTAAGTATGGTTCCATTGATGCTTTCTCCTTGTGTACACTCACCTTAAAATGCTAGTTCCTTCAAGGTGAGACATGATGTTGATGATTACTCCATAATATAATCGGCGGTTCACGACCTTATATCACCCCGACATAGCCATAGTTGCCTTCAAGTCCTAATGTATGTTTTTAATGATAAATGTATAATGATGTTAACTCGTGATATGTCTATGAGATAAGTAATAATGATGATTTTATGATTAATTATATGACGATACGATTCCACCGCGCCTAGTTGGTCGGGCATGTCACCGCGAAGGCGGGCTGCATACGATTCCACCGTGCCTAAATGGCCGGGCATGTCACCGCTAAGGCCGGCTGCTATGTTTACACCGTGCCTAGAGGGTCAGGCATGATCACCACTAATGGGCGGCATATGATGGTTACCCGGACGCGGGTTAACGATGATGATGATGATGCGATGATATATGCGCTATGATGATACATGTACTATGATTATATAAATATATGATATATGTATGAAATGTATTAACCTATAAACTCATGCAGGTTATATCTTCTCCTATGGCTTATGATTCTTCCATTATGTTCATTTCATTCATGTCTTAGATACTCAGTACAATGGTCGTACTGACGTCCGTTGTCTTTGGACGCTGTGTTCATGCCCACAGGTAGACAGGGAGGTGATCCAGACTCGTAGGAGCTGTTAGCTGACTTGAGAGCACTCCATTGTTCCGGAGGTGCTATTTGGTTTTTTCTTTTGTGTATATATATGTATATGTATTTTGGGCACGACGGGGTCTTGTCCCGTCCATATGTCTAGTACTCTAGTGGAGGCTCGTAGATACGCATGTGTGGGTAGTATGGTCTCACGATGTTGCTATTGTATATGCATATATATATTATTTTGATAGCCGAAGGGCTTATGTATATCAAAGTGACTATATTTTCAAATTAAAAATGATTTTCTTATGATTTTAAGTATGATGAGTGATAGAATGAGTGGTGCTCGGTGGTTAGCCCCGGGTACCCGTCACGGCCCCTAGTCGGGTCGTGACAAAAGTGGTATCAGAGCAGTTTAGTCCTAGGAAATGTCTACGAGTCGTGTCTAGTAGAGTCTTTTTATAATGTGTTGCGCGCCACACTAATAAACAGGAGGCTACAGGGCATTTAGGAAACATCACCATATTTCATCTTAAGAGATTGTGCGATAGAGCTGTATTATAAGATTTTCTCCTCCCTAATAGTGTGCTATGATTTCAGAAATGCCGCCAAAGGGAAAAGCTACAGCCGCCCAGAAGGGCAAGACTACAATGAAAAGGCGGGTGGAAAGAGAGCCGCCAATGAATGTAGAAGAGGGCGAATCAGACAATGAGGCCCCATCTAATACTTCCTCCACCCCGCCCAATGTAGAAGGATAAGGAGGAGCTTCAGCTCCAGTTCCTCCACCGGTCGCTTCGGGTCAACAAATGATCGAGGCCATTCATCGATTGACACAGTTAGTTGCCGCCCAGGCACAACGGAAGACTGCGGGTTCAAGTGATAGGGCAGCTAGTACCAGAGCCCGTGATTTTATGATTTTGAATCCTCCGGAGTTTTTCGAGTCAAAGACCTGCAAGGTTTTATTGATGAGATGCTGAGAACATTGAGGATTATTCGTGCCTCCAAAACTGAATCTGTGGAGTTGGCATCTTATAGACTCCGAGATGTGGTGGTATTTTGGTACAATAATTGGCTAGCATCAAGAAAAGAAAATGCTCCTCCTCTCATGTGGCAAGAATTCGTAGATGCTTTCATCCGCCACTATTTGTCACCTGAGGTCTGCCGAGCTAGAGCGGATAGGTTCTTACATCTAAAACAAGGAAATATGAGTGCCCAGGAGTGTAGCCTTCAATTTAATTCCTTGGCTAAATATGCCCCGACTATGGTGGTCGACATGGGAGATAAAGTGCATTTCTTTGTGAGTGGCGTAGGGCCACATTTGTTCAAGGATTGCTTAACGGCTTCGTTACAAGATGGGATGGATATTTCCCTAATTCAAGGCCATGCCCAGTATTTAGAAGGAAAACAATATCCACCAAGGGGTGATCGTGATACTAATAGAAGGCAAAGCGAGAGGGCTAGGTCTATGGGGGCAGGTAGTGATTATAGAGGGGGATCGAGGCAGACCCATTCCAGACATTCAGGCCAGTCGGTGACTAGTACGCCTCCACGATTTGCAGATAGGAGATTTGATCGCTCCTTTCCTTCAAGACAGGGTCAAAGTTCGAGAGCTTCGGGTTCTCAGTTTGGGGGTGATCATAGTTAGAGGAGAACACCAGTACCGCGATGTAGTCAGTGCGGTAAATTACATTCAGGGCTATGTCTCCACGGTACAGACGCTTGCTATATTTGTGGACAGACTGGGCATTTAATGCGAGATTGTCCCTCGAAGTATGGTAGAGGTGGGGCTCAGCCCACAGGATCAGCAGCTGGTTTTTCTTCGGTGCGCCCGATAGGACAGACTCCCCAGATTTCAGCAGGTCGAGGTAGAGGCAGAGGGGGAGCATCTACTTCAGGTGCCACTCAGCCCCGTGTGTACGCTTTAGCCGAATGACAGGATCTTGAGTCCTCCCCGGATGTGGTTACAGGTACATTATCCATATTTTCCCACGATGTATATGCATTGATAGATCCGGGTTCTACCTTGTCTTATATTACTCCGTATGTTGCTAGTCGTATTGGGGTGAAACCTGAGCCAATAAAACCTTTTGAGGTATCTACTCCGGTTGGTGATCCCGTGATAGCTAGGTAAGTGTATAAAAATTGTATACTTGTGATATGCAATCGCCAGACCAAAGCTGATTTAATTGACCTGGAAATGTTAGATTTCGATATGATTATGGGTATGGATTGGTTGGCTTCATGTTGTGCTAGTGTTGATTGCCGAATGAAAGTAGTTCGATTTCAATTTTCGGGAGAGCCCGTGCTTGAATGGAAGGGTAATACAGCATCTCCAAAAGGTAGGTTTATTTCCTACCTTAAGGCGAGAAAGATGATAGCTAAAGGCTATATTTATCATCTAGTCCGAGTTCATGATACCAAAGCAGAGTCACCAACTTTCCAATCCGTTCCGGTAGTGAATGAATTTCTGAATGTATTTCCAGATGAACTTCCAGGCCTTCCTCCAAAAAGAGAGATTGATTTCGCTATTGATGTGTTGCCGAACACCAAGCCTATTTCCATTCCTCCTTATCGAATGGCTCCGGCAGAATTGAAAGAGCTGAAGGCACAGTTGAAAGATTTGCTTGAAAAAGGGTTTATTAGACCCAGTTCATCACCGTGGGGAGCACCAGTCTTGTTCGTGAGAAAGAAAGATGGTTCCCTACGAATGTGCATCGATTATAGGCAGTTCAATAAGGTGACAATAAAGAACAAATATCCTCTCCCAAGGATTGATGATTTGTTTGATCAACTACAGGGTGCCAAGTGATTTTCTAAAATAGACTTGAGGTCGGGTTATTATCAAGTGAGAATTAGAGAAGCAGATATTCCTAAAACAGCTTTCAGAACGAGATATGACCATTATGAATTTCGGGTGATGTCGTTTGGGTTGACTAATGCTCCGGCAGTGTTTATGAATTTGATGAATAATGTATTCAGGCCTCTCTTGGATTTATTCGTAATAGTGTTCATTGACTAAATTATGGTATACTCTCGCACAGAATCGGAACATGCAGATCATTTATGTATTGTTGTTGGAATTCTTCGAACCCGAGAATTGTATGCAAAATTGTTGAAGTGCGAGTTTTGGCTGAATTCTGTGACATTTCTGGGCCATGTTATTTCAGATGATGGTATTTGAGGTGATACTCAGAAAATTGAAGCTGTGAAGACTTGGCTAAGGCCTACGACGCCTACAGAAGTTCGTAGTTTTCTGGGATTGGCAGGTTACTATAGAAGGTTCGTAGAAGGATTTTCGTCTATTTCAGCCCCATTGACGAAGCTAACCCAGAAGTCAGTTAAATTTCAGTGAAATGATGCTTATGAACGCAGATTCCAAGAGTTGAAAGACAGATTAACCTCAGCCCCAGTCTTAACACATCCAGAAGGGCCAGATGGTTATGTTCTGTACTGTGATGCTTCCGGCGTTGGGTTAGGATGTGTGTTAATGCAGCACAGTAGAGTCATTGCTTATGCTTCGAGGCAGCTACGGAAACATGAAAAGAACTACCCGACTCATGATCTCGAATTGGTTGCAGTCATTCATGCACTAAAAATGTTGAGACATTACTTGTATGGTGTGCATGTCGATATCTATACAGATCACAAGAGTCTTCAGTACATTTTCAAACAAAAGGAGTTGAATCTGCGGCAGAGGCGGTGGTTATAACTATTGAAAGATTATGATGTGAGAATTTTATACCACCCCGGAAAAGCAAATGTAGTAGCGGATGCGCTTAGCTGCCGATCAATGGGCAGTCTATGTGGAGTTCCCCCGGGAAAGAAAGAGATAATTCGTGAGCTTCACCAACTAGCTAATCTTGTAGTACGTCTAATTGATTCAGGTGGTGCAGGAATCGATAGTAATGATCCCACAATTTCGTCCCTGAATATGGAAATGAAAGAGCGACAATATGAAGATCCTCAGTTGAGCCATTATAGAGACGTAGTTCATTAAAAAAAGAGGTCCCCATTTGAAATTTCCATGTATGGAATTCTTAGATATCGAGGCAGGCTATGTGTTCCGAATGTTGCAGAATTACATCGTAGAATTCTAGAAGAAGCTCATTATTCTCGATATTCTATTCACGCCAGTGCAACAAAGATGTATCATGATCTCAAGTTGATGTATTGGTGGGATGGCATGAAGAGAGACATAGCAGAATTTGTACCTCAATGTCCAAATTGCCAGCAAGTGAAAATCGAACATCAAAAGCCAAGAGGATTATTGCAAGCAATGGAAATCCCTACTTGGAAATGGGAAGTGATCAACATGGATTTTATTGTGGGGTTACCTCGTTCCCGAAGCAAGTATGTTTCCATATGGGTGATTGTGGACAGATTGATGAAAGCAGCTCATTTTCTTCCAGTCATAACCACATACTCAGCAGAAGATTATGCGAGGTTGTATCTCAAAGAAATTGTGCGACTCCATGGTATTCCGATATCGATTATCACAGATAGAGGAGCGCAATTTATAGCCAAGTTCTGGAAATCCTTCCAAGAAGGTATAGGTACTCAAGTGAAGCTTAGCACGGCATTTCATCCGCAGACTGATGGACAAGCCGAACGTATTATTCAGACCTTGGAGGATATGCTAAGAGCATGTGTTCTAGATTCCGGTGGTAGCTGGGATGATCACTTACCTCTATTCGAATTTGCATACAACAATAGTTACCATTCCAGTATTCAAATGGCTCCGTATGACGCTTTATATGGAAGGAAGTGTAGATCCCCAAATGGATGGTTTGAAATAGGATAAGTACAGCTAATAGGCCCTGAATTAATTCAGCAAGCGGTAGAAAAAGTCAAGGTGATCCGAGATCGATTGTTGACAGCCCAAAGTCGCCAAAATTCTTATGCGGACAACCGCCGGCGAGACTTAGAATTTCAGGTTGATGATTGGGTATTTTTGAAGGTGTCGCCAATGAAAGGGGTGATGAGATTTGGCAAGAAAGGAAAATTAAGTCCTCGATACATTGGACCTTATAAAATTATCCACAAGGTGGGTCATGTAGCCTATGAATTGGACTTGCCTTCAGAGCTTGAATCCGTCCATCCGGTCTTCCATGTCTCAATGCTCCGCAAGTGTGTTGGAGATCCTACGAGGATTGTTCCGATAGATGATGTTCAAGTGATGTAAAAGCTAGCCTATGAAGAAGTGCCCATTGCCATACTAGATAGGCAAGTACGGAGGCTTAGAAACAAAGAAGTTGCCTCAGTTAAGGTTTTATGGAGAAACAATAAACGAGAAGAAATGACATGCTAAGCCGAAGAAATTATGAGATCCAAGTACCCGCACTTATTCCAACCCCCAGAAAAGATCCACGATGAAACACCAAGACTATGAGGTATGTATGCTTTCTTTTCATGCTTTTGGTCGTGTGTGGCCAATTTATATTGTTATCGTGTTGTGGCCCTGTGAGGCTATATTATTATGGGTTGTTGTGACAGGATGGTAGTGTCACACCCTAACCTTGATAGGGCGTGATGGGCACCCGACTCTCTTCAGAGTCAAGCGAATCCTTAAACATTCGCTTTACCAAAACCTGTCATCCCAAAAACTTTTTAAAACATGGAACCTTTCCAAGTAAAGATCATTATCTTTATACAGATTATGAAAAACATTCAATCAATTACGTACTTTTACCAACTGAAATCATCTGAAAATACATACTCTTTTAATATCTATAAATGATTCGCACTCCTCAACGCCCTATCCACAGGACACTGTCTGCAAAGTCTCTAATATTTACAAAATACCATGACATAATCACTTTGACCCGGCACCACTCCGAACTGAGATGGAGCTCGCCAATCTTGCTGGAACACTTTTAGCAAGATCTTCTACCCATCTGGGTGTACCTGCGCGGCATGAAACGCAACCCCGAAGAAAGGGGGTCAGTACGGAATATGTACTGAATATGTAAAGCGGTGACAAATCATAACCATAGCTTAATTTAGGAGAGAAGGAGTCACAATCAAACTCAATACCTGCAGCCTTCGCTGGAAGAAGCATAAATGTATACACGAGGTCTCAAAAAATCCTTAAGTAAATAATGCAATGAACACACATTCTTTGAGCAAATGATACAATCTAGAACACGTGTCGCTTCTGACATGCTAACCAAATAGTCCCTTCGGATGGCCGCTTCCAGCGTAGTAATGATGGCCCCTTCGGACAGCCGCTTCCGGCTTAATAACAATGATGGCCCTTTCGGGCATGCCGCTGGCATAATAATGCTAGTCCTGGCCCCTTCGGGCATGCCAGTTCAAACATAATAATAATGATGATGTCCCCTTCGGCCAGCCGCTTCCGGCTTAATAACAATGATGGCCCATTCGGGCACGCCGCGTCCGGCATAATAATGATAATGGCCCCTTCGGACATGCCGCTTGTGACATAATGATAATAGTCTTGGCCCCTTCGGGCATGCCACTCGCGACATAATAATAATGATGGCCCCTTCGGGCATGCCGCTTCCGGCATAATAATAATGATGGCCCCTTCAGGCATGTATGTAAATATGCACATGCATGAAAATCTTTGAATGATCCACAACATAAACTGAGGCCATATGTTATATAGCACACTCAGACATAAACTAAGGCCTTGGCACACCCAGGCATAAGCTGAGGCCATAGCACACTCAGGCATAAGCTGAGGCCATAGCACACTCAGACATAAACTGAGGTCGTAGCACACTCAGGCATAGGCTGAGGCCATATATTATATAGCACACTTAGTCACGTCATGAAACCATCCAATGTCTTAGGCTCAAAAATCTCGCACCCCCTTCGGAGTGGTTTTGAAAGTCTAAATAGTAAAATCTCGCACCCCCTTCGGAGTGGTTTTGGAAAGTCTAAATAATAAAATCTCGCACCCCCTTCGGAATGGTTTTGAAAATCAACTTTATGTTTCCCTTAGTACAAAACAAATTTTCTTGAAAACATTAGTAAACCACAAACACGTTTCAAGTAAATCCGAGTTAATATAAGAAAGTTAATAACCATATGCACGAGCAGAGCAGTGAGAACAAAATGCACATAAGTCAACTTTTAAGACTCGATGGTTAAGTATACTTACCGATGCCTGAAGACTCAGAAACAAGTTTCGGGTCAATCCGACTTAGTATGAGAAAGTTATGAGCGTTTGAAGTACAGAACCTTCTACGAACGTTTCAGAAGCTATTTTTTGGAAAATTAACGCAACAATCATACTAAGTACCTTTCAAATATGGTTATCGACCTCATTTATTATAGAACCCCCCATGAACGTTGCTAACACAATCCGAGTTCGCTTATGTGATTTATGAAAGTTATTCATTATAGAAACCTCTACGAGCGTTTCCAAAACAATCCGAGTTGGCACATGGAAGTTATGAACGTTATTCATTATAGGAACCTCTACAACCATTTTCAAGCAATCCGAGACCGTCTACGAAAGTTAGGGACATTACTACTTACAGAACTCTTTAGACTTTTCTTGTTATTCAATCATACAATAAGCTCCGTTATACTAAGTATACTCACATCAAGAAGTGAATAATAATCATTAACAAGCTCGGAATCAAGAATAGAGTTACCCCAAGATAAGTATCATAGCTTACTTAGCTCTAGGACATGCCAAAAGAAAGAAAAGGTAAGCTTTACATACCTGTCCGCTTCCTATTAGCTACGCTTATTTTCCAGGCTCGCAAGTCTACATTTAAGAGGATTTACACCATCATTAGACTCATCATTATATGCTTGTCTTAGTCCTTCAAATAAATTCATTTATAATCTGCCGTAATTTAGGCAACATCTCCCCTATTTATATGCCTAGCCCAGAATTACAATTCAGCAACCAACACATCAACAACAATATCAAATATATTAACATCATTACCAACACCAACATATGCCGTAAAAAAGCCCGCACATTATTTTCCAAATTTTCCAACCAACCAATTCGCGATATAACTATTTAATAATTTTATTTCCGTAAAGAAGTCGAAATTAACACTAACAACATCCTCCGCATTCTACAAGTTAAATACATTTATTTTCATCCAAATTTTTCTTCAAACCCCATTCCACAATTCAACCATACCAACAAACGAATTTATCACGCTATTTTCTTCGTTCTAATCCGTTAAAACTCTAAATAAACATGTTAACAATGAAAAGGAACCTTATTCATACCTTAAGTGTGCAGCCAGCACGTCATCTCCCTTCTTCTTGGTTGATTTTTACCTCAAATTGAAGACAACGCGACATACAACACTTTTGTCTTCATGGGCTTCGGGATTCGGGGCTCAGATTTTGATGAAAATTGATTTTTCTTCTCTACAAGGCTCTTTTCTCCCTCTCTCTAGAATTTTTTGGTCTTCTTTGTATGAAAAATGAGGAGAAAGGGCTGAAATTTCATTTAAAAGGGTGTGGGTAATGGGCCTTACCCGGTTGGGCCCGAGTTGGGCCTAGTCCACTGACCTTTCTGCCTTTAAACGTTCATATCTCCTTATACTGATGTCACCTGTGGACCCACGACCTATGGTTGGAAAGCTAACTCAATTATCTACGACTTCTATTTCTTGGTAGTTTTCCAAATTCCAAACTTATAATACCGTGTGTTCCCCTCGAAGTCAGATTACCTAAAAACGTTTTCTTAAAAATATTTGTTTGGAGGGCTTCCACTTTGATTTGGCTCAAGGGTCCTTCTTGGGTTGTGTTTAACTTCCCAAATGTGATTCATATATCTTGTCACATGTCCGAAAAAAATCTCGACGTGTGGGCCCCACCCTAACTTATGAATAATCCAACGTACAAAAGTGCGGGATACAACACTATCAACGTGAGTTTAAATTATGTAGCAACAACATGATCGTTAATCTGGAGGAAGCACGTGTCACGCTCATACTCTGAAAATGTCGGGTATAACATCCGCCTCCCCCTTTAAAAACATTCGTCCTCGAATGTTGAGGTAGAGTTCACTCCGAGGTAGATATCAACGCTTCTACCAGTATTTGTCAGAATTTACTTTATTTATTTGCAGTCTTACTTGCCTGCTAAAACTGAACTTATCCAAATAATGCAATCTATTCTTCTTCTTCTTTGTGGCCAAATTTTATGCCTGTACTCGGGGTCATCCCTTTTTTTTCAATACGGGCCATCATGTTGCTTGTGCTAGAAAATTTCATAGTCACCCGCTGCTAATTGAGACTTAACTGGCTTCCATCACTCTTCAAATATTCATTATCGTCTCCACATCATTTTACTAGCCATTTTATCAGGACGATTATTTATATGGTTCTGTGACATATACTCTTGCGATTTAGTATAACGGTGACTTATGGTTTCACGATGCAGGAGATATTTTCAAATTTCTGGTAGTACTGCCGTCATGCTATCCATAGGCTTCGAGTAACTTTGGTAATCATCTTCCGCCCTTCGCGATCTTCATAGGGCTGGGGTCCCGTCATCATATGGTATAACTTATCTATCTTCCCGTTAGTTATAATCTTGTATCCAATCAAAATACTTATAAGGGTTAACTCCAATTCCGATACTCTAGGCCACTCTAGCTTCTCATTTGTCTCTTATGTCTGAATTTACAAAACCTTTAGTACCCTTCCCAGGGGGTCACCCATCCTAACATTTCCCTCGCCCTAGCACGCTTAACCTTGAAACTTCGGCGAAATCCAGTGCATTAATGCCGATATAATCGCATCCCCCTCTTCGCGTGACCTTCATTACATGATCTGGAGCAAGTCGAAGTCTCACAGATTCCGAGACATCCTCGTAGCACGTCTTTCTCCTTAACAATTACTAATTTAGCCTTTTCGAAAAGAATCCCTAATATTTACCTTCACTTTCATTCCCCCAACTTTACATTTCAATCATATTCCAATATTCTTACCTTGTCCAACATGCCTCTTCCGCACCGTTACTTACCACTGCACTCTGTAACTGCTAATGTCATCGGTCACTTTCTTCTGTCAATGTCGCCCTTTAGCTGCAATCAAAGGTTAGTACAAGGGACTTCATTTCCTACGACTGAGCTCTATCGCACGATCTTAGATATGAAAGAAAGGATGACACCCTATTAATGTCTCGTAGCCTCCTGTTTATAGATGTGGTGCACAACCCACCGATAAACAAGACTCTACTAGACACGACTTTGCAGACAACTCCTAGGACGACCTGCTCTGATACCACTTTGTCACACCCTAACCTTGATAGGGCGTGATGGGCACCCGACTCTCTTCAGAGTCAAGCGAATCCTTAAACATTCGCTTTACCAAAACCTGTCATCCCAAAAACTTTTTAAAACATGGAACCTTTCCAAGTAAAGATCATTATCTTTATACAGATTATGAAAAACATTCAATCAATTACGTACTTTTACCAACTGAAATCATCTGAAAATACATACTCTTTTAATATCTATAAATGATTCGCACTCCTCAACGCCCTATCCACAGGACACTGTCTGCAAAGTCTCTAATATTTACAAAATACCATGACATAATCACTTTGACCCGGCACCACTCCGAACTGAGATGGAGCTCGCCAATCTTGCTGGAACACTTTTAGCAAGATCTTCTACCCATCTGGGTGTACCTGCGCGGCATGAAACGCAACCCCGAAGAAAGGGGGTCAGTACGGAATATGTACTGAATATGTAAAGCGGTGACAAATCATAACCATAGCTTAATTTAGGAGAGAAGGAGTCACACTCAAACTCAATACCTGCAGCCTTCGCTAGAAGAAGCATAAATGTTTACACGAGGTCTCAAAACAATCCTTAAGTAAATAATGCAACGAACACACATTCTTTGAGCAAATGATACAATCTAGCACACGTGTCGCTTCTGACATGCTAACCAAATAGTCCCTTCGGACGGCCGCTTCCGGCGTAGTAATGATGGCCCCTTCGGGCAGCCGCTTCCGGCTTAATAACAATGATGGCCCCTTCGGGCATGCCGCCGGCATAATAATGCTAGTCCTGGCCCCTTCGGGCATGCCGGTTCCAACATAATAATAATGATGATGTCCCCTTCGGCCAGCCGCTTCCGGCTTAATAACAATGATGGCCCCTTCAGGCACGCTGCGTCCTGCATAACAATGATAATGGCCCCTTCGGGCATGCCGCTTGTGACATAATGATAATAGTCTTGGCCCCTTCGGGCATTCCACTCGCGACATAATAATAATGATGGCCCCTTCGGGCATGCCGCTTCCGGCATGATATTAAGGATGGTCCCTTCGGGCGTGTATGTAAATATGCACATGCATGAAAATATTTGACTGATCCACAACATAAACTGAGGCCATATGTTATATAGCACACTCAGACATAAACTGAGGCCTTGGCACACCCAGGCATAAGCTGAGGCCATAGCACACTCAGGCATAAGCAGAGGCCATAGCACACTCAGACATAAACTGAGGCCGTAGCACACTCAGGCATAGGCTGAGGCCATATATTATATAGCACACTTAGTCACGTCATGAAACCATCCAATGTCTTAGGCTCAAAATTCTCGCACCCCCTTCGGAGTGGTTTTGAAAATCAACTTTATGTTTCTCTTAGTACAAAAAAAATTTTCTTGAAAACATTAGTAAACCACAAACACGTTTCAAGTAAATCCGAGTTAATATAAGAAAGTTAATAACCATATGCACGAGCAGAGCAGTCAGAACTAAATGCACATAAGTCAACTTTTAAGACTCGATGGTTAAGTATACTTACCGATGCCTGAAGACTCAGAAACAAGTTTCGGGTCAATCCGACTTAGTATGAGAAAGTTATGAGCGTTTGAAGTACAGAACCTTCTACGAACGTTTCAGAAGCTATTTTTTGGAAAATTAACGCAACAATCATACCAAGTACCTTTCAAATATGGTTATCGACATCATTTATTATAGAACCCCCCATGAATGTTTCTAACACAATTCGAGTTCGCTTATGTGATTTATGAACGTTATTCATTATAGAAACCTCTACGAGCGTTTCCAAAACAATCCGAGTTGGCACATGGAAGTTATGAACATTATTCATTATAGGAACCTCTACAACCATTTTCAAGCAATCCGAGACCGTCTACGAAAGTTAGGGACATTACTACTTACAGAACTCTTTAGACTTTTCTTGTTATTCAATCATACAATAAGCTCGGCTATACTAAGTATACTCACATCAAGAAGTGAATAATAATCATTAACAAGCTCAGAATCAAGAATAAAGTTACCCCAAGATAAGTATCATAACTTACTTAGCTCTAGGACATGCCAAAAGAAAGAAAAGGTAAGCTTTACATACCTGTCCGCTTCCTATTAGCTACGCTTATTTGTCCAGGCTCGCAAGTCTACATTTAAGAGGATTTACACCATCATTAGACTCATCATTATACGCTTGTCTTAGTTCTTCAAATAAATTCATTTATAATCTGCCGAAATTTCGGCAGCATCTCCCCTGTTTATATGCCTAGCCCAGAATTACAATTAAGCAACCAACACATCAACAACAATACCAAATATATCAGCATCATTTCCAACACCAACATATGCCGTAAAAAAGGCCACACATTATTTTCCAAATTTTCTAACCAACCAATTCGCGATATAACTATTTAATAATTTTATTTCCGTAAAGAAGTCGAAATTAACACTAACAACATCCTCCGCATTCTACAAGTTAAATACATTTGTTTTCATCCAAAATTTTCTTCAAACCCCATTCCACAATTCAACCATACCAACAAACGAATTTATCACGCTATTTTCTTCGTTCTAATGCGTTAAAACTCTAAATAAACTTGTTAACAATGAAAAGGATCCTTATTCATACCTTAAGTGCGCAGCCACCACGTCATCTCCCTTCTTCTTGGTTGATTTTTACCTCAAATTGAAGACAACGCGACATACAACACTTTTGTCTTCATGGGCTTCGGGATTCGGGGCTCAGATTTTGATCAAAATTGATTTTTCTTCTCTCCAAGGATCTTTTCTCTCTCTCTCCAGAATTTTCTGGTCTTCTTTGTATGAAAAATGAGGAGAAAGGGCTGAAATTTCATTTAAAAGGGTGTGGGTAATGGTCCTAACCCGGTTGGGCCCGAGTTGGGCCTGTCCACTGACCTTTCTGCCTTTAAACGTTCATATCTCCTTATCCCGATGTCTCCTGTGGACCCACGACCTATGGTTGGAACGATAACTCAATTATCTACAGCTTCTATTGCTTGGTATTTTTTCAAATTCCAAACTTATAATACCGTGTTTGCTCCTCGAAGTCAGATCACCTAAAAACGTTTTCTTAAAAATATTTGTTTGGAGGGCTTCCACTTTGATTTGGCTCAAGGGTCCTTCTTGGGTTGTGTTTAACTTCCCATAAGTGATTCATATAACTTGTCACATGTCCGAAAAAAATCTCGACGTATGGGCCCCACCTTAACTTATGAATAATCCAACGTACGAAAGTGTTGGATACAACACTATCAACGTGAGTTTAAATTATGTACCAACAACATGATCGTTAATATTGAGGAAGCACGTGTCACGTTCATGCTCTGAAAATGTCGGGTATAACATCCTCCCCCCCTTTAAAAACATTCGTCCTCGAATGTTGAGGTAGAGTTCACTCCGAGGTAGATATCAACGCTTCTACCTGTATTTCTCAGTATTTACTTTATTTATTTGCAGTCTTACTTGCCTGCTAAAACCGAACTTATCCAAATCATGCAATCTATTCTTCTTCTTCTTTGTGGCCAAATTTTATGCCTGTACTCGGGGTTGTCACACCCCATTTTAACCCGGTTAAAGTAGAGTACAACATATTGGAGATTCCTATTTATTTTGCTTATTTTAAGGAGTCGCCACCTAATTGATTTTTACGGTGAATTAGGACACCTAATTATTAACTAAGGTAAAGCTAACTAAACCTCCGTTAATAGTCTGCTTAATCAATATGATTCTAGGTAAGAGTTCTATATTATCCTAAAGGGAAGGGGTTAGGCATCCTTTGGAATCCGTTAACTTACGGTTATCCGGCCAAATTTAAGTTAATTAATATAGACTAAAACAAATATCATATTTTAAAAAAATTAAGAAAATAATTTGTAAATATTGCTAAGGTTTTAAAAGAAAATGTAATAATGCTATTTAAAATAATACTTATAAATATTGCTAAGGTTTTAAATGAGAAATGTTATCTAGAATAAGACTGATAGAAAATATGATAATTTGCATAAAAAGGAAACTTCAAATGCCATAAACTTATAAATATTGCTAAGGCTTTAAATAAAAGACTATTTAGAATGAGACTTGTAGGATAATTTGGGACAAAAGAAACTTCAAATGCTATCTAAAATAAGTTATAAATATTGTTAAGGCTCTAAATAATAATGTTATTGAAACTTGCAAAATACGATAATTTCCACATAATTAGAAGCTCAAAACAAAAGAAGACTAACCAATTTAAACTTGAGATAAATTATATCATATGAATATAGTAGTGTAGAAAATCTAGACTTATTTTTTAATACAATGCAAAAGGTAATGAGTTTTCTTCCTCTAACTTTACTTAGTTGTATTCGACTAGAATATGTATAATCGGATCAAAAATGTTCATAAAATACATTTGGCTCAATGTTCACTAATTAGTGACGTTTTAATTTTCTAAGATAGTAATAAATAATATAATTCCTTTGATTCAAAATATACTATTTAAAAATCAATTGCTCTGAAGGTAAATATTGAGATACTATAAATAACTTTAATGTAAAAAGAAGAAAATCAAAACTTATGATATTAATTGAATTTCTTTCTTAAATTTACTACCCATTATGCTAAAGCTAACCCACTAAATTCGCTAAGGTTCACCTAAATTAAGAAAGATAAAAAAAAACAAAATAAAGTTAGTCACATAATACAAGTTAAATACAACAACATAACACAGATGTAAAAAAAAATGTGATGAGATAGGCTTAGCCCATGTTGGGCTGCTGTGAACAGTCTATTGTTCACGCTATTGGGCCTTGGCCCAGAATTTCCGTTCCTTTTGTTTTGCTGCGGACTGGGCTGATGAGGGATGACTCGAGAATATTATGTTGCGCTTTTGACCCAGCACCGAATGCGGGGGAGAAACGAGTCCCTCGGATTCGTATGCAAGGTTCATGCAAAAGATAAAAGGAAAAGGATTAGTATACACTCAACGAATATGGTAAAACATGTAAAAATATAAGCTCAAAAATAGATCAGTAGGTGATATATAATATGTATATTTTAAGTATACTTCATGTATGCACAATTCAGCCACTATATATTTATGACATAGAAAACAGGGCAACACTCAAAACGTAGGCAGCAGTAACAGTGTGATATTTGTCGTACATAAACGTGTGTAGAGTTCGGACAGATGCAGTTACACATAATATTCAGAGTATACTTAGTATACTTGAATGTACAGGCTATTAAATGCCACAAGTACATCAGAACTGTACACCATAGACATATTTGAGTAAACCTCATGCATATTCAGATATAGACTCAGTTCCACATTCTTCAACTAGCAAGGCAAAACACTAGTAACCATGGCCAGATATCAGAAGTCTTTTGATTCATTTTTAAAACCCAAAAAACAGTGTCGAACTTCAACTTAGGACCAGATTATATTCCTTAGAAATGAAGAAGAATGATTGTCCTTTCCATCTTTAAGAAGCAGATTTTATGCCCAGTGGCATTTATTTTAAGGACAAACAACATATTTTTTTTTTCAAAAAAAATATTCACTATGCAGCCACTAGCTACAATATACATATGACATATAAATCATGATTAACCATAACAGGATATTCTACATATGTTTGAACATGGATAGACTTAGGCTAGGATAACATAAAAACATACTTTGACTATGCTAAGCCAAACAAACATCCAAACAACATCCAACCATACTTCACTGTAAAAATAATTCATCGTACAACAAACATTGTTAGACTAAACTAACTTTAAGCAGACTAGGCCATTCAATTTCTAAGCAACCTAGGAGGGTCTTTCTCCTTCAACTATGATCACAGTTTCAAATTGAGCAAACAAACTAGGCCACTTTGAGTGTAATTTTTTATACTAATTCAACACTAAGCAGAATAGACTCAACAACTAAACATGGTTTCATACCAATTGCAATGCTAAGCAAACAAACTAAGTAGCTAAACCCAAAGGAAAGGCATGCTTTACTTCTCTTTAATCTATATTTGTGATCACATATAGAACAAAAGCTTAAACTTCCTATAAAAATAGGAGAAAACAGCCCCAAACACACATTAATAACAAACTAGAGCATGTACTTTTTGCAAGATTCATAATAATTCTCACTGTGACAGAGAAGTGAAAACTCCAGCCATAACCTACTATATTCTTTAGTGCAAAACCAAATTAAGAATAAGTGCTTACCTACTTATTTTTTTGTTTTACAAACAGGGAGTTAAAGGTTGAAAAACAAGCTGACAGCTCAAAACAGTATACAGCATGAAGGCACAGAGGGTTTTGAATGACCAAACAGAGATTTACTAGGTGACCTTAATTATATATTCTAGCAAAATAAGGAAGGCAATTGCCATATTTTAAGTGAGGTTACCATGACACAAATGACAAACAAGGCTCAAGTCAAACCAACAACTATAGAGGCACAAAAGGTAGATATGCTTATGCTAAGCAAATATCAAACTGAAACAACATTCAAGTTTATATTAAACTACTAAAGAACATATATAATTATATCAACAGGATTTCTGACAAACTAGTACACGGAATCCTAAACTAATATGTGATATCATGTAAAAGGCCTAGCTAGGCAAAACCACAGGTTAACTGATGCACAACTTAGTCAAAGCTGGATAAGTGTGGCACAATTAAGCAACTAAACTGGTCTGTGACCAATCATTATTGAGCAGACAAACCATACTTAATCTACTATAAGCTAAATAACATATGGCTAACCAAACAAGACATAAAATGAACCACTGCAGAACAACTAAAGGGCAAGCACATGCACATAATTAGAAAACTACAAACTAATATATAGAACTAATCAAATGAAGAATAAATAGGCAATGTAGACCTAACTAGCATATGACTAACCCAAGTTGATACCTAATATGGAATTGAACAACTGCAGAACTATAAACAGGATTAATCTAGGCTTAAACATGCATGATACAATCTAAACAACTACAGACAGGAACCAAAACATCACTAACCAAACAAATCACCTAAGTACTCTAAAGCCCTCAAACGGTTACTAAAATTTAACTAAGGGAAGGTGACTTACATACCAAGGGAAGAGAGCACCTAATTGATTTCATACAGACAATAGGGAGGTAGCATCATACATGAAAACCCAGGCAAGTAAGTTTCATTCAAGGCAGGGGAGTGTCAAAATCATAGTAAGGAAACAGCAACCTCAACCAAATTGAAACTTCCTTCTTTTAAATATAGAATCCAACAAAAGGGAACAAAATTGGTTTTAAATATTTGTATTCCTTTAAAGATTATTTAGCCGATTTATATTAGATCGACTAGGTTTTATTGGATTAGGCTTAACTCGATTAAACTAACATGCACAACTATAAACAACAAAGGATTACATGTGTTTAGATTAATCATTAACCAGATTAACTAGGAATGAGACCCCAAATAAATCTATATAATTTACTAGATTGAGTTCTTAGCATGCAAACAAACGATATTCAAACTAAGCCGAACATCTTAAACTAAATAACAACAGCAACATCCGACCATATCTAAACTAAGCTAAAACGTAACAATGACTCATCTCACTACGATAGCTAAGCTGAACATCAAACTAAACCATATAAACACGTAAACATACAAAATTAAAAGGAAAGTAATGGGATTTACCTTCTTCGGGTGCAGCGAAGTGGGTACGAATCTTCGATCTACACTCGCAACACTTTGAAAAATCCGAGTTTGAATCCTCTCGGACCCGAAACAGTAGCGAAGTATAAAAGTAAAACAAAGGGGATTTTCTATTTCGAACAAATCTCCAGGAAATACTTAAAACTGTTGAAGACTCAATTTCTAGGAAATTTTAGGCAGCTTGACCAGAACTTGTGCTTCTTTTCAGGATTTTAGCGACTGAAAAAGAGACTTATCATTTTAGGGGGGGGGGGGGGGGGGGAGGGTTTTCACCAATCAAAAATCCTCCCGGTTCTGGATCAGAAAGTGAGTACTTATAGGGAAATTTTAGGGTTTTTCGAGAACAGGGGTCGAGGGAGGCGCTGAGGAGAAGAGATGAAACCCTAGGGGTTTCATCTTTTGTTTAAAAGGAAATGGGCCAATCGGGTCAGGTCGGGTATTGGATGTGGTGGGCTGAAAATATATGGGCTGGGATTTTTTATTTTTTTTTGGGCTGGGGTGAATTAAAATGTGGGCTGATTTTATTAATTGATCCGAAAGTAATACGGGTTCTAAAGAGACCCATTTTAAAATAATCATATACTGAGTGTGCTAAAATATCCCCTAATATAAAGTATGCGTTTATTAATATTTAGATGAAAATAAAATGACGTCGTAATAGCCGTGCAATAATATATCGAAAGTCTACAGTAAATAAACACTATTATTTAATTATGCGGAGATAAATGCGATGCGTGTGCGTGAGCTGGTAAAAATGCCGAAATGATAAAAATTGTGAATAATAATAATAATAATAATAACGATACTAATAATAAAGATAATAATAATAAT
Source organism: Lycium barbarum (assembly GCF_019175385.1). Lineage (NCBI taxonomy): Eukaryota > Viridiplantae > Streptophyta > Magnoliopsida > Solanales > Solanaceae > Lycium > Lycium barbarum. Next base: position 40,081,104 of record NC_083339.1, on the reverse strand, counting down.
AATAATAATAATAATAATAATAATTACAATAGTTGGTGAATGCAATGGAATAATGAAAGATGATTTTAATAAAGCTAACAATTATAGTAAAAAAATATAAATATATATTTTTTAATTTTCCAAAATATTAGAAGCGCAAATAAGTATTTCGGAGGAGAGGCGGGACAAAATTGGGTGTCAACAGGGGTCATCCCTTTTTTTTTCAATACGGGCCATCATGTTGCTTGTGCTAGAAAATTTCATCGTCACCCGTTGCTAATTGAGACTTAACTGGCTTCCATCACTCTTCAAATATTCATTATCGTCTCCACATCATTTTGCTAGCCATTTTATCAGGACGATTATTTATATGGTTCTGCGACATATACTCTTGCGATTTAGTATAACGATGACTTATGGTTTCACGATGCAGGAGATATTTTCAAATTTCTGGTAGTACTGCCGTCATGCTATCCATAGGCTTCGAGTAATTTTGGTAATCATCTTCCGCCCTTCGCGATCTTCCTAGGGCTGGGGTCCCGTCATCATATGGTATAACTTATCTATCTTCCCGTTAGTTATAATCTTGTATCCAATCAAAATACTTATAAGGGTTAACTCCAATTCCGATACTCTAGGCCACTCTAGCTTCTCATTTGTCTCTTATGTCTGAATTTACAAAACATTTAGTACCCTTCCCAGGGGGTCACCCATCCTAACATTTCCCTCACCCTAGTACGCTTAACCTTGAAACTTCGGCGAAATCCAGTGCATTAATGCCGATATAATCGCATCCGCCTGTTCGCGTGACCTTCATTACATGATCTGGAGCAAGTCGAAGTCTCACAGATTCCGAGACATCCTCGTAGCACGTCTTTCTCCTTAACAATTACTAATTTAGCCTTTTCGAAAAGAATCCCTAATATTTACCTTCACTTTCATTCCCCCAACTTTACATTTCAATCATATTCCAATATTCTTACCTTGTCCAACATGCCTCTTCCGCACCGTTACTTACCACTGCACTCTGTAACTGCTAATGTCATCGGTCACTTTCTTCTGTCAATGTCGCCCTTTAGCTGAAATCAAAGGTTAGTACAAGGGACTTCATTTCCTACGACTGGGCTCTATCGCACGATCTTAGATATGAAAGAAAGCATGACACCCTATTAATGTCTCGTAGCCTCCTGTTTATAGATGTGGTGCACAACACACCGATAAACAAGACTCTACTAGACACGACTTTGCAGACAACTCTTAGGACGACCTGCTCTGATACCACTTTGTCACACCCTAACCTTGATAGGGTGTGATGGGCACCCGACTCTCTTCAGAGTCGAGCGAACCCTTAAAAATTCGCTTTACCAAAACCTGTCATCCCAAAAACTTTTTAAAACATGGAACCTTTCCAAGTAAAGATCATTATCTTTATACAGATTATGAAAAAATTTCAATCAATTACGTACTTTTACCAACTGAAATCATCTGAAAATACATACTCTTTTAATAGCTATAAATTATTCGCACTCCTCGACGCCCAATCCACAGGACACTGTCTGCAAAGTCTCTAACAGTTACAAAATACCATGACATAATCACTTTGACCCGGCAACACTCCGAACTGAGATGGAGCTCGCCAATCCCGCTGGAACACCTTTTGCAAGATCTTCTACTCATCTGGGTGTACCTGCGCGGCATGAAACGCAGCCCCCGAAGGATGGGGGTCAGTACGGAATATGTATTGAATATGTAAAGCGGTGACAAATCATAACCATAGCTTAATTTAGGAGAGAAGGAGTCACAATCAAACTCAATACCTGCAGCCTTCGCTGGAAAAAGCATAAATGTATACACGAGGTCTCAAACAATCCTTACGTAAATAATGCAACGAACACACATTCTTTGAGAAAATGATACAATCTAGCACACATGTCGCTTCTGACATGCTAACCAAATAGTCCATTCGGACGGCCGCTTCCGGCGTAGTAATGATTGCCCCTTCGGGCAGCCACTTCCGGCTTAATAACAATGATGGCCCCTTCGGGTAAGCCGCCGGCATAATAATGCTAGTCCTGGCCCCTTCGGGCATGCCGGTTTCAACATAATAATAATGATGATGTCTCCTTCGGCCAGCCGCTTCCGGCTTAATAACAATGATGGCCCCTTCGGGCACGCTGCGTCCGGCATAACAATGATAATGGCCCCTTCGGACATGCCGCATGTGACATAATGAAAATAGTCTTGGCCCCTTCGGGCATGCCACTCGCGACATAATAATAATGATGGCCCCTTCGGGCATGCCGTTACCGGCATGATAATAATGATGGCCCCTTCGGGCATGTATGTAAATATGCACATGCATGAAAATATTTGAATGATCGATAACATAAACTAAGGCCATATGTTTTATAGCACACTCAGACATAAACTGAGGCCTTGGCACACCCAGGCATAAGCTGAGGCCATAGCACACTCAGGCATAAGCTGAGGCCATAGCACACTCAGACATAAACTGAGGCCGTAGCACACTCAGGCATAGGCTGAGGCCATATATTATATAGCACACTTAGTCACGTCATGAAACAATCCAATGGCTTAGGCTCAAAATTCTCGCACCCCCTTCGGAGTGGTTTTGAAAGTCTAAATAGTAAAATCTCGCACCCCCTTCGGAGTGGTTTTGGAAAGTCTAAATAATAAAATCTCGCACCCCCTTCGGAGTGGTTTTGAAAATCTACTTTATGTTTCCCTTAGTACAAAACAAATTTTCTTGAAAACATTAGTAAACCACAAACACGTTTCAAGTAAATCCCAGTTAATATAAGAAAGTTAATAACCATATGCACAAGCAGAGCAGTGAGAACTAAATGCACACAAGTCAACTTTTAAGACTCGATGGTTAAGTATACTTACCGATGCCTGAAGACTCAGAAACAAGTTTCGGGTCAATCCGACTTAGTATGAGAAAGTTATGAGCGTTTGAAGTACAGAACCTTCTACGAACGTTTCAGAAGCTATTTTTTGGAAAATTAACGCAACAATCATACCAAGTACCTTTCAAATATGGTTATCGACATCATTTATTATAGAACCCCCCATGAACGTTTCTAACACAATCTGAGTTCGCTTATGTGATTTATGAACGTTATTCATTATAGAAACCTCTACGAGCGTTTCCAAAACAATCCGAGTTGGCACATGAAAGTTATGAACGTTATTCATTATAGGAACCTCTACAACCATTTTCAAGCAATCTGAGACCGTCTACGAAAGTTAGGGACATTACTACTTACAGAACTCTTTAGACTTTTCTTGTTATTCAATCATACAATAAGCTCGGCTATACTAAGTATACTCACATCAAAAAGTGAATAATAATCATTAACAAGCTCGGAATCAAGAATAGAGTTACCCCAAGATAAGTATCATAGCTTACTTAGCTCTAGGACATGCCAAAAGAAAGAAAAGGTAAGCTCTACATACCTGTCCGCTTCCTATTAGCTACGCTTATTTGTCCAGGCTCGCAAGTCTACATTTAAGAGGATTTACACCATCATTAGACTCATCATTATTCACTTGTCTTAGTCCTTCAAATAAATTCATTTATAATCTGCCGAAATTTCGGTAGCATCTCCCCTGTTTATATGCCTAGCCCAGAATTACAATTCAGCAACCAACACATCAACAACAATATCAAATATATTAACATCATTTCCAACACCAACATATGCCGTAAAAAAGCCCGCACATTATTTTCCAAATTTTCCAACCAACCAATTCGCGATATAACTATTTAATAATTTTATTTCCGTAAAGAAGTCGAAATTAACACTAACAACATCAATAACAGCATCCTCCGCATTCTACAAGTTAAATACATTTGTTTTCATCCAAAAGTTTCTTCAAACCCCATTCCACAATTCAACCATACCAACAAACGAATTTATCACGCTATTTTCTTCGTTCTAATGCGTTAAAACTCTAAATAAACTTGTTAACAATGAAAAGGAACCTTATTCATACCTTAAGTGCGCAGCCACCACGTTATGTCCCTTCTTCTTGGTTGATTTTTACCTCAAATTGAAGACAACGCGACATACAACACTTTTGTCTTCATGGGCTTCGGGATTCGGGGCTCAGATTTTGATCAAAATTGATTTTTCTTCTCTCCAAGGCTCTTTTCTCTCTCTCTCTCCAGAATTTTCTGGTCTGCTTTGTATGAAAAATGAGGAGAAAGGGCTGAAATTTCATTTAAAAGGGTGTGGGTAATGGGCCTAACCCGGTTGGGCCCGAGTTGGGCCTAGTCCACTGACTTTTCTGCCTTTAAACGTTCATATATCCTTATCCCGATGTCTCCTATAGACCCACGACCTATGGTTGGAAAGCTAACTCAATTATCTACAACTTCTATTTCTTGGTAGGTTTCCAAATTCCAAACTTATAATATCGTGTTTGCCCCTCGAAATCAGATCACCGAAAAACATTTTCTTAAAAATATTTGTTTGGAGGGCTTCCACTTTGATTTGGCTCAAGGGTCCTTCTTGGGTTGTGTTTAACTTCGCATATGTGATTCATATAACTTGTCACATGTCTGAAAAGAATCTCGACGTGTGGGCCCCACCCTAACTTAGGAATAATCCAACGTACAAAAGTGCGGGATACAACACTATCAACGTGAGTTTAAATTATGTAGCAACAACATGATCGTCAATCTTGAGGAAGCACATGTCACGCTCATGCTCTGAAAATGTCGGGTATAACAGGTAGTGCCATATTACAGGGGAAACTCTGGCAAAATTTTTGTAGAATCCCCAAGAACCTAACATTCGAGGACGAATGTTCTTAAGGGGGGAAGAATGTTACACCTCAGAAAATTTTCCATTTATGCACTGTGAATAGACTAACGAAGAGCACGAAGTATACGGTATTTGGATAAGTAAGGAATGACATTTGATGACCCTAATTAAAATTTCAAAGACGTTCGAGATAAGGGAAGAAAGTTTGCCAAGAGAAGGCAAGGCTTACGATAGGTATCGAAAAGGAATTATGAGTAGCAAGTTAATGAGGATTTAATAATGCTTTGGAGAAGAGTTATAACGTTCCTTAGATTGTTAATGAGGTGATAAACAAGTGCTAAGAAGGTTTCATAAGTATTGGAGGTCAAACGAGTCGACGAGAACGAACTTCGGAAAACTGGGGATTATTGTCACTACCCAACCCCGTTGGCCATGACTAGTGCCCGAGCTGGACACTCGTATACGTACCTGTTAAATATAGACAAACTGATTCTTAAGAACAATATGGAAACTTTGCAAAAGAACCTCAAAGGTTCATAACGTCATCATATATAGGTATCCAGATAACCTGTCTCCTGAGGAGTCACGATTAATCAAAATATAATATGATACGCAAGCCGACAAGGCTTCCACAACATATCAATACCACATGCAAGCCGACAAGGCTGCCACAATATATCAATACCATACGTAAGCCATATAGACACAGCTGAACAATACTTATACACAACCCACACATATGTATACAGGCCTCTAAGAGTATCGATAGTGAAATATAACGGGACAGGGCCCCGCCGTACCCATGGGTAAACATATACATACATCAAAAAGGATCTGTACCAAAAGTCTAGGCTCCGAAATAATGGATCTTTCCAAGACGGCTGAGTAGAAGTCCTAACCTGGAGGGTCGCCAAATCGAGTATCTGTACATGCGGGCATGAAACGCAGCCCCCCGAAGAAAGGGGGTCAGTACGAGATATGTACTGAGTATATAAAGCATGAAATACAACAAAGAGAATCACGACTGAAATAGAGATCATAGGAGACAAGTATGACATTTAAAGTACCAATACACTAGCCTTATGAAACATAAAACATGCATATCATTATCATATATCGTACCTGGCCCATTATGGGACTCGGTGAATAAAGTCATCACATACCATCCTTGACACCATAACCACATCATCATATCATCACATATATACATATACTATACCCGGCCCTCTAGTGAGGGACTCGGTGAACAATGCAGTGAACTGTGCACGAGAACATACCCGGCCCGGGACTCGGTGAAAGATATATTAACGGCATGCACTAGCAGAATAATGAGCAACCATATGCAAACTAAATCATTATCTGGGACTCAATAGAATAATTAAAATGAACTAACACTTGAGAATCAAAGACAATAGTCATGTCAAATACCCATCGAATATCACTATGGATTATATCAAATAGAACTTCAGGAATCATAGACACGTATCAGGACATAATGAACAGCTTCTGGAAATCAAGAACATTAGCCATCCTAGTGTCTCTAAGAATAGGAGCTTCTTTGGAGTTATGTGCTCGTCGTCTGTTTGTTTCATAAAGATCATGACAAAAAGAAAGAAGGGTTAGCTTTGCATACCTTACGTCGTTCAAGAGCTCAGTCCAGCCAAGAACTTCCACAATTAATATGATAAACCTATAATCGTAAGAATATGCACGTGACTTAAAAAGGCTTTTGTATATCATATATATTAATAGATAACTTAATTCTAAAACGAAACGGGCAGCATCTCCCCTATATCATTAGTATATCCCAATTTGGTACATCAGCCCAACAACAGATAAATCCCAAAAACACAACATGCATGTCCATAAAAACTTCATAATACTCTATAACGAGCGACAAGCTCGAATTACAATCCGTATAGTCCATGGTACCTTTTAGTATGTTTTCTTCTTAACCCTAAAAATATTCTCAATATGATAAGGGCATTATTTACCACAAATCTCGGCTTTATATCATATAATTACAACAAGAAAAACAGCCCACAACCCCAACTATATCAAATGACAATTCTATTTGTAAGTTCGCATTTATTTCATCAATTCCTATATCGATACTTGTATACACTTCTTTGTTTTCGTATATACATAGTATAACAACAAGCACAATAACAATAACTACAGCCAATTCCACGATATTCTAGCACACCAAATAATTTATAACAACCACCAAACAGGCCATATGATAACAATAACCATTTATCCGATTTCCCGCAATTAATTTCGTAGTTTCCGTCTCTCAATTTAACTATGACCCGGACGAATTTAAATATATCTAGTAGAGGAGAATTCTTACCTTATATTCCAAGAAATACTCTTCTTCAACCTTATTTCACTTCGAAGAAAGCCCGAATTCAACAACGCGATAAAACGGAATAACGAGATAGAAATGGTGAATAAAACCCGAATATAATGAGACTTTGATCTTCTTGAAATCTACAGGTTGTTGTATATAGGGAGTATTACATTGCTGCTACAGCTACGGATATCACCTTCAAAATATGCACAACAACGTTCTTGCCTATTATTTTTCATTGTTGCCTCCATTCTCATTGCTTCCCCTTCCTTCTCGTTGAGAAGGGAATATATATAGATAGATATTTCTCCATGTCTTATACGTTGCTGCCATTTTTTTATTTTTTTTTGGGAAATTTTCCAGTATAAGAACAAAGCTAAACATATGTAATCCTTACCTACTGGAAACGTGCAACAACATGTGAATAATAGTATGACTTATCCTCCTTCATAGTGGACTATGGGTCCACTTAATAATAGCCTTACATTCCACCTCACTAACTAGGGAGACACATATATAAATTCATAGTGCATGAGTCACCCCCTCTTTCTTTTAACCAGCCACGTGGATTTCCATTCCATGATTTACTAATCACTTGGTCAATTTCTCACTAAAAATCCAACATGTAACTAATTGTCCACATAATTAATTCCTTATCTCAATCCACTTAAATAATGATCATTTTTAATACACTCCATATACTCATTGTCATAGTCATGAGGTAGAAAACTAGTCCATAGCCTCTTTATACATACATCAAATATTATTCTCAATCATCGTTGTCACACTTGTTAAGTCCTAAATTATTTCGGGACTCCGTTCCTTCTATACACCGAGTTCTTGATTTTCATGATTGAGTATGACCAAGTTCTCCGGGCTAGGGTAAATTTGCTCGTGTTGGACAATTAAATTTTCTAGTCCAAAAATACGGGATATTATAGCTTGGACCGTATTCCATTCAAATAAATTTTGAACCTCGACGAAACTTATTTTCTTCAATTGGGTTAACTTCAAATCCTTACGATACATGCGTACCATCACTTTAACCACCTATAAGATTGGGGGATAACCTCGTGTTCATTACTAATATCATTTAACTCTCACACTTTCCAACGTATGAAAATACAGGATGTAACATCCTTCCCCACCTTTAGAACATTCGTCCTCGAATGTTAAACCAGTCATGTACTCCCAATACTTTCTCAAGTGTCCTTTTATTGAATTATGCCCTTCACATGCCCTTTTCGTTGGTCGATTCCCTTCAATTTATTATGACGCATTCCAGATTTCTAAGTAACCATTCACATAATATTTCCTTTTGCCCTTGCCTCTCGAGGTAGTAATTCCGCGTCGTTGTCTTTACTCTCCTCTTTATTTCGTAGTTGATTGACAGTTGTATTGCGAGCTCTTCTACCGAAATCTTATTCTCTTTCTGGTGCACTTAGCCATAGCTCGACTCCTTCTCCTTCTATAAGTTACTCCCTTAAGATGCATCGTTCAATTCGCCTTACCTCTTAATATTTATAAAAGAATTTATAACGCGTAGAAGTTCCCTCGTTGATTTATTAGACTTTACAATCCTTGGAGTGTTTCATGCCTCTGGTAATCTGTAGACCCTTCGCAGACTCCACGAATAAAACAAAATTTTTCAGGGTGTTACATTATTTTACTTCAATAACCTTACATTGCTCTGCTGTTGCAATCCATATTCTGGAATCTTCGGCCTTATGCATCACTCCTCGAATTCTTTAAAAGACTTTAACTGTCACTCTACTTTTTAGCTCTTAATCTCAATCCTTAGTGTTGGCCATCAAGTAGCGTTAAAGTTCCCTCATATAATAACTTTACATAGTCGCTTTGTGATCTGACTATCATTAACTGGTATAATTCTGAAAGAATTTTTTTGATTTGACATATAAATTTTAATTTTATCCAGTAACCAGCTTGCTCTGTTCGCCTCGCTTAAACCATTTCACTTAATCCAACTTATAACACTTTAGGCATATTATCTCGTGTCGTTTCTTTATCTCTAATTCAAACTCTTCTATTGTCTTTTTACCCAGATTTTGCTCTTAGTTTTCCTTTCACGCATCATGTTGCAATCTTACAAGAATAGACGTGGGTTCTCAAATTAGCCCAAGAAATATCTTGCGTCGTTTCACTAGCCTTCATGCTTTACCTTGCATTCTCCTCTCGTATCTTACAATTGGTATCGAGATAAATCTTCAGCTCAACTATGGCCATGTCCTATTTTCCCTCAGTACTAATTCTATCTCGATAATTTGGCTCAAACCATCTTACACCTTTTCTTAATGTACCCAAAATATCACAACCGCATTGTTATTACTGAACCCTTACTCTTCTTATCAAGTACTCACTTGGTCTCATTCTTAGCATACAAATGTTCATAGGTTGCATAACTATTCTTGAGCAACTTATATAAAACATATCCAATCTTAGTTACAGCCTTTCCCTCTCCTGGTTCATTATGCTTTACATAATTCATCCGTACTAGAACGCGCTCGTAGTCTATCTTGTCATACTCCTTTCCCTTCCTTTATTCACCCCTTTGATTTTCTCATATCCTACTATAGGAGATTTTCTATCCCTTCTCTTTGCTACTTATAAGTCGCAATATCATTAGCGCACAACTCTATTGCCAAATCTTAGCCTCTAATCTAGTATAGCATTGTTATCCTTCGTAATATCTCTTAAGTTACTCGTTACCATTCTCTTATCGTACTCTTTCTTTTTATAAGCACCCACTTTTTAATGTCATATAATTCAAGATCTTTACAAATAGTTCTCAGCACTGTCTCAAATACCATCTTGACTTCTATCCGTTTATTGCTGGCTTTCAGATCTTACTAACTTGTTTCAACAAGGGATCTCACTTGAAGTTTAAGTATCCATACCAAATATATTACAATGTCAATTGTTTCCATCTTACACTTGCATTTCTCTCGTCTGCTTCCCCCCTTAAGGGTGTACTTATACCATTATCTGTTTATATTCTGCTCTATATCCTTATTTCCAATCTCATATTCATCTGCTCTATGTCACTTGGTATACTGTACCATATCCATGTCTTTTCTTTATAATCTATAACTTTGATTATCCACGTACGAAACCTTAACAAAATCATAAAGCGACGAGAAATTTTCTGTATATAGTACAAAATCTCATCTGACCATCTGTACTCGAGTAATGCAACCCATGTAGCAACTCATCCAAGGCCACATTCCACTTACGCCAATCAGTAATTAATTAGTACTTATAGTCGTTCCAAATTCTCAATTAGGTAGCACTTATATTCCGATAATAAGTGTCCATAGTTCTCTTATAATATTATCTTTATCCCAACCTATATCATCTGTCTCCTTTAATAAATTTACAATACATTATTTGTTCCTCCAGCCTACAGTCCTTGTCCTTTAAGGATTTCACTATTTCTGAGGTGAAGTCATATACACGCAGTACTCCTTTATGCCTTATGCTCTTTCACCCTTGTCAACACTAACTTCTAACTTACTCAAAATCATATTAAGTTCGTCTTAATAACAATCTTATCTTATCACCTTGTCGTCCTACTACACCTTTATGTTCATAGCTATATGTATTTTCCTTTTGTTCTATACTCGTACCCAATTAATCACATCTATCTTAGGTGTTTCCTTTAGGACTCCTTTTATTTATCCAGTCTATGTCCATCTTTTATTCTGTGCACGAGGAATCTTATGCTACTCCTCTATCCTTCGGAAAACATTACTTCTGCATAACCTCTTTCTTATTTTTAAACTGTATTCTGTTCATCGCTGTTTGTTCTTATCATCCCAGTCATTTTCTCGCACTCATTCTACCTCGTTGCTCATCTTTCTATAGTTTGGTATTTCATAATTCCGTCACTTATACTACTCGTGTTTTCGACTATACGTGTCATAACCCGTTACTACACTGTTATCTCGCCTTCTTCTTATTTCCTTCTTTCAATAACTCCCTTTTTTTGTGCTCGCTATCATTCTGTTACCACATAATCCTTATTGTATTCACATAATATCCTATTCGTAATCAACCCTATGGTGTAACACTTCTTAACCTTAAGGATTCACAATTCTTACTATGGTTTAATTTCACTCTGTGGAGTAGGCGTACTTAACTCTTTTACCCTTTCTGATTAGTCTTAGCCTTAATACCTCACAGGCTATCTTATCAATACATTCGTATTCGTCACAATTCTTCCTCCTCCATACTCTTGTCTCAATCATACTATTACTCCTTTTAACTATAAACTCGTCGTAATTTATCCCTGCTGGTCAATTCAGTTGATACCTCAATATAACACTCTATTAAGATTTTTCAACCCTTTCTAAATCACCTTTTATTATCACAAGCCCTTCCAAATTGTCCTAGCATTTCCTTTTTACCATATTGATATCGACCTCATAATTACTATTACCATCAATTCAACCGTTAACTTTATTTCTCGAAGTCAAATGTACTTGTAACTGAGTCAAATCTTATCATTACTGTTGATACGACCCTTCAAGAATATTACGAACTTATACCTCATTCTCTTTTTTATTTCTAGGAAACTTTTGACAGAGTTTCCTCTATATTTCTTACTATCCCAAAACCTGCACGCAGGAAATACCAACAATGCCTCACAGGGCCAACGTATACATATATATTATGTCATATCATAGCCGCACAGGGCTCCCCATATCAAATAACAATAGGAAAATGACGAACTTACCTCGTATGTCAAACTTAAACTGTACCTGTTACACTTTCCTGTTTACTTTCCCTTTCAATCTTTAACTGTAGGTTTCAGTCATACCTGCAACATTCACACTATATCTGACATATATTCTGCTTACCGTTACTGATTCTTTCAGTTCCTTCTGTGTGCACCTTATATCTGAACTTATCAACAACATATATACCTTCAATCCATTTTCTTACTATACTTACAATAACTTACCTTGATGATGGCCAGTTTGCCATTCTGTATATACAATTTTTTTGATAGCGTAACCTCGATGAAATATCTTACCACTGTAACCTCCAGTAGCATTATTTACCTTCTCTTGTCGACACCACTCTCCTGGTGAAATCAAGGTTAGTAAATAAAGGATATCATTTCCTATCTTTTGGTTCTATCGCACGATCTAGAATAAGAAGGAAAGATAACATCCTAAATGTCCTGTAGCTTCCTGTTTATAGATGTGGTGCACAACACACTGATAAACATGACTCTACTAGACACGGTCTGTAGACATTCCGAGGATGAACTGCTCTGATACCACTTTTGTCACGACCCAACCCCGTGGGCCATGACCAGTGCCCGAGCTGGACACTCGTATACGTACTTGTTAAATATAGACAAACTGATTCTTAAGAACAATATGAAAACTTTGCAAAAGAACCTCAAAGATTCATAACGTCATCATAAATAGGTATCCAGAAAACCTGTCTCCTGAGGAGTCACGATTAATCAAAATATAATATGATACGCAAGCCGATAAGGCTGCCACAACATATCAATACCAAACGCAAGCCGAAAAGGCTGCCACAATAAATCAATACCATACGTAAGCCATATAGACACAGCTGAACAATACTTATACACAACCCACACATATGTCTACAGACCTCTAAGAGTATCGATAGTGAAATATGACGGGATAGGGTCCCGCCGTACCCCTGGGTAAACATATACATACATAAAAAAGGATTTGTACCAAAAGTCTAGGCTCCGAAACAATGGAGCTCTCCAAGACGGCTGAGTAGAAGTCCTAAGCTGGAGGGTCGCCAAATCGAGTATCTATACCTGGGGGCATGAAACGCAGCCCCCCGAAGAAAGGGGGTCAGTACGAGATATATACTGAGTATATAAAGCATGAAATACAACAAAGGGAATCACGACTGAAATAGAGATCATAGGAGACAAGTATGACATTTAAAGTACCAATACACTGGCCTTATGAAACGTAAAACATGCATATCATTATCATATATCGTACATGGCCCATTACGGGACTCGGTGAATAAAGTCATCACATACCATCCTTGGCCCCATAACCACATCATCATATCATCATATATATACATATACCGTACCCGACCCTCTAGTGAGGGACTCGGTGAACAATGCAGTGAACTGTGCACGAGAACATACCCGACCCGGGACTCGGTGAAAGATATATTAACGGCATGCACGAGCAGAATAATGAGCAACCATATGCAAACTAAATCATCATCTGGGACTCAATAGAATAATTAGAATGAACTAACACTTGAGAATGAAAGTCAACAATCATGTCAAATACCCCTCGAATATCACTATGGATTATATCAAATAGAACTTCAGGAATCATAGACACGTATCAGGACATAATGAATAGCTTCTGGAAATCACGAACATTAGCCATCCTAGTGTCTCTAAGAATAGGAGCTTCTTTAGAGTTATATGCTCGTCGTCTGTTTGTTTCATAAAGATCATGCCAAAAAGAAAGAAGGGTTAGCTTTACATACCTTACGTCGTTCAAGAGCTCAGTCAAGCAAAGAACTTCCACAATTAATATGATAAACCTATAATCATAAGAATATGCACGTGACTTAAAAAAGCTTTCGTATATCATATATATTAATAGATAACTTAATTCTAAAACGAAACGGGCAGCATCTCCCCTATATCATTAGTATCTCCCAATTTGGTACATCAGCCCAACAACAGATAAATCCCAAAAACACAACATGCATGTCCATAACAACTTCATAATACTCTATAATGAGCGACAAGCTCAAATTACAATCCGTATACTCCATGGTACCTTTTCGTATGTTTTCTTCTTAACCCTAAAAATATTCTCAATATGATAAGGGCATCATTTACCACAAATCTCGGCTTTATATCATATAATTACAACAAGAAAAACAGCCCACAACCCCAACTATATCAAATGACAATTCTATTTGTAAGTTCGCATTTATTTCATCAATTCCTATATCGATACTTGTATACACTTCTTTGTTTTCGTATATACATAGCATAACAACAAGCACAATAACAATAACTATAGCCAATTCCACGATATTCCAGCACACCAAATAATTTATAACAACCACCAAACAGTCCATATGATAACAATAACCATTTATCCGATTTCCCATAATTAATTTCGTAGTTTCCGTCTCTCAATTTAACTGTGACCTGGACGAATTTAAATATATCTAGTAGAGGAGAATTCTTAACTTATATTCCAAGAAATACTCTTCTTCAACCTTACTTCACTTCGAAGAAATCCCGAATTCAACAACGCGATAAAACGAAATAACGAGATCGAAATGGTGAATAAAACCCGAATATAATGAGACTTTGATCTTCCTAAAATCTACAGGTTGTTGTATATAGGGAGTATTACATTGATGCTACAGCTACGGATATCACCTTCAAAGTAAGCACAACAACGTTGTTGCCTATTATTTTTCATTGTTGCCTCCATTCTCATTGCTTCCCCTTCCTTCTCGTTGAGAAGGGAATATATATAGATAAATATTTCTTTATGTCTTATACGTTGCTGCCATTTTTTATTTTTTTTTGTGAACTTTTCCCGTATAAGAACAAAGCTAAACATATGTAATCCTTACCTACTGGAAACGTGCAACAACATGTGAATAATAGTATGACTTATCCTCCTTCATAGTGGACTATGGGGTCCACTTAATAATAGTCTTACATTTCACCTCACTAACTAGGGAGACACATATATAAATTCATAGTGCACGAGTCGCCCCCTCTTTCTTTTAACCAGCCACGTGGATTTCCATTCCATGATTTACTAATCACTTGGTCAATTTCTCACTAAAAATCCAACATGTAACTAATTGTCCACATAATTAATTCTTTATCTCAATCCACTTAAATAATGATCATTTTTAATACACTCCATATACTCATTGTCATAGTCATGAGGTAGAACACTAGTCCATAGCCTCTTTATACGTACATCAAATATTATTCTCAATCACCGTTGTCACACTTGTTAAGTCATAAATTATTTTGGGACTCCGTTCCTTCTATACACCGAGTTCTTGGTTTTCATGATTGAGTATGACCAAGTTCTCCGGGCTAGGGTAAATTTGCTCATGTTGGACAATTAAATTTTCTAGTCCAAAAATACGGGTTATTATAGCTTGGACCGTATTCCATTCAAATAAATTTTGAACCTCGACGAAACTTATTTTCTTCAATTGGTTTAACTTCAAATCCTTACGATACATGCGTACCATCACTTTAATCACCTATAAGCTTGGGGTATAACCTCGTGTTCGTTACTAATATCATTTAACTCGCACACTTTCGAACGTATGAAAATACGGGATGTAACAATTATACGACCAAACATACTGGCCGTATAAAACATACGGACCGTATGTTGGACCGTACAATCAGTCCATATTGGCACCCCTCTCTGGACCTAATCTACGGCCAGACATACGGTCAGTATAAATTATACGGACCGTATGTTGGTCCGTAGAATCCGGTCGGGACAGATTTTAAATGTTGATATAAGGACCCTCTTTCATTAATTCATTTCATTTTCCACTCTCCCCACTTCAAGAAACCTTTATAATTCTCTCCACTCTTCACCCACCAGAAACCAAGAGAAATCCATGATCAACTACATCAAACCCACAAGATCAAGTGTAGAAAACATATCAAGGTTCATCTAAGCCAAGAAATCCCAAAGGAAGTGAGCTAGGGTTTTTGTGCAAGAAGAGAATTTCCACTCAAGGCCTATTCTTCCATTATCTAAGGTGAGTTTTATGATCATTCCTTTTTGTTTAAGGTGTTGGAAGTTAGAAACACTTGGATTGTAGAAAGATATAGAAAATGGGTCATAAATGTGGGAATAGTGTCATTGTTGAGTGGTAGTTTGGGGTGAATTATGAATATTAGTATGTTTTGATTATAAGTCCGCTATAAATGACATGTAGGAAATGGAATAAGTATTATATGTGAGAAAATGCAATAATGAGTTATGACCATGATTATGGAGAAATTGGACTGAAATGGCGAAATGCGGATAATGTAGATGAATGATGATTGTTGCCTATTATATTGTAAATGTTGTTATGGATGTTTGGAAGTTGATATATGATATGGAGAACGAAGTAGAAACAAAGGAAATGCTGCCCAATTTTCCCTAGATATAGTAACACATTCTTATACTCGATTAACTAATGTTGATGTGAATCCTCTTAAAGGTAGAAACGCGAGCATCAAAGGGGAACGATCAAGCGATAAAACTGTTAAACGAAAGAGGTATGTAAGGCTAGTCCCTTCTTTCTAAGGTATGACTCCTATGATATGAATTTTCTAAATTTTCCATAATCTTCCTAAATAAAGGAACTATGAGTCCATGACTGTAATGAGCTATATATGTATGAGATAAAGAATAGAGATACGACGAGCAAGATAATGATGATGATGAGTTAAGTATAAAGAGTCCTAGAGTAAAGTAAGATGTCCATGAAGCTAACGATTCTAAGTATGGTTCCATTGATGCTTTCTTCTTATGTACACTCACCTTAAAATGCTAGTTCCTTCAAGGTGAGACATGATGGTGATGATTACTCCATAATATAATCGAGGGTTCACGACCTTATGTCACCCCGACAAAGCCATACTTGCCTTCAAGTCCTAATGTATGTTTTTAATGATAAATGTATAATGATGTTAAGTCATGATATGTCTATGAGATAAGTAATAATAATGAGTTTATGATTAATTATATGACGATACGATTCCACCGCGCCTAGTTGGCCGGGCATGTCACCGCGAAGGCGGGCTGCATACGATTCCACCATGCCTAAATGGCTGGGCATGTCACCGCTAAGGCGGGCTGCTATGTTTACACCGTGCCTAGAGGGCCGGGCATGATCCCCACTAGTGGGTGGCATATGATGGTTACCCGGACGCGGGTTAACGATGATGATGATGATGCGATAATATATGTGCTATGATGATACATGTACTATGATTATATAAATATACCATATATGTATGAAATGTATTCACCTATAAAACTCATGCAGGTTATATCTTCCTCCTATGGCTTATGATTCTTCCATTATGTTCATTTCATTCATGTCTTACATACTCAGTACAATGTTCGTACTGACGTCCATTTTCTTTGGATGTTGTGTTCATGCCCACAGGTAGACAGGGAGGTGATCTAGACTCGTAGGAGCTGTTAGCTAACTTGAGAGCACTCCATTGTTCTGGAGGTGCTATTTAGTTTATTCTTTTGTGTATATATATGTATATGTATTTTGGGCACGACGGGGTCTTGTCCCGTCCATATGTCTAGTACTCTAGTAAAGGCTCATAGATACGCATGTGTGGGTAGTATGGTCTCACGATATTGCTATTGTATATGCATATATATATTATTTTGATAGCCGAAGGGCTTATGTATATCAAAGTGATTATATTTTCAAATGAAAAATGATTTTCTTATGATTTTGAGTATGATGAGTGATCGAATGAGTGGTGCTCGGTGGTTAGCCCCGGGTACCCGTCACGGCCCCTAGTCGGGTCGTGACACGCATGAAGTAGAATTGTGCCATATGTAAAACAAATGTATTGTTCCCAAAAATAAAATCCCAGTGCTTTTCATTAATAATATTTTTCCAAGTGGGATTACAAAGTTTTTTTTTTTGCCGATAATCAGAAAAAGTCCACTCCACGGACGGAGATCTGCTATCTATTATCTCATGCCTTCTTGGCCCTTCGAAGGGTGGACTGAATGGCCCAGCTGGCATCAACGCTGTCCTAATCCACTGACCCCTCTTATCGTCAGGCAATGACGTCCCTGTATCCATGGCTCCTCGAACAAGAGTATCAAGCCACTCGAAGCTCTTTAACGAGGCATCTGCCTCGTTTGTCAGACTCTTAATTATTTCCTGATCATATTATGTTTTTGCTTGATAATCCATTTCTCTTCCTTCTATTCGTCGTTTCGTTCTTCTAATTTGAATTGCATTCGCGGCTTCTCATCCCTAAGCCACTCGTATTAGTTTTCATCATGACTTGGATTGTTTGGATTTTCATCCACCTTATCTTCCTTTATCACATTCTTCCAATCTTTCTGAGCATCTTTTATACCCTCGATGTGACCTTCTTCGTAATCTCGTACAAACTCTCCCATATCACCCACATTCGGAATAACTTGTCTCATGCCAAACTATCTAAGTACTCTCAATGGTGCGTAGGGTTTGATTCCCCTAATCCCCATAAGCGGTAGATATGGACACCTACGACTTTTAACATAAAATAGCCTTGGAATGAAAATCAGGTACCCTCCACCTAATATGTTCTTCTCACAGTCTGGAAAAGATATGAGTCCATCCGTTTTTTATCTTGAACCTCACAAGGCATAGCTGCGACTCCCAAATCATCCTCTCTCAGGGCTGGATCTCGGCGGGTAGATATACTACTCTTATCTAAATTCTTAAGCATCCACCATTAGACAAGGAGGTTGCAACCCTGGAAATAATAATAATGGTTGCGGCACTTTCCCAAAGCTCGGTATATATCTGATAGGATAATAGGGATGATGTAAAAATATTTTGTAAGTCCATTTGTTGTAACTCCCCTAAGAACAGCATGGGTAACAAAGACAACTCGGGTATCAATAGCTAGGGAGGCTTTTAGTGGAAATACCATGGTTCCCAGTAGACAGGTGATAAAAGCTAGTGCTTGGTTGGCTTCCCAGGATTGGGGTGAGGAAAACTCAAGGATGTGGTTCTCGTACCCCTGTTTGGATGAATACCTCCCATATAACTCTCTGAAGGCTATAGCAGGTCCCTGTGCCCAATCGGCTTGGTTGACAGCAAACATGTCTTTGATTTCTTTTGGGGTAGATTTGTCAGGGATAAGGATATTCCGAGCTAATTTATTTTTGGAACTGTTAGCACTTCCAATGCTTTCCAGGACATCTCTAATCTCTTCTAAAGTGGGAGTCATCTGTATCTCTCCAAATCTGAACACCATTTTATCGTTGTTCCAATAACCAGTAATAATCTCCAGCAGACCCGGATCCCCAGTCATATCCATCAGTGAAGGTTGATGCCCTATACAACCTTTTATCTCTTTCTTCTGATCATTAGTCAAACCTTTCCACCATATCACTAAACCTGGTGGTGGACCCACAACCATATCAAACTGCACATCAGGAGACATCTGTAAGACAAAACACTGTTAGTTCCCCGCCCCTAGGAACAATAATTTATTTCACACATGACACAATAATGCTTCCAAATAGCAAATAGTGGGATGCAGTTTCTTCAAGTTTTTACACCATCTGAACACAGTAAGGTGTCTTTCCTGTCCAATTTAGGTAGGTCTGAGATACCCAAACCGGTATATGGTCAGCATGCGCTATATCAGTAGGGATTTAGTTTCACTCTATGCTAATTATTCTAGAGTGATTTTCAAGCGAATGACACAGGTTACCCAAGCAGACAAGCTGGGGGTAGGCTCTCTAAGGCTGTGGGATGACCACATGCTCACTCGACCTTAGAGACCTCCAAAGAATATATTAAAAGGTTTTTTAGTGAAGGTATGACCGCAACTCATCCCGCGTCATCACCCTTAGAAAAAATGTAAAATAAATTACAAGAGTGGCGGAGTATGCATGCATGAATGAAAGTTATATTTTGCGGAAATTTAAACACATAAACAATTTATATCACTTAAACAATTATATCACAGAAACACATAAATTATTAGAACCCTTATGGTTAGAACCTTAAATTGTCCCCAGCAGAGATGCCATCTGTAGCGGTTCTATTTTTTTCGATTTGTATCTGCACTTGCCTCATTTAAAAAGGAAAGTGTCCCGGGGAAGTACAGTTGTAAATCGTACCAGGAAAAAGGAAAAAATATACTTATACGTTGATGGTACTCTAAATGAACTTATTTTAGAGTCGCCACCTAATATTTAGGAATTTAGGAAACCCAGTTCGAAAAGGGTTCATTCAAAATGGTTAAATTTTAAAAGAATCCTAATCTAACCAAAGTATGGGTAAGGGTTCTGGTGATCCCCCGGGGAAGGTGTTAGGCACCCCGGTATTAAGGATCCGTAAAATACGGTTGACCTACGGGTTTTACTAATATGCCCTTGTAGATATTATTTGTTTATGGAAAAAAAATTGTGTCGGCTTATATTTCCGCAACAAAAGATTTTAGTCATTCATGAAATACACCATGTTTCAAGAAACAAAAATGGTAAAATTTTGCCAAAAATTAGGCATTTTAGGGTGTCGGACTAGAACACTTAGGCTAATACTCGAAGGCTCTTAGCCTTAAGTAGGACTCTACATAAGTCCACCCAAAAATAGTTTTGAAAAATTATTTTTATAGTATATAAAAAAATAGTTTTTAAGAAAATAATTTAGGCAAACTATTATAGTCCATATAGTATTCTACATATATAGTCCATTTTTTATTCTATCTTTTGCTAAGTCTTAGTCAAATTTTATTTTTTAGTCTTAGTCTAAATAATCATAATTAGTCCCACAAGTTTTGAATACTGGTCCAAATCATTCCATATGTCATAAGTCCACAGGTTTCATAAATTTTCAAATCAGTCCCAAATTTCATAAAAATCGGTAGTTTTGGTCCTTTAAATCGATTTAGTCCCAATTTGCATTAATGTCTCAAAATTAGTCTTGAATTTTGTAGTAAACTCATTTTTGCGACTTTAAAATATGACAATCCCATAAGGGTTCCAATTGATATAATAATTGCGCAAATAATAATTTTAAGTATATAATTAAGTGAAATAGAGATTTTGGGCCGACCAAGCCCAAAAGGAAAATGTTTATGCAATCAGGTATGTCTTAATTCCAACGTATGCTCCATTTCGCTCCAAGTTGGGTTGACTCGATCTAGATGCGATAGCAAGACCCGTTGGGGCCCACCAACAGATTTTAGGTGGACAAAGACATAGAAGGGTATACTCAACATTAGAATACATCAATGGATTAAACTAGGTACAAGAATGAAAAGGCTACAATAACTATTACAATGCCAAAAAATTAATTACAATTTATTGGGCCTAGCCCACTTAATACTTTGTGACGGCAAATAACGAAAATGGCCCAGATATGAAATAGGCCCAGAGATAATAGTAATAATAAGCCACACAGGCGACATGACAAGCCCAGGCTGAAAATTTCCTAAGTATTAAGGGGTGATATACATGATATACCACAGGTATACTACTCCATTTTTCTCAAATTTTTCTAAGTGTCAAGCTGTAATATACACTTGATATACACCCAGTATACGTCTAATGGAGAGCAAAACCATAATGGAATACCCTCCATGTATACTCAGTATATACCTTACTTAAACACTTCAGTTTCCAGAATCAAAACTAGAATGGATCCTCCAAGAACTTCGTTTTCTAGCCAAGAACATTAGGCTACTAATTGGTTCTAAAGCATAGTAAATTTCTGTTAATCAGTGATCTACAACACCCAAAAGGAATGATATATTCACTTATATTCAACTTAAGGACTAAGGACTTAACACTAATGCACATATAGGTCTAAAGGGGTGTCGAGTTACCAAGTTAAGCAAAGCAAAGTATTTGAAAATTGCAAATAACACCGCAGCCACAACAACAAGAACATAGCCACAAATAGAGGGAAAAGTCATGTCAAACCAAAACCAAAGAAATAAACAAGGCAAGGCATGAATTCTATGCTAGTTCCCAGTTCTTCTTACTTTAATTTTGAAACAAAAGCCAAGTTCTTTACAACTTTTATATCCTCTATCCTTTCCCCACAGTTTTCAGAAACAAAATCAACAAATGCACATAAGATTCAAGGCACTTAAACTCTTCAAAGATTAATTAGATAACCTACAAATCTTTCAGGTTCTCATTTTAAACAAATTATCAACCTATACAGTCTCATAACTCACCAACAGGTTCAAGAGGCTCATTTTTATCTTCATGTACTTAGCAAGATTCAAAAATCTTAGGTCACAAGGGCCTCAACTAATCACAAGGATCATTTTGGTATATAGTCAATCCCATAAAGCATTAACATGATTCTCAAATGATGGTTTATGCTCAGTCTTATTCAGAATATAAACACCGAAGCCTAACACAAAAGGTAGGAATCAAGTAGGGGTCACAGTAGGGTACAAACAGTAGTCAATTTGATCAACAAGTTCACAGAGATTAGGAGGGAGAATGAATCTATCCTAGGTATAGATATGAGTCAATTAAATTCACAGCAAGTCACAGATAATTGGAGGCTCGCATGGAACAAATAGAAGTTCAAAGAAGCTTTAAACTATGACCATAAAGGGTCTTAATACTACCCCAAGCACAAAGCATCACACTTAATTTGAATAAAGCAAGAAGGAGCAGGAATCACATATATGTACGTCTGTGGAATTCCCAAACAAGTGACAAAGCAGTTATAAGCAAACAAGTATTCTATTTGTTTTTTAGAGCAACTTTTAGTCTTAGTTTTAGCATGATAGTAAGCTCAACAAAGTTCAAATCTTAATCAGATTCATGGCACAGTGTCAGAAGTGGAGTGTAGGCAAGGATCAAGTCTCAAAGAAATCAAGCACTTAGTCTCAATTTTAGCATGATACTAAGTTCAACAAAGTTCAAATCTCAATCAGACTCATAGCACTGTTTTGGAAAATAAGTTTTAATTAGAGATCAAGTTCCAAGACTCTAACACATAGAGGAACGGAACAAGGAACTGAGCTACTTCTAAGTTCTGCCTTTTTTTTTCACTTTCCAGGTTTAGTTTAACCCCTTTTATACTCCTACTTATTCAACAACAAGAATATGTAAAGTCTGGCCATTTAGCACTTTAAAATCAAAACTAGAATCATAACAGCTTCCATGATAGTCTAGGTAACTGGCTTAACAAATGAGGCTTATTGTCACAAAATGAGATCCACACACAATAGTTTAACCAAAAACACCTCCTCCTTTCCGTTTTTAAAGAGATTCTAGGCAAACATTAGCAGTATACACAGGTTCAGAAGTAAGTTTTAAGATTTCAAAAGATTCAACTAACAATGAGGCTTCAGAATTTTGAGTTAACCCTTTTTTTTAGAGATGTTAAACTATTAAGGTAATTCAAAACCAACAAATGATCGAAAAGGATCAGATTTATCTCCCAAAAACTTAGGCTTAGTAGATTTCTAGAGAAAAGATTCGAACTCTTTTTATAATGAAGCTAATCTGAAGCCATGTCTAGAACCAAAACCATATCAGACAAGTGAACTAGCAGATAACATCGATCCATTATTATCAAGCAAGACCATCTTCACAACATAAGGAACAGAAATCTGAAGAACAAGACTAAATACCTAAAATTTTGATGAAAACAGTACCATATAATAGAGCTGGAAACTCCAACAACCTAATACAACAAGACTAAATTCCAAACACCATCCATTATATCCCAATTAGTTCCAAATTTCTAGAAAGAAAAAAAAAACAAACAAAACCTCAACATGATCCAGAAAACAAATTTAATCACATTATTTCCATTCAAACATCATCAACATTATATTATCAACTAAACATAGGCAGAATTATATCCAAATTAGTGGAATAAAGCTTGAAACACATATTTCAAGAACAATGCAACTATTTAAATTCATGTAAAGACTGAAACTGAAATAAAGAGTAGTATAAGAGTATTACCTCTTTCAAAGGAAACCCAAAGATCAAATTGGAGAGTAATGAGTCAACTTCCAGACACCAACACTTGAAAACCCTTAGAATAGCCCTTTCTTTTTAGAATTTTTTTATAATAGAGGTATATTAGAGTAGTATAGATTGGATATTATTCTAAAATTTTAAAAGTAGTAGTATATTTGTGATATATAAGTAGTATGTATATGTATTTACGTATATTCTTATTGTTTTTTTTTTTGTGTATATAGATAGTATTAAGAGTATATATTGCTAGCTACTTAGGATTTTTTGTTTTGGCTCCCAAGTTGGATGCTTAAGAATGGCATATGTGTCTTCTATTTATAGCAGATCATGAGGGTTCTAGGGAAAAAATAGGAAATCGATTCTATTCCAAACCGAAATTCCCCCCAAAATACCCTAAATTCAATCTTGAATTTCAAAATCAAGTAAGGACAAAAACAAAATTCTAACTGAATTGTATTGTCAGTACTAGTATTATCCATTCTCAGCAATTTTAAACAAAAATCAGATAATATTCCCAACGTACAGTAATCATTTCTCGCATAATAATCCCTAGATTCTAGGAATAGTAAAATGACTCACACAAACAGCTAAAATTAGTACAATGCAACTTTCACATAGTACATTAAAAGATAAAATCCCCAAAATTCCCTAACCAATTCGAATTTTTGGGATTTCCCCCTTGAATGTTCTATATATGTGTGTCATGTTGCCAAGATAACAGCAGGCTCAAAGGCCCCTGTCCATGGCCCCCAAGACACGGAGAAAATAAGAGTAAATTCCCAAATTAGGATTTCGAATTGAACATGAAAACGTGATTAAAACTTAAAATAAAACCTGCCATTAGTATTAGGAGGACAAGGGGAGCAAAACCCCTCAAGAATTTGCTTGAAAGAAGCTATGAAATGGCCACGACGAAGATCGCAAAACCTCAAACCCTAAATCGCCATTGTTGGCTCAGAGAGAAAGAGAAAGCCGACTCAGAGATAACTTTGGTCCCCTTTTAAATATATAGTACACCCCCCCCCCCCCAACAAATGCGAAAAAAAAATTAAAGAGGCCCCTCATGTTTTGAAAGTATTTTTTAAAGGACCCCTGTACACAATTTTAAAAATAAATACTAAACTTCATCAGCCTACATATTTGTCTAAAACTCTTTCGTAGACCCGTTTTTTTATAAAATCCAAATTTGGAAGACGTCGTTTAAAATACAAGCTTTAATATAAGCCCAATATTGACATGGTTCCGGATAATTTTTAAGGATGTGAAAAATGCGGTAAAAAATGAACCGTAATTCGTACGTCTTTTCAATTGCTGAATTTCCCGAATCTAGATGGAGCGGGATACGTATCTCGCTTTAATTTTCACTTACAAAGTAAATAGCTCATAATTTTCTTAAATTCGTCAAATTTCTTAATTTTCTCGGGATTTCAAAATTTCAAAATTTTAAAAGCGTATCCTTATTTCGTCTTGGCTCGGGAATCTTAAAAATTAAAACACGCTTGTTACAGGATGAAAATTTGGTGTCAACAAGATCTACCTTCGGACTTGGAGTCAGTCTACCCAGTTTTCCATGTGGCGATGCTTCACAAGTGCATTGGAGACCCTTCCAGAATTGTGCCTGTGGACGATGTCCAGGTCACCGAGCAATTGTCCTACGAAAAAGTTCCTATTGCTATTCTAAATAGACAAGTTCGGAGACTCAAAACCAAAGATGTTAGCCTCAGTGAAAGTTCTATGGAGAAATAATAATAGAGAGGAAGTAACTTGGGAAGCTGAGGAAGATATGAAGTTCAGGTATCCACACTTGTTTCCACTCCCAGAGGAGGTTCAGATAGAGCCATCAATATCTTCAGGTATGTAATGCTTCTTTTTTTCTATGATTTCTGGGTCGTGTGTGGCAATTATTGTTGTTATTGTTATAGCCCTGTGAGACATTGTATATTTTGGGTTGTTATGACTGGATGGCGATGGTATAGTTACAGGAGAAACTCTGGCGAAATTTTTATAGAATTTCTATGAGTGTAACATTCGAGGACGAATGTTTTTAAGGGGGGAAGGATGTTACACCTCGTAGTTTCGTATGTTAAGATTTGTCATTTGTTAATTATTCTAGTCTTGGACTGGGATTACACTTGAGGTTATATGGCACTAAGCATGTTCATGTTATGTATATGAAGGGTTAAGTTTATGCTTAGTAAGCATCGGAAGGATTAGAGATTAAACGAATCAAAGAGACCAAATTTATCGAAAGGTCATTTTGATGCCCAATTTGATGGACCACAAAATATTTGACGGCTCGTCAAATGGTGGATCCTCCACCGTAAAATGGTCACAGAGAGGTCTGGCTAGTTAGGATATTTTACGATCCATTTGACAGACCGCAGAATGTTTGACGGTCCGTCAAAGTATGTCGGCGGGATTTTAAGTGAATCGTTATATTTCGTTTTTCCCCATTTGGATTCATTATTCCTCCATTTCAGACCATAAGGCTCTCCAAAACCCTCTCCTTAAGTTCATATGCTAATCAAGGTCAAACCAAAGAGGATCAAGAGATTCAAGTGCTAGAAAGCTTACTAAGGTTTGTAGAGTTCAAGAATTCCTTTGGTGTTGAAGTTGGAGGTTTCATTCTGGTGGAACAATTTGATTCAAGGCTTGATCTTGTGTGATTAAGGTATGTTTTTACATCTATTGCATGTTATTAAGGTTTTTTTTATTGTTATACAATTTGGTTGAAGGAGGAAAATAAAAAGAGAGCTCAAATATGAATTTGAGGATATTTTGAGCTATAAATTAACTTGAGTGATAATTTTTGGCTTGTTATGAGTATAATCTTGTTATGAGTGATAATAATGATTATTAAGAAGTGTTTTATACAAGTGTATATGGAGTTGTTTTGAAATTATTGTTATGGGATGATTATGAAAAAGAGTTTTGGGGTTGAATGGAGCATAACTTGAATGAAGTCACTTAATTATGGTATTGTTGATAATGTTATTGTTGATTGGGAGTTGTTTTGGAATTTTGTAGAAGAAGA
Source organism: Lycium barbarum (assembly GCF_019175385.1). NCBI lineage: Eukaryota > Viridiplantae > Streptophyta > Magnoliopsida > Solanales > Solanaceae > Lycium > Lycium barbarum. The sequence continues at coordinate 40,054,167 of NC_083339.1, read as the reverse complement.
TGAAAGAGGGGAAATGCTACCCAATTTTTGCTAGCTCACAAATTATACTAGTTTGAACTTAAGAGTGTTTTTGAGACCTAACCTTGGAATGAATCCTCTTGAATATAGATTTTTTGGACCTTGGAGGAGAACGTTAAGTAACTAAGGAGACGTAAAGGTATGTAAGGCTAACCCTTCTTTCTTAAGGCGTGATTCTATTATTGTGAACCTATACATGATAATCATAATGTCTTCCATGATGACTAAATTTCTGAAAGTGCTAAAGCTGATAGTTCTTAATACTCTCATGATATCATTGATCTCATCCTACGATAGTTGATCCTCTAAGGAAAGATATAGTGACCATGATGATGATGATATCACGTATGGAATGTTTTCTTTAGAAAAATGTTAAGTAAGCATGATGAACGTCTAAAGAGGTATAAATGGTCCTTCTATCCTATGTTATCCTTCATGCTTTTATCGTGTTACTACTCATGCTTTACATACTTAGTACATTATCTGTACTGATATCCTTTTGTTTGTAGATGTTGCGTTCATGAACGCAGGTAGACAGGGAGACAGTGTTATAGCCCGTATTTCGTACGTTCGAAAAATCCAAGATAATGGGGAGAAGTTAAGAACAAGACTATGTTTCAAAAAACAAATTATATACGAGTTGTTGAAAATATTATTTATGACTATTATTAGTATGGAAGTATTGTGAGAGGTTAAGGGCAAAAAGAGAAATTCGCAAAATGGGTCGCGGAGGTAATGTGGAAGGCTAGGGGAAAATGGTAATTTTGAAGAAAGTCGAGGGGCGAAATGGGAATTTTATACAAGTCTTGAAAATTCCCTAAAATGGCCATGTGGCCAAAAAAAAAAGGAGAAAAGAATAAAGAAAAAGAAAATTCTAGAAAAAAAAAAGAGAAAAGAAAAGAAAAATCTAGAGAAGGGGGGGGGGGGGGGGCATGTGCCCCTCACATGACTTGAATAACTATATATATGTGTGTGTGTGTAGTCATATTCTTAAGAGAAAAGAGTGGAAGAAAGAAAAAAAAAATATAGAGAGAAGAGAGCATAAGGGTTCGGCCATGGCTCTAAAAAATGAGCCATGGGAAGTTGATGGAGAAAAATATTTTTCTTCTTGCATTTAGAGTGATCGGAAGGTCCTCGTCAACGTGAAGTAGTTGTTAGAACAAGAAAACCGCTCGTTGTCGCGTTTTATCAAGCTAGCCGAGAGGAAAAGGGTGAAGAAAGAGGTAAGGTTTAACCTTCTCTTTTATGTGTTATGAATGGTTTATGTATGTTATTGAATGTAGAAATGATGGGAATTCATGAAATATTGCATGTTCAAGTTGAGCCGTGTGAAGTGTTGCTTGGTCGTGTGTTGTATATAATGTGTAGGAATAATGAATTAAATGTGTTTAGCATGATTATGTGGTGTTGTAATGTACAGAAAATGAATGAAATCATGGGATGGGTGTGTTGTGATGTTGGCCGATATATGGGCTGCTTTGTATGTTAGGAAATGAATTAACCTTATCTAGTGTTTGGTTGATGTTGTTGTGGACTTTATGATGTAAAGTGAAGGTTTAAGGACTCAAAATTGAAGTTGTAATCGTGTGGGCTGATTTGGAGGCTAATGTGATTTTAATATGGTCCTTTGTGTTGATGAAAATAATGTTGCTAATGTATAGATTGTTGGTACGGTTTATGAATTTGGAGGAAAAGACATGTGTTGTTGATAGTTCCTTGGACTTGGAAAGGTTTTGGATTGATTATATATCTTGATTTGAACGTAATTGGAATGTCGTCGCATATTGCGAAAGAAGGTTGTTGATATTAAAGTGTGTTTACATTAATGGTCGATGTTGTTAGAATGTTTGCTGTCAATGTTTTTGATATTGTGGCCGGGTCAAATTCCCGGGTTGTTGTTGTTGATTTGGGGCCGAGCCGTATTCTCGGGGATGGTGCAATTAAAGGGGAGGTGCTGCCGAAATTCCAGTAGAATATAAGTGAATGTGTTTGAAAGGTTAAGGCAAGTATGTGATTATGAATCTAGCGAATGGATGAGTTCATTTGAATGAAAACTAACAAGTTGCACAAATGAGCGTAGCCAGTTGGTCGCGGCACAGGTATGTAAGGCTTACCCTTTTATTCTTTTGGCATGTCTTAGAGACATGTAGGGTATGATACTGATGTGTACCTTGGGTTATTCCATTCTGTGATTCTGAGTCTGTTTGTGATCTGTATGTCCTCCTTAAGGTAGGTAACTAATAATCTGGATAGGTGAATCCTGACTTAAGCAATCTGACAGCCGTATCCTGATATAAGTATGTTGGTCTGAACATTTTGACATAACTATCCTGATGAGAGTATTTGGTATAAGTGTTCTGATATGAGAGATTATGCTACAAGTAATTTGAAACATGTATTCTGATTGAGTAAAAGCGATTTAAGTACTTTGATAGAAATATTCTGATAAAAGTAATTTGACATAAGTATTCTGTAATAAGTAATCTGTTATGAACATTCTGAGAATACGTTTGATTAATCTATTGAGTCTGAGTTATGTGCATTTGGTTTCTCACTATTCTGCTCGTGCATATGTTATGACTCCCTTCACCGAGTCCCGGGCCGGTATGTATCGTGCGGATGGTTCGTCGAGTCCTTTGTTGAGGGTCGGGTTCCATATATGAATTCTGAAGTATGATGTGTCCGATTCCGGGGTACTGTGTTACATGTCCGTCCCCGGTTACCGAGAATATATTACGAAGTATGATGTGTCCGGGCTCGGGGTGCTGTGTTATCTGTCCGCCTCCGGGTACCGTGGTTATGTTATGATGTGTGACGGAGATCGGAGAAAATCTTCTGGAGTATGATGTGTTGTGGCGCCAAAGGCAGGAGTGGCAACCACGTTCCTATGTTATCGTGCGCATTCCTTGGCATCGTTCAGCGATTCCTCGGCGTGTTATTTGTCCCCGAGGTTACCGTATGCATGATGTGATGTGTCCGGTTTCCCGGCGTGGTACATGTCCCCGGGGTTACCGCGTATATGATATGATATCCGATTCTGATATGCATGACTTGTGTTTGGAAAGTAGGCATTCCGACATTCCGTATGTTCTGTATTCCGTCTGCTATAGGACATCATCTGAGCACTCTGTACATTCCGTGATCCGTCTGACATGCGACATAAGTAAGTATGGTTTGTGTCTGGAAGAAAAAGGATAATAAGTGTCTGATATTCTGGATAAGGTATTTGTACGTTGTTTTATTTGTTTCAGTCATGGTTCCGTTTTCTGTACTCATGCCTTACATACTCAGTACATACTCTGTACTGACCCCCTGTTCTTCGGGGGCTGCGTTTCATGCCGCGCAGGTACCCACAGATGAATAGATGAGATTAGCTGAAGATGATCCAGTGGACTGGCGGCTCCATTTCCTCCAGGAGTGCTGCCGAGTCAGAGTATGTATGTTGTGATGTCTAATCAGTATTAGAGACTTTGCAGACAGCGTTGTGGGTAATGGTTGTCAGTCTGTAAGCGGCTCCATCAGCCGATACGTCATTTTGTGTCATGTAGTAAATTCCATATGATTATAGATTTTTGTTTAATCGTGAACGGTAAGAGGAAAAAAAAATTGACTGTTTAATATGTATTTTACTCATATTTGATTTTCTGGATCCTAAGGAATTAGGTGTGTAATCAGAGTCTGCGGGTTCGCTCGGCTCTGTATGTGGGGTCGGGTGCCCAACACACCCTAATAAGGTTAGGGTGTGACAAATTGGTATCAGAGCGAGGTCTGTCCGTGGGGATGTCTGCAAAGTCGTGTCTAGTAGAGTCCTGTTTATGGTGTGAAGCCGGCCACATTTATAAACAGGAGGCTACAGGGCATTTAGGGGTTGTTGACCTTCTTTGTGTCATAGATCGTGCGATAGAGCCAAACTATAGAAAATGAGATTTGTTATGTGAGCCTTACATACGACGGAAAAGGTAAGTAGCGATACGGAAAGTCACAAGGATAAGTATTGACGTATTTGATCTGTTATCTGGAATGAGCAGCTCCGGATAGCCAGAATGTGGTATAGCTGTATATTCTGTAAGGTGTTATTGGTATTTGCTGTGTACAGGAGCATGGTATAAGAAAAACAAGGTCGGATGGAGGATTCAGAAAGTTGACAACTAATTTATCTACAGGTTACTATGTAAAAGCGGTGAGTAAGAAATTCGAACGGACTGATATCGGGGCATCCATAAAATAATGGCAACGAAGGAGTAACTATTATCATCAGGGGTCTGGGAACCTAGGATGAAAAGTAGTTATACACGGAAGTGAAAGATGAGCTCTGAGGGCCAAAAAGGGCAAAATGGTAATTGTGGAAGAAAAGACCTGCCACGAGGATGTCCCGGGACCTGTAAGACCTCTATTAGTCCCGAAACATGTAGTAAAGGTCATGCGAGAAAGTGGACCCGAAAATATCAGCATTAAGGCATCGGATTCCACTAAAGATTCGAGGTTAAGCGTGCTCAGGTGGGAGCAATTTCAGGATGTGTAACCCCCCTGGGAAGTAATTGGGAAAATTTTGCAAAATTAAAATTTAAGGGAACAAAGGGAAAAGTAGAGTAACCTGAGTGAGACTATGGTATATGGGATGACCGGGGACCATAAGAAGACGCATAGGACAAGATAGATTAGTCGGTGGAGGGACAAATGGCGTGTCAGAACTCGAGAATTAGGATAGGCTTGAATAACGTTTGGAACCATTTCGTGGGATAGTTGATGGTAATTATGTATATGTATATGAATATGTATGATGGCTTATTTGTGATGGTATCAGCGAGCACGTGCGCCCCAACAAACTATGCTACGGTAAAGGGGGCCTCAATTGAATAAAGGATGCCGAGACCTGGGCGGTAGTGAGAAAACAAATGGTGTAAATGTTATAAGATAAGACGCTATATTCACTATAGGTCAAGGACAAAAGGTCTTAACAGTTCGGTATTTGAAAAAGAAGTGAGTGAGTAAATGAGGAGAAGGGAAATCAAGATATCGGAAAAAGGTAAGAGACAAGAAAACCTCGGTGGATGGAACCCCTGAGAGGAAATTTTCGGCGAGGTACGAGATTATCAGATAAAGGTTTAAATACAGGCATGGGGCGAGAATAAAGTACGATAATATGGAACAAAGGAGGAGTGTGTGAGATTCGAGGATTAATTTCCATAAGCAGAGATGAAAAGGGAATGAAAAGGTGGGAAAAACGACGATATAAGTGCGAAGTGAAAGGGAAAAACTTAAGTTGAAAGGTTTCGATACGTTATGCATAGAGCTAGAAAGAGAGACGAGGGATGAAAAATAATTAAAGGTAAGGGCACTCGAAGATCGTGACGTACAAGGAACCCCTAAAGGGGGGGAGGCCATATTAGGCTCACAAGGAATAATGATGAACGAAATGAGCACCAACACATGAAGTCAAAAACAAGTATATCTGTATCGAAGGATATGAGAGAAAGGACTAAAGAAGAGTTGTAGTAAGAATCTAAGAGTGTGACTTTTGTTAAGATGTGGTCACGAAACAATAACAGAAAAGAGATGACCTGAGAAAGACAAGGAAAATATGTCGGCCCAGCGGATTAGAAAACCCATGGCACAAAATAAGGACCCATATAAGGACGGAGAGACTCGATTATATGGAATGGGCATGGAGAAATGGGAAACTATAAAAGAAACCCCCTCCCGAAGTACTACGAGGCCCCATAAGGTCAGTTGAACATTCGAGGACGAATGTTCTAAAGGGGGGGAGGATGTTATAGCCCGTATTTCGTACGTTCGGAAAATCCAAGATAATGGGGAGAAGTTAAGAACAAGACTATGTTTCAATTTTTTTTTTATATACGAGTTGTTGAAAATATTATTTATGACTATTATTAGTATGGAAGTATTGTGAGAGGTTAAGGGCAAAAAGAGAAATTCGCAAAATGGGTCGCGGAGGTAATGTGGAAGGCTAGGGGCAAAATGGTAATTTTGAAGAAAATCGAGGGGCGAAATGGGAATTCTATACAAGTCTTGAAAATTCCCTAAAATGGCCATGTGGCCGAAAAAAAAAAGGAGAAAAGAATAAAGAAAAACAAAATTCTAGAAAAATAAAGGAGAAAAGAAAAGAAAAATCTAGAGAAGGGGGGGGGGGCATGTGCCCCTCACATGACTTGAATAACTATATATATGTGTGTGTGTGTAGTCATATTCTTAAGAGAAAAGAGTGGAAGAAAGAAAAAAAAAATATAGAGAGAAGAGAGCATAAGGGTTCGGCCATGGCTCTAAAAAATGAGCCATGGGAAGTTGATGGAGAAAAATATTTTTCTTCTTGCATTTAGAGTGATCGGAAGGTCCTCGTTAACGTGAAGTAGTTGTTAGAACAAGAAAACCGCTCGTTGTCGCGTTTTATCAAGCTAGCCGAGAGGAAAAGGGTGAAGAAGGAGGTAAGGTTTAACCTTCTCTTTTATGTGTTATGAATGGTTTATGTATGTTATTGAATGTAGAAATGATGGGAATTCATGAAATATTGCATGTTCAAGTTGAGCCGTGTGAAGTGTTGCTTGGCCGTGTGTTGTATATAATGTGTAGGAATAATGAATTAAATGTGTTTAGCATGATTATGTGGTGTTGTAATGTACAGAAAATGAATGAAATCATGGGATGGGTGTGTTGTGATGTTGGCCGAAATATGGGCTGCTTTGTATGTTAGGAAATGAATTAACCTTATCTAGTGTTTGGTTGATGTTGTTGTGGACTTTATGATGTAAAGTGAAGGTTTAAGGACTCAAAATTGAAGTTGTAATCGTGTGGGCTGATTTGGAGGCTAATGTGATTTTAATATGGTCCTTTGTGTTGATGAAAATAGTGTTGCTAATGTATAGATTGTTGGTACGGTTTATGAATTTGGAGGAAAAGACATGTGTTGTTGATAGTTCCTTGGACTTGGAAAGGTTTTGGATTGATTATATATCTTGATTTGAACGTAATTGGAATGTCGTCGCATATTGCGAAAGAAGGTTGTTGATATTAAAGTGTGTTTACATTAATGGTCGATGTTGTTAGAATGTTTGCTGTCAATGTTGTTGATATTGTGGTCGGGTCAAATTCCCGGGTTGTTGTTGTTGATTTGGGGCCGAGTCGTATTCTCGGGGATGGTGCAATTAAAGGGGAGGTGCTGCCGAAATTCCGGCAGAATATAAGTGAATGTGTTTGAAAGGTTAAGGCATGTATGTGATAATGAATCTAGCGAATGGATGAGTTCATTTGAATGAAAACTAACAAGTTGCACAAATGAGCGTAGCCAGTTGGTCGCGGCACAGGTATGTAAGGCTTACCCTTTTATTCTTTTGGCATGTCTTAGAGCCATGTAGGGTATGATACTGATGTGTACCTTGGGTTATTCCATTCTGTGATTCTGAGTCTGTTTGTGATCTGTATGTCCTCCCTAAGGTAGGTAACTAATAATCTGGATGGGTGAATCCTGACTTAAGCAATCTGACAGCCGTATCCTGATATAAGTATGTTGGTCTGAACATTTTGACATAACTATCCTGATGAGAGTATTTGGTATAAGTGTTCTGATATGAGAGATTATGCTACAAGTAATTTGAAACATGTATTCTGATTGAGTAAAAGCGATTTAAGTACTTTGATAGAAATATTCTGATAAAAGTAATTTGACATAAGTATTCTGTAATAAGTAATCTGTTATGAACATTCTGAGAATACGTTTGATTAATCTATTGAGTCTGAGTTATGTGCATTTGGTTTCTCACTATTCTACTCGTGCATATGTTATGACTCCCTTCACCGAGTCCCGGGCCGGTATGTATCGTGCGGATGGTTCGTCGAGTCCTTTGTTGAGGGCCGGGTTCCATATATGAATTCCGAAGTATGATGTGTCCGGTTCTGGGGTACTGTGTTACATGTCCGTCCCCGGTTACCGAGAATATATTACGAAGTATGATGTGTCCGGGCTCGGGGTGCTGTGTTATCTGTCCGCCCCCGGGTACCGTGGTTATGTTATGATGTGTGACGGAGATCGGAGAAAATCTTCTGGAGTATGATGTGTTATGGCGCCAAAGGCAGGAGTGGCAACCACGTTCCTATGTTATCGTGCGCATTCCTTGGCATCGTTCACCGATTCCTCGGCGTGTTATTTGTCCTCGAGGTTACCGTATGCATGATGTGATGTGTCCGGTTTCCCGGCGTGGTACATGTCCCCGGGGTTACCGCGTATATGATATGATATCCGATTCTGATATGCATGACTTGTGTTTGGAAAGTAGGCATTCCGACATTCCGTATGTTTTGTATTCCGTCTGCTATAGGACATCATCTGAGCACTCTGTACATTCCGTGATCCGTCTGACATGCGACATAAGTAAGTATGGTTTGTGTCTGGAAGAAAAAGGATAATAAGTGTCTGATATTCTGGATAAGGTATTTGTACGTTGTTTTATTTGTTTCAGTCATGGTTCCGTTTTCTGTACTCATGCCTTACATACTCAGTACATACTCCGTACTGACCCCCTGTTCTTCGGGGGCTGCGTTTCATGCCGCGCAGGTACCCACAGATGAATAGATGAGGTTAGCTGAAGATGATCCAGTGGACTGGCGGCTCCATTTCCTCGAGGAGTGCTGCCGAGTCAGAGTATGTATGCTGTGATGTCTGATCCGTATTAGAGACTTTGCAGACAGCGTTGTGGGTAGTGGTTGTCAGTCTGTAAGCGGCTCCATCAGCCGATACGTCATTTTGTGTCATGTAGTAAATTCCATATGATTACAGATTTTTGTTTGATCGTGAACGGTAAGAGGAAAACAAATTTGACTGTTTAATATGTATTTTACTCATATTTGATTTTCTGGATCCTAAGGAATGGGGTATTTATACCCTTGAAAGTCAGTTTCACCGCCTCACCAATTGGCCACCGCGTTCGCGGGGCCTTTGGCTCGCCAATGCGAAGGTTTGCAAGCCTCTGGCAGCCTTTCTTGAAACGCTCATAACTTCCTATTCCGATGCCATATCGATGAATGGATTGTTGAGTTGGAAACAAGACTCAATGAACTTCAACTTACATAGCTTATGTGTTCCATAACTCCTCATATTCTAGGAGATACACCTCTCTCAAGTTGGACAAAAAATTTCTGTCCAAAATTCGACCAAATTATCTAAACATTTCGACAAACTTAATTTCTTCGATTTGCTTGATCCCGAAGCCTTCAGACACTTGTTTAGCACTTGTTAGAAGTCTTCCTTAACGTTATAAGGATTCCATAACCTCTCCAGGCTTACGTTAGTTTACTTACAATGCAAAGACGCAAAACATTTCGAGGTGTAACATCCTCCCCCCCAGAAACATTCATCCTCGAATGTTAAACTCTCATAGATCTTTCAGAAATGTTTGGGCAGAACTTCCTCTGTAACTCTATCACGACCAACCTGGGATACATCAACCCAAAATATACAACTCCACATAAGGCCAAAACAACCAATAGTAACTCTTTAGCCACACATAACAAGTAAATATACCTGTATCAACATAGGGCAGCTGCTCCTGATCCTGGTGCCTAGCCAAAGCGTATATGCGGTTCTGACCACTTCCGGAGCTCCGAAGCTATATGCTCAAGCTCTACCTCTGCCTCTACTGGCCGATGTCTGAGGTCCTCGTTCTTGGAAGCGTACCGAAGAAGATGAAGCTGCTACTGATCCAGTGGGCTAAGCTATATTACCCTTATCGGGAAATCCCTCACATGTTGACCTGAAATTCCACATATATAACATACATCAGAGCCCTGATGATACCCTCCTGAATAGTCTCTACAACACTGACTGCATCATGGAGGAGGCATCCTCATCTGCACTGAGTCCCTTCGGTACTAAAAACTCGAAGCCCACGAATCCTGACCTATCTCAGAATAAGAAGACCTCTCATAACGCGACCTCTGCGATGGTGAAGGGGTACTAACAACTGAATATGGGGGGCTAAAGTCACCCCAACACCCTCTGATTGATTGGAAGACCTAGCCGTCTTACATTGACCCACACCCAAGTCCTCGGACTGCTGTCTCTTCCGATCTTCAAGGTGCTGAGCATATGCCTAGATACGGGAGATGTCCATACCGTCACGTAAAGCAACTGTGGAACACTCATTAATCAATTACGGCTCGAGTCCCTCCATAAACCGGTGCACTCGGTCTTCCATCTCTGTTACAATAGTGGAAGCATACCTAGCTGAAGAGTTAAACTTGAGACTATACTCCCACACACTTCTGCTTCCCTGCCTAAGAATCAAAAATCTGTCTACTCTCGCCCGACAAAGCTCCAGAGGCAAATATTTGGAAAAAAGGCATCTGTAAACTCCTGCCACACGGGTGGGGGTATATTAATCCCTCTAGATAACAACTAAGTCTCACCAGTGAACAACCAAATCCCGCAATCTATAGGAAGCTAACTCTACGGACTTGGTGCCTAAAGCATGTGTCACCCGCAACGTTCTTAATATCCAATCTATAAAATTTTGCGGGTCTTATTCTGGTTTCGACCCAAAGAATTCTGGAGGGTCTAAATTAATAAAATCTCAAACCCTGACACTGACGGCCTTGTCACCATAACCCGTACCCTGTCTTTGGGCCTGAGCGGGTACTGACAGAGTCAACAATCGAATATCTTCTCGGATCTCCTTACCTGAGGCAACAGAAGGAGGAACTGGGGTGCTGGAGCTCCTGTATACTCCTCTGAACTGGGCGGAGTATAAGAGGTCTGAGATGGAACCTCACTCTGGGACTCACCCTCCTTAATATCAATAGATGGTACCCGACCAGTTCTCCTACCTGTCACTGACTTGCCCTTCTAGGGCACTGAAGCTTTCCTCGTAACGAGTATTACTGAAATCACAACATATGGTCAGGAAAAAGGGAATCCTCATAACATGGTTCTATCACACGATGTAAGATGGGAAAGAAATAAAATCTTCCTAAATGCCTTGCAGCCTCCTGTTTATAAGTGTGGTGCACTACACACCATAAACAAGACTCTGCTAGAAACGGCTTGTAGACAGACCTGCTCTGATACCACTTTGTCACGTCCCAGCCTAGGTGAGGTGTGATTGGCACCCGACACCTTACTAGGGTCGAGCGAACCAAACTATATCTCGTATCATCTATGTCTCGAATGAAAAAACAAGTCCAAGGAGGCCAACTATGAACATAATATCATGCATATGTATATATACAATGGGCCCACGAGGCCAACATCACAACTGACAAGACATGACTAAGTTGTATACAGGAAACTGTCTGCAAAGCCTCTAAGAACATAACAAAAGTATATAAGTCAGTACAGGTCCCCCGACATACCCATAACCCAAAATACGTAGACAATCCCTGACTCGGCAATTCTCCAAGAAGAAGTGGAGTTCACCAATCAGAATTGGTACCTGGAGGCAGCCTATTGTGGAAGGTCCTCATCTCGTCTGCCTATGCCTGCAGACATGAGTGCACCGTCCACAAATAAAGGGATGTCAGTACGAATAATCTACCGAGTATGTAAGGCGAAAATATAACATAATAAACTTATATTGTAAAGAAGAAGAATAAGAATCAACCTAACACTTCTGACTTACCAATGAGAATCTAGCATGTATGTCTTTCTATACTCTCCTGTGCTTAACTACATCTATGTACAATACTGTGTCCTTGGCCTACTTATCATCCTGGTGCTATCTGCCCAACAGATCAGTGGTAACTAACCGACCGGCTGTAGCACGATGGTAACTACCCATCCGATTGTTGCCCGATGGTAGAGCGCATCTGCCCGACTGAGAGGTGGTAGCTACCCAACCGGCCATAGCTCAGTGGTAAAAATTTCCCAACCAGCCATAGCATGGTAGTAAATACATATTTGCACTGACCGTAGCTCGCTGGTAATAACTGCCTAGCCAGCCGTAGCATGGTTGTAAATAGTGGTACATAGTCTGCTCAACTGGCTGTAGACTCGTAGTAAATATAATCAACATCATAACCAGACCTCTATGGCAGATTTCTATGCACTTCCCATGATCATTAGTTATCCGTTAATGCCTACATGATTACATAAGACTTAAAAACACTTTCCAGGCCATTAACACTTCTTCCCGATTAAGTAAACCTTAACCAAATCCCGAGATACATCATAAGCCTCTCTTCTAGCATTAAATACCTCATTAGGGATCTTCTGCTAGCATACTATTCATGTCTTTCAAAAAGTTCCTTAAGAACATATTTCTAAATTCATCTGAGTGACGTAAGGTCGTTTTACCTCCGACTATCGCTATGGATCTTTCATCGTCAGTATATCTCACCTTGAAGGAATCAATGACTATAAGATGAGATTAACAAAAATAAACAAGATTAATTATGTCATAGGAACATCAAGATACATAAGCTCCTAACATTTCTAAGAGTGAAGTCATTATGGACATCATTTGTGAAAGTAGGTGTCGATAAGATCATGCCATAAGAAAGAAAGGTATAGCCTTACATACCTCGTTATCTACTTAATCAATCAACGTCTATCCTCGCGAGCCTGCAAATCTACATTCAAGATGATTCACACTAAGGTTGGGTCATTGAAACGCTTATAAGATCAAACTAAGCTATTAGGTAAGCTAACGAAATTTGGGCAGCATTTCCCTTGTATCATCTACTTCCATCAAACTCCAAAACAACTCCCAAACATCAATAACAACATCAACAATATCATACCCAAGGCATTACATTCAAACTAGGCTCAAATCTACCCAAAACTTCTTTTCACATTCAATTCATAGCCATAAACTACAACACAACACTTTATGACTTTTCTCTATGACTCCTTTCACTTGTAAGACTTGTTTAACCTTCAAATCAACTCAACATAAGAAACAAGATGAAGAATATAACTTATACTTGAAGGGAGTGAATTTGGATATATTATCGAAATGGTTAGCTCCATCTATAAATCTTTTTCAAATTTTAGCCACACTAATTTACTCTAAAGCTTCTTCAGCACAACTTAATCTAGAAGTAAGAACCAACACTTTCTATGAACTAGTTTAGTGTAAATCTTGTTTAATTCTTGATCTAAGGGACTATAAGTGTTACAGCCCGTATCTTGAGCGTTTGGGTAATTCAAAATCGTCGTGGAAAGTTAAGGTCAAAACCAATTTCAAAAAATTGTATTGATGCACAAGTGGTTATGAATATTATTCATGACTATTATTAGTATGAAAATATTGTGAGAGGCTAAGGGCAAGAAGAAAAATTTGCAAAATGATCAATGGAAATAATATGGGAATGTAGGGGCAAAATGGTAATTTCACAAGGAAGTCCTAAAAGGGCCATGTTGGCCGAAAATAGGAGGGAAAATATGCATATGGACAAACTTGCATGGCAAGGAGGATAGGCTCGGCCGCGAGCCTTAAGTACGACTCCGTTCCCCGGAATTCGAGACGGAAAACCGCTCCAATTCCTTCAATCCAATTGAAGCTATTTTCTTACAATTGCCTTTAAAATGAATTTTTGTATGAAACTTCCCTAAACGGAGTCGGAACACTTCCAAACGATTACGGATGACCTCATAAGGTCTATTGTCGGTAAATTACATATGTTACCTCGAGTTGGTCGGAGGCGGGCCCACAAGGCCCGATATCTTCTGTAATACTTTAAATACTTCCATTTTGTCCGATTTTCTCAGAAAACAATTGAACTATTATTTTGATTATGATACAACTATTGTTATGAAATTCTTACAAAATGACTTCTGAACATCTGAGAATTCGATTCTGAGAACGATATGTCGTGCCTTCCCAAGTAGAATGTAGGCGCGTACTATGCATACTATCTGGATACTCTGATTTTGGCTCGCCATTTGGCACCCTTCAGTCTGATTGAGTCGGTATGTTAGTCTGTATGTATGTGGTTTCTCATGGATCTGTTCGTGGCTGTCTCAATGCATTCCTTCACTGCGTCCCGGGCCAGGTTCTGTTATCGTGCATATTCCTCTGCATTGTTCACCGCGTCCCTCGGTGTGCGGGCCGGGATCTGTTATATCTGTATGATTATGATATATTGATCTGTGTATGGGGATGGCGGCCAGGATGGCATCTGATATGATCTGATCTGATCTGATTCTGTCTGTCCACCGCGTCCCGTACTAAGAGGGCCGGGTTCTGTTACCGCGCCCCCAGACAGGGCCGGAATCTGTATGTCTGTATGCATGTGCCATCAGTATCTATATAAGCACATGCCTCTGTATCATTCTGTATGATTCTGTATGGTTCAGTATGACGCTGCACTACTCTGCATGCATAATTCTGTTTGTCCGTCTGAATTACGACTATGTCTGTATGTCCGTATGGCTTCTGATTCTATATGTCCGTATGGATTCTGATTCTGTATGTCCGTATGGATTCTGATTCTGCTCATCTGTCCGGATTATGATTCCGTCGGTCTGTCTGAACCAGGATTCTGTTTATCTGTATGGACCACGATTCTGTATGTCTGTCTGGATCATGACTCTGCCCGTCTGTCTGATGTATGGTTCTGTCCGTTATGTTTCTGTGACTCCAGTTCGGACTATGATTGTATCTGTTATGTTTCTGCTTTACATACTCGGTACATTTTTCGTACTGACCCCCGTTCTTCGGGGGCTGCGCTACATGCCCGCAGGTACAGACGCACCAGGTGATACGCCGCCAGCGTAGGTTTCTGACTCTGCTGTTCGAAGAGCTCCTTTGATCCGGAGCGTACACTTTTGGTATATACCTTCTGTTTTCCGTATGTTCTGTATGTGTGGAAATTATGGGTACGGCGGGGTCCTGTCCCGTCATCTGATTCTGTATGTCTGTAGAGGCCTGTAGATAGATGTGTGGGTTACGGGTTTCGTCTGTATGTTAGCCTTATCGGCTTATCTGTAAATGTCTGCTTGTCTAGGTATATATATATATATGTTTGCGCGCGTGTCGTATCTGTATCGGCCTACTTCTGTAACATCTGTTTGAAAAACAAAAAAAAAAAAAAACCTATACGATACGAAATTCGGTCAAGTAGGTATGTACGGGTACCCAGTTAGGGTACCAGTCGCGGCCCACGGGGTTGGGTCGTGACAGAAGTGGTATCAGAGCGGTTAGTCCTCGGTATGTCTACAAGCCGTGTCTAGTAGAGTCTTGTTTATCGGTGTGTTGTGCACCACATCTATAAACAGGAGGCTACAGGGCATCTAGGATGTTACCTTTCTTTGGATTCTTAGATCGTGCGATAAAGCTGTATGATTAGGATGATTCTCCCCTACGAATTGTTGTATCTACAGCGAGGCTCCAAAAGAGCAGAAGTGTCAGTATTTGGGGAAAATGTTTCTGACCCTCTTCCTGCAGGTGATTGTAGGCTGATAAAGAATGAAGAGGAGCGCTTCGGATGATGGGGATGGGGGCACTAAGAAGGCCCCTAGGACGTCACCAGGACCGAGTAGGCAGATCCCCAGCTACTCGATTGAGACAGACCCTTCGGAGGATCCACAGACAATTCCTCCAGAGTTTTTGATCCCCAGAGCAGAGGCTCCCAAGGAAGACAGTTATGATACCGACCCCTCGGAGGACCCAGCGACGATACCTCCAGAGTTTCTTACTCCCAGGGAGGAGGATAGCCCCGATGCTGAGCCACTAGAGCATTCCTCTGGGACGCCGGAGGAGGAGGTTCCCGAGGGCGTGCCAGCAGCTCCTGTAGTGGAGCAGTATGTTAGACAGGCCTCCCCGGAGAGTGTCACGCCCTACCCCAGCCCTTTGTCCTGGCCGTCGGTGAACCAAAAATTGCCGGGCTACTTATACTCCTCCGATTCAGATGCAGGTAATAGTGGGGGCCAGACAGACGACGATGATGAGGGACACAGTTCCCACGACAGCTCCCCAGGTTAGACCCGAGTTTGATCAGTTATGAGTACATAAGTTTCCTAGAATTTTCGATGTGTGTATGATATCTGTAAAATGTTGTTCAATGACGACGACAGAAATTTAAAAGGATTAGAGACTTAGTGACCAAAGGTAAGGGCGACTGAGATGTCCCCACCGTCAGTGTGAGTCTAGAAATCCCGGATGAAAGTAAACGGGAAAGTGCCTCCGATGCCGTTTGAGTTGGGCACGTATGGTAAGTGTCGACGACGTTATAATTCTTATTTGAAGTTATCAGCCCCATGTGGCTGCGATACGATATGATATGATATGTATGTGTGTATATATGTGTTGGCCCTGTGCGGCATGGTTGGTATTTCTGGTGTACAGGTTTTGGATAGTAAGAAAAACAGAGGAACCTCTGCCCAAATTTTTCCAGAAATATGGAGGAAAACATGTAGATTAAGTACAAAAAGGTCCCGCGATACTTGTCGGACTTTAGTTTTCTTCTGTCGGTGGCTAGAGAACACCTTGCGGTGACATTTTATCAGATTCCACCGACTATTTGGAGGCGGAATTCGTGGGACGAAGACTTAAATCTGTGGGTTACCCGTAATCATATGTATATGTGTATGAAAGTGAATGTTTAAGATTCAGAAAGGCGACATGGTAATTGTACGACTTAGCCGGGGGTGGGACCCGCTACAAAATCTTTCCGAAAATTTGCTAAGACCCCGATTTGCCCTAAAATTACGTGACAAAGGTCGTGCGGGGCAATCGACGAAATTATATTAGCCCTAATGCGTCAAAATGCATGAAAGTTTCGGAGTTAAGCGTGCTCAAGCCAGAGCAATTCTGGGATGGGTGACCCCCTGGGAAGTAATGCAAAGTTTTGCACAAGTGTAAGTATGATAGATATAAATGGAAATTTGGGGTAACCAAAAGGAAAATAGAATGTGTGGAGTAATTAGTGCCCTTACAGGGGTCGCGCAGAACGAGGCGGACTAAATGGGCAAAAAGAAAAAGGTACAACACCGCTCGGGAAATTGAGTGAATTCGAATAACAGTCAGAGACGCTCGCCAGTAAGATATTAGTAAATATATCTGTATGTGTGTATGTGTATGTGTATGATTTCGTTTGGTGCCCATATGGGTCAAGAGCCGAGTTCCGACAACTAACGTTGTGATAGGCGAAAGGTTTTACTAAACCGAATACATGAAACGAAGTGGGGGTGAGGACACAAATGCTGTCAAGGACTAGAAAAACCCCTATTCCATTATAACTCAATCTGGTATGACGATGGCTGAAAAAGAAAAAGAGTATGGATAGTAGGAAAGATGGAGAATAAGAAATGTGAATAAACAGAATCCTTGAAAGAGTTGACAAGCGACGCGTAAGAAGATTTGTATGACAATTTGACGAACAAGTTTATGGATGAGTGAACAGGTTTCGATGAGACAATCTGTGACACAATGGTCGGAGTGAATAACGAGATGCCAACAAAGGGAAAATTTCATAAATCACTGGAGCCTTAATAGGAGTGATCTGATTCTAATTCAGATTCTATCTGTTATACTTCTGCACTCCCGATTCTGATAAGGCTCTGCCTATTACGCCTCTGTATTTCTGGACTCGATTATGTTCCCATCTGATAAATCTTTGTACATTCGATTCTGAATCTGTTTCTGGTTGACATACTTCTGTATGATTAAACTCTGATTGTGAATCTGTTTGACACACCTCTGTATGTCTGACTCTGGATATGAATCCGTCTGATATACCTCTGTACGTCTGATTTTGATCACGCGTCTGTCTGATACACCTCCGTATGTCTGATTCGAATTACGACTTTGTCTGACACATTTCTGTCTGTCTGACTTGATCACGACTCAGTATGATACATTTCTGTACGTCTGATTCTGATTTCGAATCTGTCTGATACCTCTCTGTACGTCTGATTCCGATCTAAGATTTGTCTGACATACTTCCGTCCATCTGACTTCGACTACGAATCCGTCCGCCATAGTTTAGTACGTCTGCCTCCGATTACGAATCCGTCCGATATGCTTCTACGCGTCCGGTCCTAGTTCTGAATCTGCTGGTGTGAAGTGTCTGGTATGAAGGGGGATTACGATAATGTGGTAAGGAACCGAAGAGTATGAGAAGAAGTGATAGTAAGTATAATGTCTGAAAAGCTTTGAAGAAAAAGGAAGAAAGGACACAATGTCTGTGAAAGAGCGAAAAGCATTCATCTGTTACGAGGATATAATTCATGGCCTAGTGACTCTGTGGGGTAAGAGAAAATACGTTATGAAAGCATATGAGTCAGCAATGTGAAGAATTACCCCGTCATATTAGTAAAGAATCCATATCGAAAAGTCAACGAAGGGCGATTATAAAAAGAACCCTCCCGAAGTAGGATGACGCCCCATGAGGTCAATTTAACATTCGAGGACGAATGTTTTAAAGGGGGGGAGGATGTTATATCCGGCATTTTTGAATATTCGGAAAAATTCGAGATAACTTGATTTGTAATGAATGAGGCCATATTTAGACCTTACTTGGTATGAATGTGTCGGCTATGATAACGTTGGTGTGGAATTACGAAAGGAGACCAAGGACAAAATTGGAATTTTGGAAACTTGTTCCATGAATTACAATTTATTTAGCCTACAATTGGACTCAAAAAATAAGTTAGAAAATGAGGCCCAACCGGCCATAGGGGGTCCAAACCCATAAGAATTCTTCTTATATTGTTAATTATATATATTGGATAAGCTTGTAAGAAGCTTCAAGAAATAAGGAGAAAGAACAAAAGAAAATAAGAGAAAAAGAAAAAGGAGCTCACGGCCTAGGAGAAAGAAGAAAAAATTCTTGGAGCTTGATTCTTGGTTCAAAAATCCATCCCTTTTGGAATTTCTACTTAGCTCAAGATTCTCTTCAAGGTGATACAATTATTTTGGCAAGAAACTACCAATTGTGGCAAGTGGAAGAGTTGAGAAAAGGTAAGAATTTTATCATTTTTAAGCCATGGAATATATGTATATATGTTGTAGTGTGTGGGAATGAATGAAAAACATGAAAATTTTGTGTGTTGTGGTTGTATGTTTGTTGGCCGAATATAAGCATATATATTGCATGATTATGGTGACTTGAATTCATGTTGAAATTTAGTTGTAGTGTGGTAGAAATTGTATTAGAAATGAAAGTGGAATGAATTGTGGAAGTTGGAGAAACATAGGTTGTAGCCGTGTGGTGTTGTGTGGTGATGGAATATGAATTTAATCTTGTTAATATGTTAAGTGTGTTATGGTGAAATGAATGGAAAAATAATAGTCTTTGTTGTCATGGAAAAATGGTTACTAAGTTGTTGAAGGAAATTATGCAACCTTGTTATAGCTTATGTAAAAATGGAAATGGAAGTGTTAAGAGGCAAATTATGAGTAATGTTGATGAATTTGGAAGATGGAATGGTATAATGAACTTGTATGTTGAAGGTTAGGAGAATTGGATAAATTGTGGCTTTGATGGAAAGTTTGTAAGTTTGCATATCTTATGTATATCTTGTGAGAATGGTGTGATATGCCTCCAAATCGTGTTGTAATGAATTTGATGGGTAATGAACATCAAAATAATAAGTTTGGTTTGGAAGTGTAAGGTCGGAACGGAAAATGTTAAGTTATGACGGAAAGTTGGCAAATTGTGCCTTATTATGTATTTCGAGCTACTTGTCGTTATTATGAATATTGTTGTTGGGTTGTGTTGATTGTTTGGCTGTGTTTAACTTTTGGGGATGTCATATATACAGAGGAAATGCTGCCGAAATTTCGATAGGCAAGTATGTGTTAAGTTGGACTATTGAAAAGTTGAAACTAACAAATGGTAAACTTGACCATTTCTAGATTTTGGACGAAATTGAAGTCGACGCCAAGCGAGCGTAAGGCGCTATCGAGGTATGTGAAGCATTTCCCTTTGTTCCTAGGCATGTTCTGGATGTGATAGGCTCGGCCGCGAGCCTTAAATACGACTCCGTTCCCCGGAATTCGAGACGGAAAACCGCTCCAATTCCTTCAATCCAATTGAAGCTATTTTCTTACAATTGCCTTTAAAATGAATTTTTGTATGAAACTTCCCTAAACGGAGTCGGAACACTTCCAAACGATTACGGATGACCTCATAAGGTCTATTGTCGGTAAATTACATATGTTGCCTCGAGTTGGTCCGAGGCGGGCCCACAAGGCCCGATATCTTCTGTAATACTTTAAATACTTCCATTTTGTCCGATTTTCTCAGAAAACAATTGAACTATTATTTTGATTATGATACAACTATTGTTATGAAATTCTTACAAAATGACTTCTGAACATCTGAGAATTCGATTCTGAGAACGATATGTCGTGCCTTCCCAAGTAGAATGTAGGCGCGTACTATGCATACTATCTGGATACTCTGATTTTGGCTCGCCATTTGGCACCCTTCAGTCTGATTGAGTCGGTATGTTAGTCTGTATGTATGTGGTTTCTCATGGATCTGTTCGTGGCTGTCTCAATGCATTCCTTCACTGCGTCCCGGGCCAGGTTCTATTATCGTGCATATTCCTCTGCATTGTTCACCGCGTCCCTCGGTGTGCGGGCCGGGATCTGTTATATCTGTATGATTATGATATATTGATCTGTGTATGGGGATGGCGGTCAGGATGGCATCTGATATGATCTGATCTGATCTGATTCTGTCTGTCCACCGCGTCCCGTACTAAGAGGGCCGGGTTCTGTTACCGCGCCCCCAGACAGGGCCAGAATCTGTATGTCTGTATGCATGTGCCATCAGTATCTATATAAGCACATGCCTCTGTATCATTCTGTATGATTCTGTATGGTTCAGTATGACGCTGCACTACTCTGCATGCATAATTCTGTTTGTCCGTCTGAATTACGACTATGTCTGTATGTCCGTATGGCTTCTGATTCTATATGTCCGTATGGATTCTGATTCTGTATGTCCGTATGGATTCTGATTCTGCTCATCTGTCCGGATTATGATTCCGTCGGTCTGTCTGAACCAGGATTCTGTTTATCTGTATGGACCACGATTCTGTATGTCTGTCTGGATCATGACTCTGCCCGTCTGTCTGATGTATGGTTCTGTCCGTTATGTTTCTGTGACTCCAGTTCGGACTATGATTGTATCTGTTATGTTTCTGCTTTACATACTCGGTACATTTTTCGTACTGACCCCCGTTCTTCGAGGGCTGCGCTACATGCCCGCAGGTACAGACGCACCAGGTGATACGCCGCCAGCGTAGGTTTCTGACTCTGCTGTTCGAAGAGCTCCTTTGATCCGGAGCGTACACTTTTGGTATATACCTTCTGTTTTCCGTATGTTCTGTATGTATGGAAATTATGGGTACGGCGGGGTCCTGTCCCGTCATCTGATTCTGTATGTCTGTAGAGGCCTGTAGATAGATGTGTGGGTTACGGGTTTCGTCTGTATGTTAGCCTTATCGGCTTATCTGTAAATGTCTGCTTGTCTAGGTATATATATATATATGTTTGCGCGCGTGTCGTATCTGTATCGGCCTACTTCTGTAACATCTGTTTGAAAAACAAAAAAAAAAAAAACATGTATGATACGAAATTCGGTCAGGTAGGTATGTACGGGTACCCAGTTAGGGTACCAGTCGCGGCCCACGGGGTTGGGTCGTGACAGAAGTGGTATCAGAGCGGTTAGTCCTCGGTATGTCTACAGGCCGTGTCTAGTAGAGTCTTGTTTATCGGTGTGTTGTGCACCACATCTATAAACAGGAGGCTACAGGGCATCTAGGATGTTACCTTTCTTTGGATTCTTAGATCGTGCGATAAAGCTGTATGATTAGGATGATTCTCCCCTACGAATTGTTGTATCTACAGCGAGGCTCCAAAAGAGCAGAAGTGTCAGTATTTGGGGAAAATGTTTCTGACCCTCTTCCTGCAGGTGATTGTAGGCTGATAAAGAATGAAGAGGAGCGCTTCGGATGATGGGGATGGGGGCACTAAGAAGGCCCCTAGGACGTCACCAGGACCGAGTAGGCAGATCCCCAGCTACTCGATTGAGACAGACCCTTCGG
Source organism: Lycium barbarum (assembly GCF_019175385.1). Classification (NCBI taxonomy): domain Eukaryota; kingdom Viridiplantae; phylum Streptophyta; class Magnoliopsida; order Solanales; family Solanaceae; genus Lycium; species Lycium barbarum. Next base: position 40,032,143 of record NC_083339.1, on the reverse strand, counting down.
AGGATCCACAGACAATTCCTCCAGAGTTTTTGATCCCCAGAGCAGAGGCTCCCAAGGAAGACAGTTATGATACCGACCCCTCGGAGGACCCAGCGACGATACCTCCAGAGTTTCTTACTCCCAGGGAGGAGGATAGCCCCGATGCTGAGCCACTAGAGCATTCCTCTGGGACGCCGGAGGAGGAGGTTCCCGAGGGCGTGCCAGCAGCTCCTGTAGTGGAGCAGTATGTTAGACAGGCCTCCCCGGAGAGTGTCACACCCTACCCCAGCCCTTTGTCCTGGCCGTCGGTGAACCAGGAATTGCCGGGCTACTTATACTCCTCCGATTCAGATGCAGGTAATAGTGGGGGCCAGATAGACGACGATGATGAGGGACACAGTTCCCACGACAGCTCCCCAGGTTAGACCCGAGTTTGATCAGTTATGAGTACATAAGTTTCCTAGAATTTTCGATGTGTGTATGATATCTGTAAATTGTTGTTCAATGACGACGACAGAAATTTAAAAGGATTAGAGACTTAGTGACCAAAGGTAAGGGCGACTGAGATGTCCCCACCGTCAGTGTGAGTCTAGAAATCCCGGATGAAAGTAAACGGGAAAGTGCCTCCGATGCCGTTTGAGTTGGGCACGTATGGTAAGTGTCGACGACGTTATAATTCTTATTTGAAGTTATCAGCCCCATGTGGCTGCGATACGATATGATATGATATGTATGTGTGTATATATGTGTTGGCCCTGTGCGGCATGGTTGGTATTTCTGGTGTACAGGTTTTGGATAGTAAGAAAAACAGAGGAACCTCTGCCCAAATTTTTCCAGAAATATGGAGGAAAACATGTAGATTAAGTACAAAAAGGTCCCGCGATACTTGTCGGACTTTAGTTTTCTTCTGTCGGTGGCCAGAGAACACCTTGCGGTGACATTTTATCAGATTCCACCGACTATTTGGAGGCGGAATTCGTGGGACGAAGACTTAAATCCGTGGGTTACCCGTAATCATATGTATATGTGTATGAAAGTGAATGTTTAAGATTCAGAAAGGCGACATGGTAATTGTACGACTTAGCCGGGGGTGGGACCCGCTACAAAATCTTTCCGAAAATTTGCTAAGACCCCGATTTGCCCTAAAATTACGTGACAAAGGTAGTGCGGGGCAATCGACGAAATTATATTAGCCCTAACGCGTCAAAATGCATGAAAGTTTCGGAGTTAAGCGTGCTCAAGCCAGAGCAATTCTGGGATGGGTGACCCCCTGGGAAGTAATGCAAAGTTTTGCACAAGTGTAAGTATGATAGATATAAATGGAAATTTGGGGTAACCAAAAGGAAAATAGAATGTGTGGAGTAATTAGTGCCCTTACAGGGGTCGCGCAGAACGAGGCGGACTAATTGGGCAAAAAGAAAAAGGTACAACACCGCTCGGGAAATTGAGTGAATTCGAATAACAGTCAGAGACGCTCGCCAGTAAGATATTAGTAAATATATCTGTATGTGTGTATGTGTATGTGTATGATTTCGTTTGGTGCCCATATGGGTCAAGAGCCGAGTTCCGGCAACTAACGTTGTGATAGGCGAAAGGTTTTACTAAACCAAATACATGAAACGAAGTGGGGGTGAGGACACAAATGCTGTCAAGGACTAGAAAAACCCCTATTCCATTATAACTCAATCTGGTATGACGATGGCTGAAAAAGAAAAAGAGTATGGATAGTAGGAAAGATGGAGAATAAGAAATGTGAATAAACAGAATCCTTGAAAGAGTTGACAAGCGACGCGTAAGAAGATTTGTATGACAATTTGACGAACAAGTTTATGGATGAGTGAACAGGTTTCGATGAGATAATCTGTGACACAATGGTCGGAGTGAATAACGAGATGCCAACAAAGGGAAAATTTCATAAATCACTGGAGCCTTAATAGGAGTGATCTGATTCTAATTCAGATTCTATCTGTTATACTTCTGCACTCCCGATTCTGATAAGGCTCTGCCTATTACGCCTCTGTATTTCTGGACTCGATTATGTTCCCATCTGATAAATCTTTGTACATCCGATTCTGAATCTGTTTCTGGTTGACATACTTCTGTATGATTAAACTCTGATTGTGAATCTGTTTGACACACCTCTGTATGTCTGACTCTGGATATGAATCCGTCTGATATACCTCTGTACGTCTGATTTTGATCACGCGTCTGTCTGATACACCTCCGTATGTCTGATTCGAATTACGACTTTGTCTGACACATTTCTGTCTGTCTGACTTGATCACGACTCAGTATGATACATTTCTGTACGTCTGATTCTGATTTCGAATCTGTCTGATACCTCTCTGTACGTCTGATTCCGATCTAAGATTTGTCTGACATACTTCCGTCCATCTGACTTCGACTACGAATCCGTCCGCCATAGTTTAGTACGTCTGCCTCCGATTACGAATCCGTCCGATATGCTTCTACGCGTCCGGTCCTAGTTCTGAATCTGCTGGTGTGAAGTGTCTGGTATGAAGGGGGATTACGATAATGTGGTAAGGAACCGAAGAGTATGAGAAGAAGTGATAGTAAGTATAATGTCTGAAAAGCTTTGAAGAAAAAGGAAGAAAGGACACAATGTCTGTGAAAGAGCGAAAAGCATTCATCTGTTACGAGGATATAATTCATGGCCTAGTGACTCTGTGGGGTAAGAGAAAATACGTTATGAAAGCATATGAGTCAGCAATGTGAAGAATTACCCCGTCATATTAGTAAAGAATCCATATCGAAAAGTCAACGAAGGGCGATTATAAAAAGAACCCTCCCGAAGTAGGATGACGCCCCATGAGGTCAATTTAACATTCGAGGACGAATGTTTTAAAGGGGGGGAGGATGTTATATCCGGCATTTTTGAATATTCGGAAAAATTCGAGATAACTTGATTTGTAATGAATGAGGCCATATTTAGACCTTACTTGGTATGAATGTGTCGGCTATGATAACGTTGGTGTGGAATTACGAAAGGAGACCAAGGACAAAATTGGAATTTTGGAAACTTGTTCCATGAATTACAATTTATTTAGCCTACAATTGGACTCAAAAAATAAGTTAGAAAATGAGGCCCAACCGGCCATAGGGGGTCCAAACCCATAAGAATTCTTCTTATATTGTTAATTATATATATTGGATAAGCTTGTAAGAAGCTTCAAGAAATAAGGAGAAAGAACAAAAGAAAATAAGAGAAAAAGAAAAAGGAGCTCACGGCCTAGGAGAAAGAAGAAAAAATTCTTGGAGCTTGATTCTTGGTTCAAAAATCCATCCCTTTTGGAATTTCTACTTAGCTCAAGATTCTCTTCAAGGTGATACAATTATTTTGGCAAGAAACTACCAATTGTGGCAAGTGGAAGAGTTGAGAAAAGGTAAGAATTTTATCATTTTTAAGCCATGGAATATATGTATATATGTTGTAGTGTGTGGGAATGAATGAAAAACATGAAAATTTTGTGTGTTGTGGTTGTATGTTTGTTGGCCGAATATAAGCATATATATTGCATGATTATGGTGACTTGAATTCATGTTGAAATTTAGTTGTAGTGTGGTAGAAATTGTATTAGAAATGAAAGTGGAATGAATTGTGGAAGTTGGAGAAACATAGGTTGTAGCCGTGTGGTGTTGTGTGGTGATGGAATATGAATTTAATCTTGTTAATATGTTAAGTGTGTTATGGTGAAATGAATGGAAAAATAATAGTCTTTGTTGTCATGGAAAAATGGTTACTAAGTTGTTGAAGGAAATTATGCAACCTTGTTATAGCTTATGTAAAAATGGAAATGGAAGTGTTAAGAGGCAAATTATGAGTAATGTTGATGAATTTGGAAGATGGAATGGTATAATGAACTTGTATGTTGAAGGTTAGGAGAATTGGATAAATTGTGGCTTTGATGGAAAGTTTGTAAGTTTGCATATCTTATGTATATCTTGTGAGAATGGTGTGATATGCCTCCAAATCGTGTTGTAATGAATTTGATGGGTAATGAACATCAAAATAATAAGTTTGGTTTGGAAGTGTAAGGTCGGAACGGAAAATGTTAAGTTATGACGGAAAGTTGGCAAATTGTGCCTTATTATGTATTTCGAGCTACTTGTCGTTATTATGAATATTGTTGTTGGGTTGTGTTGATTGTTTGGCTGTGTTTAACTTTTGGGGATGTCATATATACAGAGGAAATGCTGCCGAAATTTCGATAGGCAAGTATGTGTTAAGTTGGACTATTGAAAAGTTGAAACTAACAAATGGTAAACTTGACCATTTCTAGATTTTGGACGAAATTGAAGTCGACGCCAAGCGAGCGTAAGGCGCTATCGAGGTATGTGAAGCATTTCCCTTTGTTCCTAGGCATGTTCTGGATGTGATAGGCTCGGCCGCGAGCCTTAAATACGACTCCGTTCCCCGGAATTCGAGACGGAAAACCGCTCCAATTCCTTCAATCCAATTGAAGCTATTTTCTTACAATTGCCTTTAAAATGAATTTTTGTATGAAACTTCCCTAAACGGAGTCGGAACACTCCCAAACGATTACGGATGACCTCATAAGGTCTATTGTCGGTAAATTACATATGTTGCCTCGAGTTGGTCCGAGGCGGGCCCACAAGGCCCGATATCTTCTGTAATACTTTAAATACTTCCATTTTGTCCGATTTTCTCAGAAAACAATTGAACTATTATTTTGATTATGATACAACTATTGTTATGAAATTCTTACAAAATGACTTCTGAACATCTGAGAATTCGATTCTGAGAACGATATGTCGTGCCTTCCCAAGTAGAATGTAGGCGCGTACTATGCATACTATCTGGATACTCTGATTTTGGCTCGCCATTTGGCACCCTTCAGTCTGATTGAGTCGGTATGTTAGTCTGTATGTATGTGGTTTCTCATGGATCTGTTCGTGGCTGTCTCAATGCATTCCTTCACTGCGTCCCGGGCCAGGTTCTGTTATCGTGCATATTCCTCTGCATTGTTCACCGCGTCCCTCGGTGTACGGGCCGGGATCTGTTATATCTGTATGATTATGATATATTGATCTGTGTATGGGGATGGCGGCCAGGATGGCATCTGATATGATCTGATCTGATCTGATTCTGTCTGTCCACCGCGTCCCGTACTAAGAGGGCCGAGTTCTGTTACCGCGCCCCCAGACAGGGCCGGAATCTGTATGTCTGTATGCATGTGCCATCAGTATCTATATAAGCACATGCCTCTGTATCATTCTGTATGATTCTGTATGGTTCAGTATGACGCTGCACTACTCTGCATGCATAATTCTGTTTGTCCGTCTGAATTACGACTATGTCTGTATGTCCGTATGGCTTCTGATTCTATATGTCCGTATGGATTCAGATTCTGTATGTCCGTATGGATTCTGATTCTGCTCATCTGTCCGGATTATGATTCCGTCGGTCTGTCTGAACCAGGATTCTGTTTATCTGTATGGACCACGATTCTGTATGTCTGTCTGGATCATGACTCTGCCCGTCTGTCTGATGTATGGTTCTGTCCGTTATGTTTCTGTGACTCCAGTTCGGACTATGATTGTATCTGTTATGTTTCTGCTTTACATACTCGGTACATTTTTCGTACTGACCCCCGTTCTTCGGGGGCTGCGCTACATGCCCGCAGGTACAGACGCACCAGGTGATACGCCGCCAGCGTAGGTTTCTGACTCTGCTGTTCGAAGAGCTCCTTTGATCCGGAGCGTACACTTTTGGTATATACCTTCTGTTTTCCGTATGTTCTGTATGTGTGGAAATTATGGGTACGGCGGGGTCCTGTCCCGTCATCTGATTCTGTATGTCTGTAGAGGCCTGTAGATAGATGTGTGGGTTACGGGTTTCGTCTGTATGTTAGCCTTATCGGCTTATCTGTAAATGTCTGCTTGTCTAGGTATATATATATATATGTTTGCGCGCGTGTCGTATCTGTATCGGCCTACTTCTGTAACATCTGTTTGAAAAACAAAAAAAAAAAAACCTGTATGATACGAAATTCGGTCAGGTAGGTATGTACGGGTACCCAGTTAGGGTACCAGTCGCGGCCCACGGGGTTGGGTCGTGACAGAAGTGGTATCAGAGCGGTTAGTCCTCGGTATGTCTACAGGCCGTGTCTAGTAGAGTCTTGTTTATCGGTGTGTTGTGCACCACATCTATAAACAGGAGGCTACAGGGCATCTAGGATGTTACCTTTCTTTGGATTCTTAGATCGTGCGATAAAGCTGTATGATTAGGATGATTCTCCCCTACGAATTGTTGTATCTACAGCGAGGCTCCAAAAGAGCAGAAGTGTCAGTATTTGGGGAAAATGTTTCTGACCCTCTTCGTGCAGGTGATTGTAGGCTGATAAAGAATGAAGAGGAGCGCTTCGGATGATGGGGATGGGGGCACTAAGAAGGCCCCTAGGACGTCACCAGGACCGAGTAGGCAGATCCCCAGCTACTCGATTGAGACAGACCCTTCGGAGGATCCAGAGACAATTCCTCCAGAGTTTTTGATCCCCAGAGCAGAGGCTCCCAAGGAAGACAGTTATGATACCGACCTCTCGGAGGACCCAGCGACGATACCTCCAGAGTTTCTTACTCCCAGGGAGGAGGATAGCCCCGATGCTGAGCCACTAGAGCATTCCTCTGGGACGCCGGAGGAGGAGGTTCCCGAGGGCGTGCCAGCAGCTCCTGTAGTGGAGCAGTATGTTAGACAGGCCTCCCCGGAGAGTGTCACACCCTACCCCAGCCCTTTGTCCTGGCCGTCGGTGAACCAGGAATTGCCGGGCTACTTATACTCCTCCGATTCAGATGCAGGTAATAGTGGGGGCCAGATAGACGACGATGATGAGGGACACAGTTCCCACGACAGCTCCCCAGGTTAGACCCGAGTTTGATCAGTTATGAGTACATAAGTTTCCTAGAATTTTCGATGTGTGTATGATATCTGTAAATTGTTGTTCAATGACGACGACAGAAATTTAAAAGGATTAGAGACTTAGTGACCAAAGGTAAGGGCGACTGAGATGTCCCCACCGTCAGTGTGAGTCTAGAAATCCCGGATGAAAGTAAACGGGAAAGTGCCTCCGATGCCGTTTGAGTTGGGCACGTATGGTAAGTGTCGACGACGTTATAATTCTTATTTGAAGTTATCAGCCCCATGTGGCTGCGATACGATATGATATGATATGTATGTGTGTATATATGTGTTGGCCCTGTGCGGCATGGTTGGTATTTCTGGTGTACAGGTTTTGGATAGTAAGAAAAACAGAGGAACCTCTGCCCAAATTTTTCCAGAAATATGGAGGAAAACATGTAGATTAAGTACAAAAAGGTCCCGCGATACTTGTCGGACTTTAGTTTTCTTCTGTCGGTGGCCAGAGAACACCTTGCGGTGACATTTTATCAGATTCCACCGACTATTTGGAGGCGGAATTCGTGGGACGAAGACTTAAATCCGTGGGTTACCCGTAATCATATGTATATGTGTATGAAAGTGAATGTTTAAGATTCAGAAAGGCGACATGGTAATTGTACGACTTAGCCGGGGGTGGGACCCGCTACAAAATCTTTCCGAAAATTTGCTAAGACCCCGATTTGCCCTAAAATTACGTGACAAAGGTAGTGCGGGGCAATCGACGAAATTATATTAGCCCTAACGCGTCAAAATGCATGAAAGTTTCGGAGTTAAGCGTGCTCAAGCCAGAGCAATTCTGGGATGGGTGACCCCCTGGGAAGTAATGCAAAGTTTTGCACAAGTGTAAGTATGATAGATATAAATGGAAATTTGGGGTAACCAAAAGGAAAATAGAATGTGTGGAGTAATTAGTGCCCTTACAGGGGTCGCGCAGAACGAGGCGGACTAATTGGGTAAAAAGAAAAAGGTACAACACCGCTCGGGAAATTGAGTGAATTCGAATAACAGTCAGAGACGCTCGCCAGTAAGATATTAGTAAATATATCTGTATGTGTGTATGTGTATGTGTATGATTTCGTTTGGTGCCCATATGGGTCAAGAGCCGAGTTCCGGCAACTAACGTTGTGATAGGCGAAAGGTTTTACTAAACCAAATACATGAAACGAAGTGGGGGTGAGGACACAAATGCTGTCAAGGACTAGAAAAACCCCTATTCCATTATAACTCAATCTGGTATGACGATGGCTGAAAAAGAAAAAGAGTATGGATAGTAGGAAAGATGGAGAATAAGAAATGTGAATAAACAGAATCCTTGAAAGAGTTGACAAGCGACGCGTAAGAAGATTTGTATGACAATTTGACGAACAAGTTTATGGATGAGTGAACAGGTTTCGATGAGATAATCTGTGACACAATGGTCGGAGTGAATAACGAGATGCCAACAAAGGGAAAATTTCATAAATCACTGGAGCCTTAATAGGAGTGATCTGATTCTAATTCAGATTCTATCTGTTATACTTCTGCACTCCCGATTCTGATAAGGCTCTGCCTATTACGCCTCTGTATTTCTGGACTCGATTATGTTCCCATCTGATAAATCTTTGTACATCCGATTCTGAATCTGTTTCTGGTTGACATACTTCTGTATGATTAAACTCTGATTGTGAATCTGTTTGACACACTTCTGTATGTCTGACTCTGGATATGAATCCGTCTGATATACCTCTGTACGTCTGATTTTGATCACGCGTCTGTCTGATACACCTCCGTATGTCTGATTCGAATTACGACTTTGTCTGACACATTTCTGTCTGTCTGACTTGATCACGACTCAGTATGATACATTTCTGTACGTCTGATTCTGATTTCGAATCTGTCTGATACCTCTCTGTACGTCTGATTCCGATCTAAGATTTGTCTGACATACTTCCGTCCATCTGACTTCGACTACGAATCCGTCCGCCATAGTTTAGTACGTCTGCCTCCGATTACGAATCCGTCCGATATGCTTCTACGCGTCCGGTCCTAGTTCTGAATCTGTTGGTGTGAAGTGTCTGGTATGAAGGGGGATTACGATAATGTGGTAAGGAACCGAAGAGTATGAGAAGAAGTGATAGTAAGTATAATGTCTGAAAAGCTTTGAAGAAAAAGGAAGAAAGGACACAATGTCTGTGAAAGAGCGAAAAGCATTCATCTGTTACGAGGATATAATTCATGGCCTAGTGACTCTGTGGGGTAAGAGAAAATACGTTATGAAAGCATATGAGTCAGCAATGTGAAGAATTACCCCGTCATATTAGTAAAGAATCCATATCGAAAAGTCAACGAAGGGCGATTATAAAAAGAACCCTCCCGAAGTAGGATGACGCCCCATGAGGTCAATTTAACATTCGAGGACGAATGTTTTAAAGGGGGGGAGGATGTTATATCCGGCATTTTTGAATATTCGGAAAAATTCGAGATAACTTGATTTGTAATGAATGAGGCCATATTTAGACCTTACTTGGTATGAATGTGTCGGCTATGATAACGTTGGTGTGGAATTACGAAAGGAGACCAAGGACAAAATTGGAATTTTGGAAACTTGTTCCATGAATTACAATTTATTTAGCCTACAATTGGACTCAAAAAATAAGTTAGAAAATGAGGCCCAACCGGCCATAGGGGGTCCAAACCCATAAGAATTCTTCTTATATTGTTAATTATATATATTGGATAAGCTTGTAAGAAGCTTCAAGAAATAAGGAGAAAGAACAAAAGAAAATAAGAGAAAAAGAAAAAGGAGCTCACGGCCTAGGAGAAAGAAGAAAAAATTCTTGGAGCTTGATTCTTGGTTCAAAAATCCATCCCTTTTGGAATTTCTACTTAGCTCAAGATTCTCTTCAAGGTGATACAATTATTTTGGCAAGAAACTACCAATTGTGGCAAGTGGAAGAGTTGAGAAAAGGTAAGAATTTTATCATTTTTAAGCCATGGAATATATGTATATATGTTGTAGTGTGTGGGAATGAATGAAAAACATGAAAATTTTGTGTGTTGTGGTTGTATGTTTGTTGGCCGAATATAAGCATATATATTGCATGATTATGGTGACTTGAATTCATGTTGAAATTTAGTTGTAGTGTGGTAGAAATTGTATTAGAAATGAAAGTGGAATGAATTGTGGAAGTTGGAGAAACATAGGTTGTAGCCGTGTGGTGTTGTGTGGTGATGGAATATGAATTTAATCTTGTTAATATGTTAAGTGTGTTATGGTGAAATGAATGGAAAAATAATAGTCTTTGTTGTCATGGAAAAATGGTTACTAAGTTGTTGAAGGAAATTATGCAACCTTGTTATAGCTTATGTAAAAATGGAAATGGAAGTGTTAAGAGGCAAATTATGAGTAATGTTGATGAATTTGGAAGATGGAATGGTATAATGAACTTGTATGTTGAAGGTTAGGAGAATTGGATAAATTGTGGCTTTGATGGAAAGTTTGTAAGTTTGCATATCTTATGTATATCTTGTGAGAATGGTGTGATATGCCTCCAAATCGTGTTGTAATGAATTTGATGGGTAATGAACATCAAAATAATAAGTTTGGTTTGGAAGTGTAAGGTCGGAACGGAAAATGTTAAGTTATGACGGAAAGTTGGCAAATTGTGCCTTATTATGTATTTCGAGCTACTTGTCGTTATTATGAATATTGTTGTTGGGTTGTGTTGATTGTTTGGCTGTGTTTAACTTTTGGGGATGTCATATATACAGAGGAAATGCTGCCGAAATTTCGGTAGGCAAGTATGTGTTAAGTTGGACTATTGAAAAGTTGAAACTAACAAATGGTAAACTTGACCATTTCTAGATTTTGGACGAAATTGAAGTCGACGCCAAGCGAGCGTAAGGCGCTATCGAGGTATGTGAAGCATTTCCCTTTGTTCCTAGGCATGTTCTGGATGTGATAGGCTCGGCCGCGAGCCTTAAGTACGACTCCGTTCCCCGGAATTCGAGACGGAAAACCGCTCCAATTCCTTCAATCCAATTGAAGCTATTTTCTTACAATTGCCTTTAAAATGAATTTTTGTATGAAACTTCCCTAAACGGAGTCGGAACACTCCCAAACGATTACGGATGACCTCATAAGGTCTATTGTCGGTAAATTACATATGTTGCCTCGAGTTGGTCCGAGGCGGGCCCACAAGGCCTGATATCTTCTGTAATACTTTAAATACTTCCATTTTGTCCGATTTTCTCAGAAAACAATTGAACTATTATTTTGATTATGATACAACTATTGTTATGAAATTCTTACAAAATGACTTCTGAACATCTGAGAATTCGATTCTGAGAACGATATGTCGTGCCTTCCCAAGTAGAATGTAGGCGCGTACTATGCATACTATCTGGATACTCCGATTTTGGCTCGCCATTTGGCACCCTTCAGTCTGATTGAGTCGGTATGTTAGTCTGTATGTATGTGGTTTCTCATGGATCTGTTCGTGGCTATCTCAATGCATTCCTTCACTGCGTCCCGGGCCAGGTTCTGTTATCGTGCATATTCCTCTGCATTGTTCACCGCGTCCCTCGGTGTGCGGGCCGGGATCTGTTATATCTGTATGATTATGATATATTGATCTGTGTATGGGGATGGCGGCCAGGATGGCATCTGATATGATCTGATCTGATCTGATTCTGTCTGTCCACCGCGTCCCGTACTAAGAGGGCCGGGTTCTGTTACCGCGACCCCAGACAGGGCCGGAATCTGTATGTTTGTATGCATGTGCCATCAGTATCTATATAAGCACATGCCTCTGTATCATTCTGTATGATTCTGTATGGTTCAGTATGACGCTGCACTACTCTGCATGCATAATTCTGTTTGTCCGTCTGAATTACGACTATGTCTGTATGTCCGTATGGCTTCTGATTCTATATGTCCGTATGGATTCTGATTCTGTATGTCCGTATGGATTCTGATTCTGCTCATCTGTCCGGATTATGATTCCGTCGGTCTGTCTGAACCAGGATTCTGTTTATCTGTATGGACCACGATTCTGTATGTCTGTCTGGATCATGACTCTGCCCGTCTGTCTGATGTATGGTTCTGTCCGTTATGTTTCTGTGACTCCAGTTCGGACTATGATTGTATCTGTTATGTTTCTGCTTTACATACTCGGTACATTTTTCGTACTGACCCCCGTTCTTCGGGGGCTGCGCTACATGCCCGCAGGTACAGACGCACCAGGTGATACGCCGCCAGCGTAGGTTTCTGACTCTGCTGTTCGAAGAGCTCCTTTAATCCGGAGCGTACACTTTTGGTATATACCTTCTGTTTTCCGTATGTTCTGTATGTGTGGAAATTCTGGGTACGGCGGGGCCCTGTCCCGTCATCTGATTCTATATGTCTGTAGAGGCCTGTAGATAGAAGTGTGGGTTACGGGTTTCGTCTGTATGTTAGCCTTATCGGCTTATCTGTAAATGTCTGCTTGTCTAGGTATATATATATATATGTTTGCGCGCATGCCGTATCTGTATCGGCCTACTTCTGTAACATCTGTTTGAAAAAAAAAAAAACACTGTATGATACGAAATTCGGTCAGGTAGGTATGTACGGGTACCCAGTTAGGGTACCGTTCGCGGCCCACGGGGTTGGGTCGTGACACTTACAGAGGAAATGCTGCCAAAATTTCGGTAGCAAAGTGTTTCCTTAAGATTTTAACTCAAAGTATACTAATGAAAGTTTTGGTAAAAATGACCAATTAGCAGATTTCGACGAGATTGTGACGTGAATTTGGGATAGCAAAAGGAGCGGAAAGAGGTATGTAAGGCTTCACCCTTCTTTCTATGGCATGTCTTGGTTGTAATAGGTCGGGTACACGCCTCGGGGACAACCCTAATCCCCGGGATCCGCACCTACAGTTTTCAACTTTTCGTTCAATCGAATTGAAGTAGAAAGTGTGCAAAGTGATGAAAAGACCTCCTAGACCCCTATAACTTGTATAAATGGGACCCGATTACCCTAAGACCTATACGAGTAACGCTATGACACGTGACATACATAAATCGTATACGCTACTTCATCCGGCCCGAGGTGGGCCCGTTACTCGCGGATTCCCCTATAGTCTTGGTTGACTTACTTAAGGTGAATTCAAAGGGGACCTTCGATCCCGATCTTGTCACCGAATGATAAAGTACTATGACTACTCTAACAAGAGTGTTTCTATGGGATAATGATAACGACAATGTTAGACAAGAGAATGCGCTTGATAAGTACGACCGGAACGATCCGATGACTGAGATTTCTAAGCTAAGGATCCAATGTGAATATGAAATTGATAAACTAAGTTTCTAAATCGTATTTATATCTTCTAGTTATAACTTTATTTTCTAAGACTCCAAAGCCTATGACTGTCATCTATAATGCCCACGATTTCATTCTACGGTTACTGTAACACTATTCTCCGTTGATAGTCTCGCCTTAAAATTACTTGTTCCTTCAAGGTGAGACAAAGCTATCACTAGCATTCCGTAATGTAATCGGAGATCGCCGACCTTATGTCACTCCGATGAATACGTGATTTTCCTTGGCTCTCTCGTGTGATTATATGATATATGTATATAAAACGGGTATATGTGTATGGATATGAATATATATATAAGATAAAGTAAATTGTATATAAGAAATGTATATGTATGTGTGTATGGGGAAAAGGGAAGGGCCACTGTTATATCACCACCTGATTCAGCTAGATTCCATCCTGGACGCGGGATGCCCGGACGCGGGATATGGGAAGACCCGTACGCGGAGACTGTATACATATATATATGATGCATGATACATATGTAATGTAATGTGTTAGGTCACCGTTGGGGAGGGGGTTGGGAGAGCCGATGTATTCAGCGTCTGTAAATATGAATGAAAGATACCATTATTGAAATGTAATGTTTTCTGCACACGAGAATAAGAAATATAAAAATGTTGACTCCTATGCCCATGAAAAGAAACGTTTCAAAGATGAAAAGACAAGCCTACATGACATCCGGCCTAAAGAGGGGCCTTCCTATGTATAGGTTACGTTCTTGCCTCGTTATACGCCCTATGGCTCCGTGATATTATTATTGATTGTACTCTATGTTACTGCTTGCATTGTTTTCCATGCCTTACATACTCGGTACATTATTCGTACTGACGTCCCTTCTTGTGGACGCTGCGTTCATGCCGCGCAGGTTAGCAGGTATACGGGCCGGGTCTGTAGGGCTCTATCTGCAGCATTGGGCATCGCTCCAGTCGTTCCGGAGCCTCATATCATTGGTACTATTTTGTGTATGTATTTTCGGCGCGACAGTACTCGGCCCTTTCTATGTATAAAGGTACTATGTCTAGAGGCTCGTAGACAGATATACACAGTCAGCTATGTACAGTTAAACGTATTGTATTTTGAATGGTTCGCGTTCCGGTGTAATGCGATATTAGAAAGTTTACTGCTAATGTTAATAAAAATAATATGCCACTGTTCATACAGGATAGCGAAAGGGTGCTCGGTACAAGTATCGGGTACTCGTCACGGCCCCTAGTCGGGTCGTGACAGAAGTGGTATCAGAGCAGTTCGGTCCTAGGGTTTGTCTACGAGCCGTGTCCAGTAGAGTCCTGTTTATGGTGTGTTGCCGGCCACATTTATAAACAGAAGGCTACAGGGCATTTAGGGATTGTTGACCTTCTTTCTGTCTCAGATCGTGCGATAGAGCCAAGTACTAGGAAATGAGATTTCTGATGTGAGCCTTACATACGACGGAAAAGGTAAGTGGTGATACGGAAGGTCACAAGGATAAGTACTGACGTATTTGATCTGTTATCTGGAATGAGCAGCTTCGGATGGCCAGAACGTGGCATAGCTGTATGTTCTGTAAGGTGCCACTGGTATTTGCTGCGTATAGGAGTACGGTATAAGAAAGACAAGGTCGGATGGAGGACTCGAAAAGTTGATAACTAATCTTGCTACAGGTCACTGTGCAAAAACGGTGAGTAAGATATTCGAACAGACTGATATCGGGGCATCCATAAAATAATGGCAACGAAGGCGTAACTATTATCATCAGGGGCCTGGGAACCCAGGATGAAAAGTAATTATACATGGAAGTGAAAGATGAGCTCTGAGGCCCAAAAAGGGTAAAGTGGTAATTGTGAAAGAAAAGACGCATTACGAGGGTGTCCCGGGATCTGTAAGACCTCGACTAGCCTCAAATTATGTAGTAAAGATCATGCGCGGAAGTCGACGCGAAAATATCAGCATTAAGGCATCGGATCCCAGCAAAGTTTCAAGGTTAAGCGTGCTCAGGTGGGAGCAATCCTGGGATGGGTGACCCCCTGGGAAGTTTTCAAGAAATTCTACATGTTTTGACATAACAGACAAATGGAAAATCAGAATAGTCTAAGTGAAACTATAGTATATGGGATGACTGGAAACCTTAAAGAAGATGTGTAGAACGAGGCAGCTCAGCTCGGTAAAGAGACAAAGAGTACCTCACAGCTCGGGAATTCGGATAGGCTTGAATAGCTTCTGGAAGTGTTTTGTGGATTAGTGGTATTGATCATGTGTGTATGTGCAGATGAACATGTGTGATATCTCGTGTGTGAAGGTATCAGTGGACACGTGTGTCCCAACGATCTATGCTACGACAGAAAGAGGGATACCGGACCCTGAACGGTAGCGAAACAAATGGTGCAAGAGCCACGAGATAAGCCGCTACTTTCGTTATGGATTAGGGAAAGAAAAGTCTGAATATTATGATGTTTGAAGAAGAAAATGGGTAAATAGGTGGAAGCTAAGGAGACTAAATATCCGAAAGGAGTGAAAGATGAGAAACATGAATGGGCAAGACCTCCAAAAAGGGGGAATAACTGGAAGCACACGGAATTATCTGAGATGAACTTGCAAGTATAGGTGCGTAAAAAGAACAAGTGTGGCAACATGAACAAAGGAAGAGTGTGTAAGGATTGGAGACCGATCTGAATAAGTAGAGCCAAAGGAATAGCGGCCACAATCAGGAACGTGAAGTAAGAGAAAAGAACGATTAGGTTCGGTGACGATGTTAGGAGATCCCGGCTCTTGAAAGGTATAAAAGGGAATAAACGAGTAGCTACATTAATACGGTCTCCTCGAATGTGGAAGAACTCTCTTAAAAAGGTGATCTAAGGGTAGGACAAAATTCGTACATTAGGAGGAATACATTATAAACTTTAAGTCGATGCTGAAAGCAAGAGCGGTGGAATGCTCAAAATACGGATGCGCCGTTGCGACGCAAGAGCACGGTTTAGGAAAATTTACAAGTAAGTAAGTGAACTAAATGTGCGAAAGGATCAATGGTGTATGGAAAGATATGGGAATGCTGACGAGAATGACATCGTCGACTAAAAATAAAAGGAAGACTTACGGTAAGAAATTTCGTGATGTCGAGCACCGAGACGCAGAAAGGAACTGTTAACATATAAGGAATCACTTAAAGGGGGGAGACCATATTATCTTAGGACAACAAGGGGTCGCCATATTTTCGAGTATTGGAAAAAGAAACCTATGACGTGAAATGAGGATGCGTAAAAAGGTTTAGGAGAATGAGATAAGGGATAAAGAACGGGCATAAAGAGAAGAGCATCTATAACAGGGACCCTCCCAAAGTATTATAAAACCCCATAAGACCAGTTGAACATTCGAGGACGAATGTTCTAAAAGGGGGGGAGGATGTTACAGCCCGTATCTTGAGCGTTTGGGTAATTCAAAATCGTCGTGGAAAGTTAAGGGCAAAACCAATTTAAAAAAATTGTATTGATGCACAAGTGGTTATGAATATTATTCATGACTATTATTAGTATGAAAATATTGTGAGAGGCTAAGGGCAAGAAGAAAAATTTGCAAAATGATCAATGGAAATAATGCGGGAACGTAGGGGCAAAATGGTAATTTCACAAGGAAGTCCTAAAAGGGCCATGTTGGCCGAAAATAGGAGGGCAAATATGCATATCGACAAACTTGCATGGCAAGGAGGATATAAGTCATCTTTTTAAAATTTTCAAGAAAAATAAAGAAAAGAGAAGAGCATTCTAGAGTGGGGCATGTGCCCCTCACATGCTTGGATTATATGCATATATATATATATATGAGTGCCTAACTAATTCAAGACAAGAGAAAAGGAGAGCAAAACAAAAAAAGAAGTTTAATGATTCAAAGTTGAGATTATAGTAGTTTATGGTTTGTTGTGGAAACTAATGTGAACCTAATATAATTCTTGTAAATCATGATGATAATGTGGTAAGAGAGTGGTTTGTTGGTATAGATTATGAATTTTGAAGAAAGGAATGTGTTGTGATGGTTCCTATGGAAGTTGGAAGATTTTGGGTTCTATGGTGCGTTGTTTGAATTGTTTGACTATTTCGTGCTTTGTCCGAGGCATTCTTAAATCTTGTTTAAATGGTTTATGTTGGTACTTGAACGTATGAGCGTGGGTGTTGTTAACATCATGGTTGGTTTGGCCGGGTTACATTCCCGGATAGTTGTTGTTCATTTTGGGCCGAGCCTTATTCTCGGGATTGGTACACTTACAGAGGAAATGCTGCCGAAATTTCGGTAGCAAAGTGTTTCCTTAAGATTTTAACTCAAAGTATACTAATGAAAGTTTTGGTAAAAATGACCAATTCGCAGATTTCGACGAGATTGTGACGTGAATTTGGGATAGCAAAAGGAGCGGAAAGAGGTATGTAAGGCTTCACCCTTCTTTCTATGGCATGTCTTGGTTGTAATAAGTCGGGTACGCGCCTCAGGGACAACCCTAATCCCCGGGATCCGCACCTACAGTTTTCAACTTTTCGTTCAATCGAAATGAAGTAGAAAGTGTGCAAAGTGATGAAAAGACCTCCTAGACCCCTATAACTTGTATAAATGGGACCCGATTACCCTAAGACCCATACGAGTAACGCTATGACACGTGACATACGTAAATCGTATACGCTACTTCATCCGGCCCGAGGTGGGCCCGTTACTCGCGGATTCCCCTATAGTCTTGGTTGACTTACTTAAGGTGAATTCAAAGGGGACCTTTGATCCCGATCTTGTCACCGAATGATAAAGTACTATGACTACTCTAACAAGAGTGTTTCTATGGGATAATGATAACGACAATGTTAGACAAGAGAATATGCTTGATAAGTACGACCGGAACGATCCGATGACTGAGATTTCTAAGCTAAGGATCCAATGTGAATATGAAATTGATAAACTAAGTTTCTAAATCGTATTTATATCTTCTAGTTATAACTTTATTTTCTAAGACTCCAAAGCCTATGACTGTCATCTATAATGCCCACGATTTCATTGTACGGTTACTGTAACACTATTCTCCGTTGATAGTCTCGCCTTAAAATTACTTGTTCCTTCAAGGTGAGACAAAGCTATCACTAGCATTCCGTAATGTAATCGGAGATCGCCGACCTTATGTCACGCCGATGAATACGTGATTTTCCTTGGCTCCCTCGTGTGATTATATGATATATGTATATAAAACGGGTATATGTGTATGGATATGAATATATATATAAGATAAAGTAAATTGTATATAAGAAATGTATATGTATGTGTGTATGGGGAAAAGGGAAGGGCCACTGTTATATCACCACCTGATTCAGCTGGATTCCATCCTGGACGCGGGATATGGGAAGAGCCGTACGCGACGACTGTATACATATATATATGATGTATGATACATATGTAATGTTATGTGTTGGGTCACCGTTGGGGAGGGGGTTGGGAGAGTCGATGTATTCGGCGTCTGTAAATGTGAATGAAAGATACCGTTATTGAAATGTACTGTTTTCTGCACACGAGAATAAGAAATATAAAAATGTTGACTCCTATGCCCATGAAAAGAAACGTTTCAAAGATGAAAAGACAAGCCTACATGACAGCCGGCCTAAAGAGGGGCCTTCCTATGTACATGTTACGTTCTTGCCTCGTTATACGCCCTATGGCTCCGTGATATTATTATTGATTGTACTCTATGTTACTGCTTGCATTGTTTTCCATGCCTTACATACTCGGTACATTATTCGTACTGACGTCCCTTCTTGTGGACGCTGCGTTTATGCCACGCAGGTTAGCAGGTATACGGACCGGGTCTCTAGGGCTCTATCTGCAGCATTGGGCAGCGCTCCAGTCGTTCCGGAGCCTCATATCATTGGTACTATTTTGTGTATGTATTTTCGGCGCGACAGTACTCGGCCCTTTCTATGTATAAAGGTACTATGTCTAGAGGCTCGTAGACAGATATACACAGTCAGCTATGTACAGTTAAACGTATTGTATTTTGAATGGTTCGCGTCCCGGTGTAACGCGATATTAGAAAGTTTACTGCTAATGTTAATAAAAAAAAATGTACAACTGTTCATACAGGATAGCGAAAGGGTGCTCGGTACAAGTATCGGGTACTCGTCACGGCCCCTAGTCGGGTCGTGACAATAAGTGTTTAGGAGATGTATTCTAGATGTCAAGAAAAGTGTAAATGATGATAAAAATGGGTAGAATGGGGTATTTATACCATTGAAAGTCGGTTCCACCGCCTCACCAATTGGCCTTCACGATCGCGAAGGTTTGCAAGCCTCTGGCAGTCTCTCTTGAAACGCTCATAACTTCCTACTCCGATGTCGTATCATTGAACGGTTTGCTGTGTTGGAAACTAGACTCAATGAACTTAAATTTACATAGGTTATAGGTTTCATAACTTCTCATGTTCTAGGAGATATACCTCCCTCAATTCGGATAAAAATTTCCTATCCAAACTTGATTTCTTCGATTCACTTGATCCTGAGACCTTTAGACACTTGCTTAGCACCTGTTAAAAGTCTAAACTTATAAGGGTTCCAAAACCTCTTTGAGCTTATGTTAGTTTACTTACAATGCAAACGACGCAAGAAATTTTGAGGTGTAGCAAACCCTCTACAAATCTCCTGTAATAGTCTGCCAATTGTGGGTCTTCGCCAAGTCATTACGACTTCAATCTTCTGCGTATCTACCTGGATACCGTCAGCCGAAATAATATGCCCCAGAAAAGTCACAGAGTTCAACCAGAATTCACATTTAGAGAACTTTGCATACAACTTCGATCTTAGATAACTTTAAGAACATTACATAAATGGTTTGCATGCTATGCCTCTGATCGAGAGTATACAAGAATATCATTGATAAACATAATCATAAATAGATATAGAAAGGGCCTGAATATGCTGTTCATCAAATCCACCAATACCGCCGGTGCATTAGTCAACCCAACTAACGTTACACAAAACTCAAAGTGACCATATCTGGTTCTGAAAGCTGTCTTCGGAATGTTCTCTCTAACTCTCACTTGATGATACCTAGATCTTAAATCTATCTTCGAGAACTATTTAGCACCTTGCAATTAATCAAATAAATCATCAATCATCGGGAGTGAGTACTTGTTCTTTATTGTCACCTTATTCAGCTGCCTATAATCAATAGACAATCACAAGGAGCCATCTTTCTTCCTTACAAATAATACTGGTGCTCCCCACGACAATGTGCTAGGCCTAATAAACCCTTTCTCAAACAAGTCCTTCAACTGCTCTTTCAATTCCCTCAACTCAGCAGGCACCATTCTATAAGGAGGAATAGATATTGGCCGAGTATCTATTAATACATTAATAGCAAAATCAATCTCCCACTCTGGTGGAAGACCTGGAAGCTCGTGTGGGAATACATTTGGAAACTCATTAACTACTAGAACGGATTGAAAAGTCGGTGGCTTTGCTTCTGTATCCTGAACCCAGACTAAATGATAAATACAACCCTTGGCAATCATCTTCCTTGCCTTGAGATAGGAAATAAACCTACCTCTTGGAGATACTGTATTACCTTTACACTCTAGAACTGGCTCTCCTGGAAACTGAAATCGATTCATCTTTGTTCTACAATCAACATTAGCGTAACAAGAGGCCAACCAATCCATACCCATAATGACATCAAAGTCTATCATTTCTAACTCAATCAAATTTTCCATAGTATGACGATCACAGACTATAACCACATAATCTCTATATACCCATCTAACTATCACTGGATCACCAACGGGTGTGGACACCTCGAAAGGTTTAATCAACTCGAGTTTCACCCCAAACCGACTAGCAATAAAAAAGGTAACATACGATAACATAGAACCTGGATCATTTAATGCATATACATATGAGAAGATACTGATAATATACATGTAACCACATCAGGCGAAGACTCAAGATCCTGTCGGCCAACCAGTGCATAATGCGGTTCTGAGGACCGCTCAAGCGGGACGCTCCCCCTCTGCCACTAATGCGGCCTGCTGATGCCTGATAGCACTGCCCTAGAGGGCATACATATAATGATGATGAACTAGCTATTGATCCTGTAGGCTGAACTATACCTCTACCACCCCTCGACGGACACTCACGAATAATATGCCTCGGATGACAGCAAGCATAACAAACATCTAAACCCAAGAAACACGGTCCAGTATGGAACTTACCATACTGAGTAGATAGTGGTAAAGGTGGACTAATCTGGCCTGAATCACCTCTACACTGAGAACCTGAAGCTCTAGCACACTCACATGGTCCTGAATAAGAAGATCAATCAAATCTCTGGCTTACAAATTGCAGAGGTGCACTAACCGTTGAATGTCTAGAATACTGCTGCCTCTGACCCCCTCTGAACTCACTAATAGCACCGAAAGATCTAGCCCTCTTAGTATGACCCTTATCATGCTCTGGCTTGACCCTCCGCTGTTGCTGATGCTCCTCAAGATTTTGAGTGTGCGCCTGAATTCGAGAAATATCCATACCTATTTGAAGGGAGGCCATAATGCAGTTATCAATCAAGTGTGGCCCCAATCCACTCACAAACCAGTAAACACAATCCTCCATCTCAGCTACCATAGCTGGAGCATACTTTTCCAATGAATTAAAATGAAGACTATACTCCCGAACACTCATGTTCCCCTGTCTAAGGTTCAGGAATCTGTCAGCTCAGGCTCGTCGAATCTCTAGCGGCAAATAATGTCGAAGAAAGGCATTTGTAAACTCCTGCCACACGGGTGGGGGTGCATTAATCCTTATGAACGACACCCAAGTCTCATACCAATGAATAGCAACGTCACATAAACTATAGGAAGCCAGCTCCACTAACTCAGTAGCTGAAGCATGCATCACCCGCAACGTCCTCAACATCCTATCTATAAAAATCAGTGGGTCCTCATCTGGCTTCGATCCAAAGAATTCTAGAGGGTCTAAATTAATAAAATCTTGAACTCTGGCACTAATAGCCCTATCACCATAATTTTTACCCTGACACGCCTGAGCGGCTATTAACTGGGTCAACAACTGAATAACCTCTCTCACCTCCTGGCCTAAGGCATCCGGTGGAGGAACTGGAGGTAGCTGAGGCTGGAGCTCCTCTGGAGCAGATGGAGTATGGGAGGTCCAGGATGGAACCTCATTCTAGGACTCGCCCTCCTCAATCTCTGCGGGTGGTACCCATCAAGTTCTCCTACCAACCACTGACTTTCCTTTCTATGCTTTCCTCGTCACAAGCATTACTGAAATCATAACACATAGTTAGGAAATGGAAACCCTTATAACATGGCTCTATCGCACGATCTAAGATGAGAAGGAAAGGCAATCTTCCTAAATGTCATGCAGCCTCCTGTTTATGAGTGTGGTTCTTTATATACCCATAAACAAGACTCTGCTAGACATAGTTCGTACACAACTCTAAGACAAACTGTTCTGATACCACTTTTGTCACGACCCAACCAGAGGGCTATGACGGGCACCCGGAGCTAACCTACCGAGCACCTCAAGACGTACATGCATCACAAAATCATGCCTGAGTGGGCCATAATGCTAATTAAAAAAATATCATAAGCTGTATGGGACGCAAGCCCAAGAGATATATGCATATATATACGTCATCAAACTAAGCCAATGTACACTAGCCAACAAGTCTGTCAAAATGATATAACAAAATATGGACCAAGAAGATCATAAAACATCTAACTGTACATATCTGTCTATGAGCCTCTACTAAAGTGCATAATATAATAAGGACATGACAGGACCATGCCATGCCCAACAGGACCACGCCATGCCCAAATGCACACAAAATAATCATACCAAGTTGATCTGCAACTCCAAAACAATTAGAGTGCTCTTGTACAAACGCTAATGGAAGCAACCTAAGGGTCTGAACCGTCTCCCGATCTACCTGCGGGCATGAACGCAGCATCGAAAAATAAAATGACGTCCGTACGAAAAATGTACCGAGTATGTAAGGCATGGAAACAACATAATAAAATATGAAGGTAACATGAGATAAGAGAAAGCAACCTGTACATCTGAATGCCTCTTAATGTGGATTGCATTTATGATTTCCTTTAAAAAAATACATATACATATATATAATACCGTACCCGGCCATAATAGGCTCGGTGTTATCCGCATCCAACTGCAGTGGTGTGCACAATAGGTGTCGTACCAGGCCGACTATAGCGCGGCTCGGTGTCATAAAATAGCTACATATATATATATATATATATAAAGTATGCATGAGATCTTAAAGAAGCATTACAGCTTTATAGGCGTGACGTAAGGTCGGTAGCCTCCGATTATC